>NC_080396.1:33584600-33893700 GCF_030265065.1 Corythoichthys intestinalis
TCATCTACAACAAAATACAACTTTGTCCTTTTAAAATTACTATATTACAAATTTAGGGAAACATAAGTTACTCAAGTTCGTAATTGTTGTTGAGAAAAAGTCATTTTTTTCATTCCTGTACATTGTAGTCGTCTGGTTTTAGGATGTTGCAATACCTTACATTTCAACATACACATACAGTATTGCCACGGTCAACCTCTGGTTGTGATTCAAAATGAAACGAGTGCCCTCTGCTGGGTAATTGTCCATTTCACAAATAGTTACTGCGACTGTCGAGATGCAGCGTCTTCTGACCTTGATTCCGACTCTGGTTATGATTCAAAATGACACTAGTGCCCTCTGCTGGGTAATTCTGTCCATTTCACAAATAGTTACTGCGACTGTCGAGATGCAGCGTTTTCTGACCTTGACTGAGCCAAGGCAAGCCAAATTTAGGAGTTGGAAATCTCACGACACACCACTAGTCAAGTAGTCTGGTTATGTGACTAAACTGTAATATAATGCCACGAAATGCACTATTGAAATTGATCTTAAAATTGATCTCAACTCATTAAATCCCCAGAGCAAAATACACACGCGCCACTTATTTTTTTTTTTTAGGGATGTCAAACGATTAAAATTTTTAATCAAGTTAATCACTGCTTAGAAATTGATCGTAATTAATCGCAATTCAAACCATCTATAAAATATGTCATATTTTTCTGTAAATTATTGTTGGAATGGAAACATAAGACACAAGACGGATATATACATTCAACATACTGTACATAAGTACTGTATTTGTTATAACAAATCAACAAGATGGCATTAAAATTTAACATTCTGTTAAAGCGATCCATGGAAAGACGGAGTTCTTAAAAGATAAATGTTAGTACAAGTTATTGAAATTTTATATTAACCCTTTAATGCCAACAATATGAAGCAATCATCAGAGAATCCCAAAATTTGAAAAATAGTCCTAATGAAACCTTTTTTTCAAATTTGTAAAAGTCAAAATGAATATGTGTAATAAGCGCTCAGATATCTATAACTTTTGCTAAATCCTGTTATTTTTCGTAGAACCTGCAGATGCTTGTGTTGACTTGCATCCATTTTTTTTTTCTAAAAGAAATGTCAAAATTCTGAATGTCTGAAAATCGTGAAATTTTAGGTGTATCAAATGTGATACATTTGGCAATATAGGCTTGAAACCCTTCTTAATGTTTTCGTTTTAATAAAATGTGTAAAAATTTCAATCAAAAAATAAACTAGTAGCTCGCCATTGTTGATGACAATTACACAATGCTCATGGTGCGTAAACCCATAAAATCAGTCGCACCCAAGCGCCAGCAGAGGGCGACAAAACACCAAAAACACAAGTAACAAGTGGACATGACACTGTGCTGTCATTTTAATCTGTTTGAGCGGGGCATATGCGTTAATTGCGTCAAATATTTTAACGTGATTAATTTAAAAAAATTAATTACCGCCCGTTAACGCGACAACTTTGACAGGCCAAATTTTCTTTTTTTTTTTTTAATTACTCAGGGCTTTGAGTTTTTCTTTTTGAAAAACTTAAAATATGCATCTTTTATACTTACGGGCAATACTACAATTGAATGTCAACTGCCGCAAAGTATTGTCCCATGGCCTCCAACTGGCCCCTGGGCTTCATGTTGGTTTTTGTTTTTTTTTAACGCATGAAAGGATTAATAATTCTAGCTAAAAATGAGACATTGCGAATAATAAGTATACTTTTTATGGCTGAGTTGAAACAAAAGCAGTTGCGCGGTGTCTGTAAACATGGGTCTCCAGGGTAAAACGGACAAATCAAAATAGGTTAAGAAATCAGTGCAATAAATGTTACGAATGACACTGGGAATTTAAAGCCAACTCCATTAATATTGCAAAGGGTTTATTGGTAATAAATGAAGTGTGCCATTGGATGAATGAGGAAAGAGTGTGTGGGTGAGGCCGAGGTCTTTGGTCCATTCATTGTGGATGTGATTTTTTTGGGGTGGTGGGTGACCAGGACAAGAAAAGGCACTTGAGTTTGCAGCTGTCTCAGCAATGAGATGTCCATGATGCCTAACATGAATATTCACATACATGTATATACAGCAAGGAGATTCAAGAAAAAAAAGAACATAAATTGGAATCACCATACCCTTGTGTGTATTTTTGTTGAAAGAAAAAAGGCTGCAAATTGATGCGGAACAAAAGAAGTCTTTGGCGATAAACTAACATTGGACACTGCAGTAGCCTCATGCCCCCCCCCCCCCCCCCCAAGTATTTTTCAGTCAACTTTTTATCCCAGATTCAACTGCAGCCCATTTGAACATCAATTTAAAGAATGAAAAAAAACAAGATAATTGAAGGAAAAAAGTTTTTCCATTTCAAAGCTTCCACAATGAGGTATTGACTTGTTTTTCCTTCACGTTCTGTTGATAACAAAGTGAGAACCTCAGTGAAATTCCTGCGGCACAAAAACGCGATTTTTTTTTTTTTTTCCCATTCCTACATGAAAACGATCTCCCTAAATCATTACGTTTTCTACAAAAGTAAAAATCAACCACAGACTGCACGAGGAAAAAGTCAGTTGTCGTGACTTCATAAGGAGGGGGAAAAATTATCAAGCCACAGAAAAAGAAAACGAGGCCTCACATTCAGAGATGCAACTGAGGATCATCTCAAAAATAAATCCAGTCCGCCAAAATGGGGGGAGTTGACTGTGAATATTAATTTTTGTGTGGATTATCAATGAAAGCAATATCGAAACTGCTCTTCCACTACATGGCATAAGGTGCAAATAACTTGCGTATCCAATGTTGCAAAAGAAAAATAGCCAAAGTGTTCAACTAATGAGGCCATGCGCGTAAAATTGAGATGATTTCAAAGTGAATATTCTTTTTGTAACATTTTTATTTCACTAAAGCGCCAGTTGTCTCTGGGTTTGTAGCAGCTCAGCATTAGTGCCATAGGCTTCCTTTATATGTTGGTATTGTGTGACGGTTCGAAAGAGGTGAAAAGTACTTGGACGGGAGACGGCAAGGGGAAGCCTACGTCAACTACACTAGCCACGATGCACGAGAGCTGTTCAAGTTTGACGGATGAACGGATCGCTGTAAAGGGAAACCACATAAACTCTTCTCAGGGACGGAGGGCAGAGGCGGGTCAGGCGAGTGCAAGGTGGGTTAAGGGGCTCGGAGTGAGCGGAGGGATTCTGATGTCAAGGGCAAGGCATCCGCGGGAGCCTTTGCGGGAGACCATTGTGAGAAGCGCGGCTTTGGTTGGGGGTTGCTGAGTAGGAGGCGCCTCGGGAGCTGTTCGAAGGGCCGCCTTCGCCGCCCCGGTGCCGATTATCAGGGCGTCGATCGTGATTCGAGCTGTTGTAGCGCTGGCCGCCCAACTGATAGCCCGCTCCATGGAACGTACGGCGGTTGCCTTGGAAGATCTGAGGAGCACATCAAAAGTTAGACCGCTAGTTTTGCCGCTATGCAGCAACACTGGCTAACAAGTACAATGACACCTATTTGTAGGATGGCCATACATTTATGATTTATGCAGGAGAGGATTTATGGACTAGGCTTTTGTTGCGACATTTGCGTATAGGTAACATGTAGTAGTGGTGGGATTGTATATGTGTTAAATAAGAATGCCTATGTTTAAAAGTATGGCCTAGGGCTGTCCCAAACGACTAATTTTCTCCCGATTAGTCGGCCAACTATTTTTACGATTAGTCGACTAATCTTTTAATTTTTTTTTTTTTTTTAACTAATTCAGCAATGAAATTGTTTTTTATGCTTGTCAATTCACAAAAACATTTTGGAACACTTAAATTCTTGATTAAAGTACAAATAAACAGATAAATAACAATAATAAATCACAAATAAACAATGAGTTCAAATGCTGATAGAATTAACTTGTGCAAAAGAATGGAATGTAAACAGATTCAGAACACTGACTTCACCTTTCCAAAATGATTCAAAACAATTCTTAAAAAAATACATAGCATTAATATTATAGTATACTGTAGTACTATATATATAATAGTATTATAATAATTATTCTTTGCCAATCATAATTTTCATAAAGGGTGTCATTTTAAAGGTATTCTTAGAGTAGAATCTGAAGTATGTGGGATTAACTCCAGAAATTGTTATTTATATGACGAACATTACATGCTTTTATTCTGAAATGTTCACCGGAAGTACATTCGCTAAACCGCTAATTTAAGCTTTACACTCCGGAAAAAAAATCCACTTTTTGTCATTGCATGTGTTGTCAGTAATATATTTTTTTTCCTTTTGCAAATGCTGTTAACCAGCGATTTTTCATGTTTGAAGTGTCACCTTTTAACTGCAAGTTTTGGAGAAGGCTACCTGTTTTATAGCCGGCTAAAGTAGGTCGTCTTTTTTCCCCATTCACCTCAATGTAGCAATGCTAACATATATAGTGTTTAATATAGATGTGTTTTCTTATTTTGTATGTCTGAACTTTAATTCTACAGCGTGTTGATGAGAGAAAACTGGAGTCTCATATGCCATCAGAACGCACGTACAAATGCACGCACGCGCGCGCAGCGATACAACGCAGCCGTGAAAATGACCGCCCTCATTTTTATTTACCATGCGATAAATGGACTCATTGCATATCGTGACAGGGTTAGCAACTTCAATAAAACATGTCATTAGTTAGTTAGACGGACTTACAATCTCCTGTCGTTATCATTCACGGCCGACGTGCAGCTAAGCTTGGCATTGAAGAGACAGGACACAACAGTGTACCCTCCTGTTTCTTTAAAAATAATGTTTTGGACTCTGGTGCGCTTTTTTGGCTTTGTGCCGCTTTCCCCGCTTGCATACCAAGCGTCCGACATTCTGAACTTTCCACGCATATTTTTTTTTTAACCCTTCATTAACTGTCGACGGGATGTTGTGTTCGTCGACGGATTTGAGTCATCGATGACGTCGATTATGTCGACTAGTGGGGACAGCTCTAGTATGGACGGAAACATCAGATCTTAAGGACAAGGGGTGGGAGTGAATAAATTACTTCTTCCCACTCCTTTTCGAATACTCTTTTTTTTTTTTTTTTCTTTTCTTATATCTGATTATTGGTACTTATTTATTGAATATTCGTAATAAACATGTTCACACAAACAAACAGTCATTCATTTATGCTTAATTGCTCCCCATCTTGGAAAAGAGGCGGTTATTGAATTTAATTCTTATCGTTTATGTTAACATCACAGCAGTTAGCCGCTTACCACTTTAGAATTGGCAGTAATTGTTGGTGTGAGTCTCTTGTCTTTGGAAAAACTGTAAAATATTTTTCTGTGCTGGGTAAAAAATATAACTTTTGTGCCACACCAGTGTTGTGTTTTAGACATTTTTATTATACGAATCAGTTAGGCGGTATTGTTTCATCGTTTACATTTTCATTGCAAGTTCCATTAAGAATTCCGATTCGTATTTTTGCATTTATTTAAGAACATTTTGTTCGCTCATTTAAAGCCATAAATGTTCTTTTGGCACTAGGGGTGTGACAAAATATCGAAATGGTGATATATCGTGATATTTTGTATCACAAAAGGTTATCGATATGCTCTTGCCAAGAATCGAGATATCGTTTTAAAAAAGTGTCAATGTCTAAAAAAATTTTTTTAAATAAAAAGGAACCAACAAGTTGCTACATAAATCTTCCACCATAATAGTATCTCAATTAACTCTAAGGCTGCATTGACGGTGCACGACGCCGAATCCATTTAGACTGGGAACGTTCATTCATTTGAAACCAGAGCATTCACAGTCATTCTGTCTGATTTTCAGGGCATTTCCTGTTGAGTTTGAGTCACTGCCTATTCATTTGGGTGATTCCCAGGTCACTTCCTGTTCTGTAACTCAAAATAAACAGGAAGTGACCCGTAAAATACCCCAAAATCAACACGAAGTAAATGAAAAATAACAGGTAAATTACCTTAAATAGCCCAAAATTACCTCATTGCCTGGCATTGGCTGCCACTGACGACCACAGACGTTCAATCCATTTGAACTGGGAGGGTGGCAGCAAATGAACATTTGGATTGGATGTCTACTAGTGATAAACTCATTCCAATTCACAGCAGAAGCTTGTTTTTATGTTTATTAGTTTTTTGTAGAATATCTTAGAATGATTTCCTGACCAATGTATCGATAATCGTTGTATCGCCATATCGTCAGATCATCGTTATCTTGAGCTTTGTATCGCAAATCGTATCGTATCGTGAGGTACCATGAGGTTCCCACTCCTATCTGGCACTGCACTTTGCCAAAGGGACATACACTCACTGGCCACTTTATTAGGTACACCTGTCCAACTGCTCGTTAACATTTAACTTTTAATCAGCCAATCATATGGCGGCAACTCAGTGCATTTAGGCATGTAGACATGGTTTAAGACAATCTCCTGCAGTTCAAACAGGGCATCAGTATGGGGAGGAAAAGTGATCTGAGTGACTTTGAACGTGGCATGGTTGTTGGTGCCAGAAGGGCTGGTCTGAGTATTTCAGAAACTGCTGATCTTCTGGGATTTTCACGCACAACCATCTCTAGGGTTTACAGAGAATGGTCCGAAAAAGAAAAAATATCCAGTGAGCGGCAATTCTGCGGGCGGAAATGCCTTGTTGATGCCAGAGGAGAATGGCCAGACTGGTTCGAGCTGATAGAAAGGCAACAGTGAGTCAAATAACCACCCGTTACAACCAAGGCAGGCAGAAGAGCATCTCTGAACGCACAGTATGTCGAATTTTGAGGCAGATGGGCTACAGCAGCAGAAGACCACGCCGGGTGCCACTCCTTTCAGCTAAGAACAGGAAACTGAAGCTACAATTTGCACAAGCTCATCGAAATTGGACAATAGAAGATTGGAAAAACGTTGCCTGGTCTGATGAGTCTCGATTTCTGCTGCGACATTCGGATGGTAGGGTCAGAATTTGGCGTCAACAACATGAAAGAATGGATCCATCCTGCCTTGTATCAACGGTTCAGGCTGGTGGTGGTGGTGTAATGGTGTGGGGAATATTTTCTTGGCACTCTTTGGGCCCCTTGGTACCAATTGAGCATCGTTGGAAAGCAACAGCCTACCCGAGTATTGTTGCTGACCATGTCCATCCCTTTATGACCACAATGTACCCAACTTCTGATTGCTACTTTCAGCAGGATAATGCGCCATGTCATAAAGCTGGGATCATCTCAGACTGGTTTCTTGAACATGACAATGAGTTCACTGTAGAGCATCTTTGGGATGTGGTGGAATGGGAGATTTGCATCATGGATGTGCAGCCAACAAATCTGCACCAACTGTGTGATGCAATCATGTCAATATGGACCAAACTCTGAGGAATGCTTCCAGCACCTTGTTGAATCTATGCCACGAAGAATCGAGGCAGTTCTGAAGGCAAAAGGGGGTCCAACCCGTTACTAGCATGGTGTACCTAATAAAGTGGCCGGTGAGTGTATATTCCTATTCTGTTTCATATAGGCCTAAATCATGTGTCTTGTAATTAAAACATCTCAGAATAACTGTATTATGATAATATTGTATTGTTGTGGGGAGTACACTTGAGTTGGATGTTACGATTTTTCTTTCCTCACTAAATGCCACAAATTGTCCTCTTTTTGTGTTATCAAAATAACTACACCACCCTAGTATGGTGATTACATGATTTACAGGCGCTTACCTGTTTGGTCGGGGGACGGCTGGGAGGGCTTTGGGTCTGGCTGGGAGGAGGGCTTTCCACAATTGTCGGGCTGACCACTGAGGAGGATGTGGAGCTGCAACGGGATCTATCAGAGTAACCCGTTCGGGGATGGTAAACTGCAGGAGAAACAACCACATATTCAAAAACCTAATACTGACTTGGCACTAGCTATATGTTTTCTACACAATCAGGGTCCCTGTGTGAACTGAAGCTTATTTGTAGTGGGGAACTTCGGGGTTGTGGGGCGGGGGCGCTGACTGCCTCGTCCCCAAGGAGAGGGCCTCTGAAACTGATCTCATGCATGATGCGAAATATATTGAGAACATAAATTGGGAGATTTATCTATATTAACTAAGAGCTACGGTGCAGCTTCACACGTCATCATTTGCGTGTTTTGTCCAAATAATGCTCGCCTCTATGCAAACTTTGTGGAAATGACCCTCCCATTACTTGACACAAACCTTGGAGCCTCGGCACATTTCGTCCCATCACTATATAGAACACATAAACATGATTTGTTACATTATAAAGGTTTGCTTTGAAATCTTTTCTGGCCACAAGGTGTTATCCTGCTTGTGAAACAACTAGTCTTCAAACATGAAGAAATAGGCCAGGTAGTATGAAGTGCGTGTTGAAAAGAATATAGTTGTCATTTATATGTTCAGCCTGCTGAATGCATTATCTCGTAATTAGTATAGGTATTTAGTTAAATACATTTTTTTTTTAATTTTTCAAATAAATAATCTGTAATCCATAATCTGATTAGGATTTAAAAGTAACTGTGGCAAAACTGAACTCAAATTATCAGTCCATTCCAGATAACTGCAATGTTTTTATGCTCAGGTAAAGTCTTTATCTTAGCTAGTTGCAACTTGCCAACCAGGCTTCTGGCGGCTGTAAGAAAAAAAAGACAATTTCGGGCCAGCCAACATTAGTTTGCCAACATTAGCCCCTTTCAGAAACGGACATATTTCTTATGATGATAATTTTTTTGCTCACAGTCTCATGGACTGGCATAAAAAGGGGCCTACTGACATTGGTAGTGTACAGGGCACCAGAATTCAGTTATTTTAATGGCTAGATGTTAGACGGAAATGATTCCTTATGTAATGATCATATTAAGGGCAGCAATTTCATTTCAGAACCTTACAGATGCACATGGAATGAGTGCTTTTACCAGATCCAAATTGTACGATGCTCGTCTTCAGCGGCTCCAGATCAAATGTAAATCGAACCGCTTTGCCAAGGTCCTCGTCATATTTGCGCTCACTCACAAAGTGCTGTGGAGGACAAAAGGACACAGACTTCAGTTATCACGTCTGACAGAAAACAAACGAGGTGCCGCTGAGCGAGAAGCACCTTGATGTCGGCCCGCAGTTCTGTCAGTTGTTCTTCGGACATAGACGCCGATTGGTCGGTCAGCCTGCGAAGCTCTTCAGCGCGCTTTTGTCGGGCGTTCAAACTCACCACTAAAAACAATAACACACAAGTCAATTGAGCAGACAGCACGTAATAATGTTTGGTGTACATTAAATAAACTGGATAATGCCATTTCTAGAGAAACTACATGGGAATACAATCGTGCCGATGATGACTTTTTGGTTAAAAAAATAATAATAAATGAACATGTAAAAGGGTCAATTTTATTAACATGCTAAAATATGAATGATTTTAATAGGCAAAGAAGAGACCCTTGTATTCGAATGTGTCAATAGGACCTTTTGGTGAAATGTGAACATGTGAATAGTGTCAACTGTTTTTAGTAAAATGTTGAAATATAAGTAATGTGAATAGGAAAAGATGTGGATATTGTATTTGAATTTGTTAATTGGATTTAACGGTAGGTTTTTGGTCCTAAATGATAACATTTTGGTCAAAAATGTGAAAATATGTAAAATATACACAGATAGGAATGCATTAATCAAATACACATCAGTTGAAATGATGTGAATTTGTATTGCTGAATAAGTGTGTTGGGGCAAAAACGTGAGAAATGTTTATTGTAAATCAAATGCAACACGAATGGGAATGATGTGATAGTGATGCTGAATGTGCCATTGAAAATAGACATTTTTGGGTAAAAAAAAAAAAAAAAAAAAAAGTGGAATTATGGCAATTCTACAAAAACAGCCAATGAGGAAAATAATGTCCCACATTGAGTGAATTTTTGAAACACAAAGTTGTAAGGGTCTGATTCAGATGTATAACGTGGGAACCGACTGGCACCAAAAAAAAAGTAGAGGAACATATGGGAATGCATTCCCACAACTGTTATTGACCTCAGATTGTATTTTGGGTTTGCATTATCTCTTCCATAAATCTACAGTCGGCATACAACAGCTGCTTGATATTTTTTACTTAAGCAAGCCACCTGGTAAAAAGCAACATTGCAAACCAAACTTACAACACTGTGAATTTTAATATAAGAAATGGCAAAACCTCCAAAAGGTCCATGTGGGTTTTTCCTAACAACCCCTGGGGGATTCAGCAGGGGAAAAAACAAGAAAAGCAAAAGGAAAAAAAGTTTGGCAGAAAAGCCATTTTTCTTGTTTCACGTCCACAAACATTTCCTCATGCTTGACTGCATAAAGACGCTGCCGAGACTCCCCTGACACCAGACACCATTCAAACTTTCCTGGAAGCCTCTTCACGCAAAGACAAGAGAGGCAGAATGGCCTACTTGAAATGTCTTACTTATGCACTTATTTTCCTACTTTACATACTGGAATGATGTCGCTTGAGTAGGACCCCTGAGGGCTCCTCACTCGCAAAACACGTAGAGTTGCTCTTCCAAAATAGTCAGTACTGTATTTACGGTCTCTTCAGAAACACTTCAGGCCAGATGTTCAGTCCCCACAAGGCACACTTGTCAAGAGTTGCTATCTCTGAGATAGTACTTACTGGCCTCTGCTTTCACTTTGTCCATTTCTGCCAGCAGTGTCACTTCTCTGTCCATTAGGCTGCAAAAGAACGAGAGGGCAAGAGTACTCAGTTTTCTTCCATCACATAAGTAAGCCGAATTCCAGAAACATGAATCAAGATGCAGCTGTGTGCGGTTCAGACAATGACAATGAGAGGTTCTGGAGTCAAGTCTGGTGCAAGTTCCTGGGAACTGGCAGTGAATGATTATGTTTCAGTCATTGTGGTTTCAGTGCCATTGACGACAATTGACGTCCAATCCATTGGATCTGGGAGGGTATGGCAGTCATAATTCATTGTCACTCCTCGCACTAAAAAACTTTATATTTGAGAAAAAAAAAAAGCTGAGCTAACTTAAGATTTCCAAGGGAGAACAACTATTTTTTTTTTCATTTAACTTATTTTTCAAGTTTCACATTTAATTGGAAACATTTTTACGTTAACTCATGCTTGAATTGAAATTTCAAGTTCTAACTAGGGCTGTCAAAATTATCGCGTTAACGCGCGGTAATTAATTTTTTAAATTAATCACGTTAAAATATTTGACGCAATTAACGCACATGTCCCGCTCAGAAAGTATTCTTCCTTTTGGTAAGTTTTACAGCAAGACTTTTTGTGCTGTCCAACAGCGAACTCTTGTGGTCGCTTTGCGACATGGCTTATTGTTTTCTTTCCAGTTCATTATGGCTGCATGACGTCTCGGGCTGATAATGTTGTGGTTATATGATCCTTGGACAAGATTTGTCCGTAAGTATGGTTGTTGTAAAGAATGTACATATTATGTTAGTAAGCGAAATGTTATATTTTTTGTATAAGACGCTTTTTGTTTATGTTTAGTGAACCTGTATAGCGTGCTAAGCTAACGTTGTTGCTAATGCAATGCTTGTGTACTTTTTTTTTTGTAGTTTTACGACGGTCTAAAGAGGACAATGGTTTGAGGCCATTTTATTAATAAATCAGATGAAAAAGGAAGAAGTCTAATTATTAAGGCGTCGTTCACTAGCTCTCTAGCTTTGGAAAAAGTAGACGCTTCGGAGTGAGGACAGCATAGACAGATTTAAATGACAGTAGAGTGAAATGCCCACTACAGTCCTTTTGTACCGTATGTTGAATGTATATATCCATCTTGTGTCTTAGCTTTCCATTCCAACAATGTATTTTACAGAATATATATATATAATTTACAGAAAAATATGGCATATTTTATAGATGGTTTGAATTGCAATTAATTGCGATTAATTACGATTAATTAAGTTTTAAGCTGTAATTAACTCGATTAAAAATTTTAATTGTTTGACAGCCCTAGTTCTAACCTTTTTTTTTTTTTTTTTTTTAAATATTATTTACAGTGCAACTAAAATGGATTGGATATTGATTGTCATCAATGGCAGCCAATGATTTAAAGACTACCAACTTATAGTTGCCATTACAGAACAGGCCTCTGAAAATGTACATACGTCGTCTGGAGCTCAGCAAATGTCTGCTTCATCCTTTTGAGGGACGACTCCATCTCCTCCTTCACCAACATCCGGTAGCGAGTCAGCGAAGCGGTGCATCGCTGCAGGTCCTTCACGGAGCGGTCGATGTTGGGGGCTGAGGGGATACATTCAACTTCTCAAAAAATGGCATAAAAGGCACATGGGGTACAACTTGGGGGGATTACGGTACACATGGCCTATGCTTTTATAATGTCAGTGTGCAGCGAGGCTATTTTTAACGAAAACCAACTAAATGATGAAAACTAGAAATTAAAATACACTTTAGTTAACATAAATAAGTTATTAAATGTAAAGATTAAACGTGAAATTACTTTTTTTTTCATATTGTATTTCCACAATCATCATTTTCACACGTAAAAAAGACAAAATTCAGAATGACTGGACACACCCTTGGTCAAAGGTTTTGTGAGTTATTTAACTGAACTGTGAAAAGTCTCAAAACTGATTGTTTTTAAAAATGTTATTCTGGAGTCTTATAAGTTATTATATTTTATCCAGGTGAAACATGTACCTGAATAATAATAGGAATAGTTTCAAAAAGTAATTTCAAGAAAAATGAAAATTAACCGGAAATAAAAACTAGCAAATCCTCTTTAAAAACAAATTTTTTAAAAAAAAATCTAAAACTACCGTTAATAAAACTATTATAAAAATCAAATATTGTTATAACGTTACTGTGGAGTGAGGCAGATTTTAGTAGTGAGTCACATAGCTTACCAATCTTCTTGCCCGTGGACGACCGTAGCTGACTCTGCCCGTCAGGGTGTGCCAGGGAGGAGTTCTGACGTGAATCTCGTGCTTTGTTACCTCTGGACCCCTGGTGAGAACCTCGTGCTGCTTGAGAGGGCGAACCTTCCATTTCTGCACCTGTGAGATAGCCACACATCGCGGTTTACTCGACATAAATGATCATTTGTTGATCAATCCAAAATCATAGGTGGCATCTGGTTACTGAAGAAGAACTAGAAATAATCTACCGATCAGCAATGCTGCAAAAAACCTACGTTCTAGAACCATGTGGTAATCACCACACATTAATAGGCCAAGGCCTGAACCCAGTTTGAGCCACGTGAGTACTGCGGGTGACAGTAGAAGTTTAGGGAAATCGTGTTAACTTTGGCACGGTTCAAATGGCCAAGTGTGAGTACGCCCTAAAACATAATAGTAACACAAACAATAGAAACAACGATATGCCTGGCTTCTCTCCCTGTGTTTACCTGCAATTTCAGACGTAGTTAATTCAGAGTCCAGCTCCGATGCATCCAGGGAGGCTGAGTCCAGATGTTCGCTCAGCGAGTCAAGTGACTCCCCTTCCACCAATGATCCATTTGGATGGAAGCCATTGGTCTTGTCCTTGACCTCTTCGAGTGGCGCGGCCTCAGATGGTCTGGGTTCTGCCGGAGCCTCAGGCTGAGGCTTGGGCTTCTTTTTCTTATTGGGCTGTAGGTCAAGATATCAATGTCAGTGTGCTTTGTTGAAAAATTCCTTTGTCAAGTATCAACAAAACAGGAAGAACGTGACCTACTCAGAACATGTTGAAACTGTACTGTAAAAGAAAATATTTGAGTTCCTATTGTCCATTAAATAAATCCTGTCAGATGCCTCTGGTTCATTTTTAGTCTAACATTTACATGAATACTGAAAACGATCCCAATGGGCTACATACAAGTCATGATTGTGCTCTTTAAGCAGACTTAAACAATAATTTAGGCGAATTTTCTCATAATAGATCAATATGATCATTTATTGACAGCACAGAAATGAAAATTATTTTGGTTCAGTTCCAAGTCTGGTCCAAAACGTCAGGAATAAAAAATAAAAATAAAAAAAAGAGCCAAAAATGTTAAGCTGATGTTTGCAAATGTCTTATTCAGACCAACTCTTTCAGTGCCAACAAGGTAGAAGGCTGTCAAATGGAATCCCAACTTTGAGAACTTTGTTGTCAATTACAATTTTTATGCATGTTCTCCCAGTGCCGGCGTGAGTTTTCTGCAGGTATTTTACTTTACCCCCCATATCCCAAAAACATGCATGGTAGGCTTAATGAACACTCACAAATTGTCCGGCTAGGAAAATGAATGAATGAATGAATAATTGTAAGGAGCACTTCTCAGATGTCACTTAAGAACGATGTATTCAAGTCACTTTTCACAAAAACTAGGTGATACAAGCGTGAGCAACAAAAACTCGACTGCTAATTACTAAAGAACAGATTGTGGTAGTTTTTTTTTTTTCCTGAAGAAAGAAAAGTCTAATCTTTGTCTTAATAGTGGATTAATAATGGTAGTCGAAAATACAGTGATCCCTCGCTACTTCGCGCTTCGAATTTCGCGGTATCAGTCTATCGCGGATTTTTTTTCAGTCAAAAAATATATATATACATGCATAAAAAATTAAAAGAATGGTGAAAATATGGTGTAAAATCTGCCAGTTCCCCAACAGAAGGCACGGAGAGCCCGCACAACTCATATTCCACCGCTCTGATTCGCTGGCCAGCATCACTCGGGAATATTGCAAGCTGATTGGCCGAGATGTTTAACCTTGCTGCTATCGAAGGAAAATGGCTCCAAAGCATCTTCCGCCTGCTCAATCCTCTAGCGAACCCAAGAAGAAAAGAAAAATGATGACTGTGCACGAGAAAGTTCAATTACTGGACATGCTTAAAGTTGGCCACAGCTATGTGTCTGTTGCACGCCATTATGGACTAAACGAATCAACCGTTCGTTACATAAAAAAAAAGACTAGGCGAAAATCCGAAAGACCGCCTCAATATCGTTTTCCAGGGATACTAAGCGAGTCGTGACTCTTCGCAACAAGACGACTGTAAAAATGGAAAATGCACTAACAGTGTGGATATCGGACTGTCGGGAAAAAAGGTGAGTCTCGACACAAACATGAAAAGCCAAAGCGCTGTATGATAGCCTCATTCCTGGAGTTGAATGAAGGTGGCGGTGATGCCGACTACGACGAAGATGAACCACAGCCTAGTACCAGTGCTTCAAGTGAAGAAAATTGTGGTTTTGTTCCCAGCAAGGGCTGGTTCGAAAAATTCAAAAAGATGTTTGGACTTCGCAGCGTTACGTTGCATGGGGAGGCCTCCTCGGTGGACCATGACGCAGCTGTTCGTTAAGTTGAGGACCAATTTCCCAAATTAATTGAAGAGGGTGGCTATCTCCCGGACCAGTTGTTTAACATGGACGAGACTGGCCTTTCTTGGAAGAGGATGCCATCCAGGACGTTCCTTTCAAGGAAGAAGTGAAGAGGCGAGGCTTTAAGGCCCACAAAGATCGCGTGACTCTCAAGCTTCTCAATAAATCATCTTTACCTTCATATCCATTGTACGGAGTTTTTTCTTCATTTATCAAGATCATCAGTGTGGTGAGTACATTTTATTCATCTTATGCATGTTATTGTTTGTTAATGTTGCATTTACTTTTGTAACTAATGTACTGTATACACAAAAAATATATAAAGAATGTAATATACATAAAATAAAATTCTCCTGTATCCAAGCAGCTGAACAGGACAGGTTTTTAAAATAAAAATTTTTTTTAATTGTGTGTGTGTGTGTGTGTGGGGGGGGGGGGTCGTTACTTTGTTTTTCGCTTATCGCGGTGGGTTCTGGTCCCCATTAACCACAAAAAACGAGGGATCACTTTAGAATATTGTGTGGCTCTTGAAATATCAGTTAAAATCCTCGATAGGTACTGGCAAGAATATAATTTAAAAGTCGTGATCACAAACCCAAACCTTTTTGGAAACAAAAGTGTTTTTATTTGTCAATGTGACGAAACAAATTAAGAAATACCACTTAGAACAAAATATGTGTTACATTGTGTAATCTATTACTTTCAGTTAAAACAACCTCTACCGTCACTGGAAACTTACCTTCTTTTTGCCGGTGACATTCCACTCCTTCAGGATCTCCACTGCACTACCTACGGAAAGATGTCACAGAAACAATGACTTTAAGGACAGCCTAAGGTACTGTAGTTCATACATTGCCTGAATGCCATTTGAGTCTGACATATGAGGAAGAATTTCTTGTGCTTAATATAGACCAGGAATGTGTTGGCATACCTGGTGTGCACGTAAGAGTACTTTTTTTAAGTGATGGCACGTCACTACGGACTTAGCTGCCTGCATGTAACAATGTATAAAACAAACACTGCAAGCTCAACTGAATGCAGTTGGCGTCATGTGCTACGTACATTGACTGCTGCCTTCAAGCCATTTCTGAACTGTGGCTTTCATAGGAAACACTAGCCAAATATGAGCCATTAAATGTTTATAGGAAAGCTTTCTAGGTTAACAATGGACATTGAAATACCTTCTAAGAACGCTTGAACAGCCTTGTCAACGCAGTTCTCGAAATGCTGCAACACCAGAACAATCTCATTGTTGCTTTTGTTGGGGACAACTGCCCTGACGGCGCTGATCTGTAACCCAAGAAACAGAAAGTAAATGTGGAGCAGGTTTAAAATGTGACTACAATAAAGTCATGCATAAAAACATGAGTAGGTCGTTGAACACCATGACCAAAGTACTGTAGAATGAATTGCTGCACAGTTTTGTTTACTTAACCTTTGTTTACGCAGAAAAAGGACATTGAGAATTGATTCTCCATTGCAATGCTGACCTGACTAAACAGAATTGTAGGAAAAACAAAGCAAAAATAAAAAGGAAACCGACCACAAAAAAAAAAAAAAAAAAAAAGCAAAGTGTTATACACCAAAACTGCAATAATGATCAATATATGTGCTGCCTATGCTCACTTGGGAGTGGCACTTGGAGTGGCAGTGCTGGAGTCTATCCTGGTTTACTGTGGGCAGGACCCTGAATTGGATGCCAACTCGTTTTAACCCTTTCATGCACTAATTATGACTTGGGGCTGTAACCAGAGAGCATTTCTGTTTTTATTAATTTAGCTTTTATTAACATTGCATTAATGCAACAGGATCATTGTCAGATTTCTGCAGAACTTGCTGATGAGCTGACCATTTGAATCAGGTGTTAGAGGGCGAAATGGAAAACAGCCGAAATGGAAAACAGCCTGGATTGAGGCTGTCGAGAACCGGACTTGGCAATGGCTGCTGATTTTTCAATGTTCTCAAAAGTGTACGCCAAGCTTTAGGATTAAAATGACCAAAAGTAGTCGCTTGGCCTATAAAGGGTTAAAAGTCTAAAGAGTCAACTTTGAATCGCTGTCCACTGTAGTGACTACCGTTCATTAATGTGTCAAATTATTATACGTTATATAGTTTCAACAATGAGGGACATCTTTTTCTTCCATGAAAATCATGCCATGTTTGCAGTTCAATTTAAAACAAATCGAGTACATTTGTCATTGATGAATATCAAATACAAAATGTAAGTGCTGCTCAAGTAAAGTGCTGAAACCAGACATTTATCTTGCACCACATCAAGCCCATATATGAAACCATTATAACGATGTTAGAATTTCATACACCTTCTGGAAAAAAATATATATATATCTGTGTTTTTGTTTTTAAAGTACGTGTAGCACTTTACTGAAGGCTCCAAGTGTACAGTGCGTGCATATGTGCAAAAGACAATCACCAAGCGCGACTGTCATTTGAAAATTTCCAGTTAGTTGCTTTCTGCCACACAGTCTTGGCATACTGTACTAGTTTTTTTAATTATTATTGTAAATGTATTCATTTCGGGGTATTCTCAACCAGTGTCCAATAACACTTCCAATTCAACTCTGGGATCAAAAATGCCATCTTCCATCCACTTATACATTTGTTACCATCTTACAGAAACACTCCATAGAGCAGAAGCACACTCTTAATAGCCATCAATTGTTTATGGAAAAGTCTGTTAACATATGTGCACATACAACACGAAAAAAAGCCGGGTGACAAATAACCATTTCATCAACAGTATTGAAAAGTCATTCTTTTTCCCCTTAGGCCTATGGAGTGATTACACGTAATGGATTGAACTGCTTATCAAAAGTAGCCTCTTTCTTCACAGACCTTCAGGTTAAGTGAGGCGTACACTCTAAACCAACAATGCTTAGAGGCCCTAAAAAGTAGTAACAAAAGGAAATACGCATGTGCTTAAAACTAACTTGTCAGTATTATTCTTGCGTACCCACGTCTTACCTTTTCCTTCATCCTTTCTGGCGGACCTCCCTGGGACATCACCATCTTTGAGCGTGTGTCAAACACCACCCCCGAAGTGTCTGAAAGGAGCCAAAGAAAATGAACACAGAGCTCCAAAATCACTATGCACTACTTACTCCGCTATCTATTTTTAATGGGGCTATTACAGTTAAAATCACTCCAGGAAATTTGTCTTTTCCAAATGGTGTGTCAAACAAAAAGAACAGACCGAGTGAGGGGGGTGGGGGGGATGCACAGGCTGAAAAGGACAGTGAGAAGGAAGTCCAAAGTTAAACAGTTCATAAGCGATAGGAAAAGAGGTTAACGTGACAGTAAACATGCATGGCCAGGTCACTCTGTTGCCTGTTATGCCACATTTCATAGCCTTGCGCGTGCGTGAGCATCAACCAAGCACACACTTGCCCTTTTGGTTCTTCTTTGCCATGTTGTCAATCGGAAGTTCACGCACGGGTGGAGTCACTCAACGGTGAGTCTGCAATTTGTTCTGGACTTCCAAAGTGCTCTTTCTTGTTGTTCAATGCAGAATTCAAAGGTCAGCCACAGTGATCTTTCCCCACTATTCTCAAGAGTTTTTGTCACAAGGTTGGAATGAGGAAAGTCGCACCAAGCCTCCACGATCAGCTCAGCCAAAAATTTGAGTGCTCTTCTTTCTTGGAGCTGTGAGAGGAAAGAATGAATATGTCAATCATTCGGATGATTTTTTTTTTTTTTTTTTTTTTTTTTAAGAAACAGCACGTGTGGTGGGAGACTAGGTTCTTCTTACATTTGCTGGGTCCAGTGATCCGTCACTTATGATCGCTTCATCATCCTATCACCCATTTTCTCCCAGACTACCCCAAGCACCCCTAAATAAAAGGGCCATTATTTTTGGCATATTTCACATTATTGCGATTCTGTACACAAAACCGGAACGGTAAGAAATTCAGCGCTGGAACGGGGCGGAACGGTGCTTTGATCCCGAAAATATGATGGCAACTGTCAAAACACCAAAACAACCTGCCTGGCTGCCACACGGCTATCTCCAAGAAAAAAAAAATCTACTAACGTCAGATTTACTTTCACAAGTGTTAACAACAAGAATAATAAAGTGCTTGTGTAGCGTCATCCGTTTCCACCGATATTTATTATTTATTTATTCTACGGACGGCACGGAGCGCTCCGCAGCTGCAGCAGTTATCGGGAGTCTGACGAGACCTGGTACGAGCAGTCACGTCGATGTGCGCATGGACTGATGTGAATAAGCTTGCTGAATTAATGCGGTAAAAAAGGGCAATGCAAAAGAAAATTGATCAGATCTTTAAAAGAAAAAGATTTGAAGAGGCTTATTTATTTTATTTGCTTTAATGGGGAGGGTCAGAACATCTTTCATGTCAATGTGCACTTTGGACTTATTTTTGTTCATTTATCTTAGGCTACTTATTGATTTCCTTACAATTTGAAACGGTCACTGTGAGATCTCCAAAATATATTCCATTTCACTGTGCATAATGTGAGTCATTTGTATTATTTTTGTGAATGTTTACTTATATCTTTTAAAAAATAAAAAAAAAAATGTTTACATGATCTTCAATTTTAATGTACATATGTTCATAATTAAAATTGAGCTTTTGCATTTAATTTAGATGTGAGGAAATATAAAAATTAGGCGATAGAGGTTGGGGTTACCGCTGTTTAGTGCTGCAACGTTTAATCGATTAACTCGAGTATTCAGTTAGAAAAAAAGATTCGAATTATTAGTAAGTGGCCAGAGGTAGCTATCATGAAATCAACCACATCGGAAAAGGCAATTGAGAAGTTAGGGGAGATGTTTAGTCGTTTCGGAGCCCCTGCACAACTCGTGTTAGACAATTGGCCCCAATTTGTGTCAAAAGAAATGGTTGAATTCCTGCGAGCCAATGGGGTTCAACACATTAAGTCGGCTCCCTATCACCCGGCAACCAACGGCCTGGCAGAAAGGTTTGTGCAGACCCTTAAACATGCTCTCAAAGCATCACAAGGGCAAAGTACACTCCATCAGAGACAACAAGAATTTCTCGTCAAATACCGAACATCTGTGGATGCAACTACCAAGGTATCGCCAGCGAGCCTAATGCTTTCTCAAGAGATACGAACTGGCATGGATCTTCTGAAACCACCAACCTTGAGCGAGATTGTTCAAATGGATCAACGGAAACAAGTCAAGTACAGAGACCTGCATTCCAAGAACCGAGTTTTTGCACCTGGTGACTCTGTTATGGCCCGGAGTTATCAGAGTACGGAAAAGTGGGCCCCTGCCACCATCATTGCTCAAACTGGGCCTGTTTCCTACACAGTTCAGACAGCTGATGGTGTTTGGCGTCGCCATGTGGATCAATTGTTGGGAACACCAGACACTACTCCAGAACTGTCTATTGATTGTGATGATGCTAGCAGTGTAATTATACCAGAAATGTCTAGCTTACCGGATGTGCAAAAAATACCAGAAATGTCTAGCTTACCAGATGTGTCAAACCCAAACAATCCTGCTGTAATTGGGTCTAATTCAACCAATGCACAACCGGAACCTGTTTCCACAAGTGGGAAATCGGAAGTGACTGTTGAACGTCGTTATCCTGCACGCGACAGGCGACC
Organism: Corythoichthys intestinalis; assembly: GCF_030265065.1. Lineage (NCBI taxonomy): Eukaryota > Metazoa > Chordata > Actinopteri > Syngnathiformes > Syngnathidae > Corythoichthys > Corythoichthys intestinalis. The sequence continues at coordinate 33,605,501 of NC_080396.1, forward strand.
GCCTGATAGAGTGGATTTATAAGTAATAAGCAATGGGGGGAAAACGGGAGGTATTTTTGTGTTTATTTCTGGGACATGTTATGTAAGGGGGGAGGAGATGTGACACATTTGTGGCACACTGCTGTTGCCATAGTGTGCACTTCCTGTGGGTGTGGTATTACAGTATAAAAGGAATCTTTGTGATGTTCGGTGATATACACTCACCGGCCACTTTATTAGGTACACCATGCTAGTAACGGGTTGGACCCCCTTTTGCCTGCAGAACTGCCTCAATTCTTTGTGGCATAGATTCAACAAGGTGCTTGAAGCGTTCCTCAGAGAGTTTAGTCCATACTGACATGATGGCATCACACAGTTGGTGCATATTTGTCGGCTGCACATCCATGATGCGAATCTCCTGTTCCACCACATCCCAAAGATGCTCTATTGGATTGAGATCTGGTGACTGTGGAGGCCATTTGAGTACAGCGAACTCATTGTCATGTTCAAGAAGCCAGTCGGAGATGATTCCAGCTTTATGACATGGCACATTATCCTGCTGAAAGTAGCCAACAGAAGTTGGGTACATTGTGGTCATAAAGGGATGGACATGGTCAGCAACAATACTCAGGTAGGCTGTGGCGTTCCAACAATGCTCAATTGGTACCCAGGGGCCCAAAGAGTGCCAAGAAAATATTCCCCACACCATTACACCACCACCACCAGCCATGGATGGATGGATGGATCCATGCTTTCATGTTGTTGACGCCAAATTCTGACCCTACCATCCGAATGTCGCAGCAAAAATCGAGACTCCTCAGACCAGGCAACGTTTTTCCAATCTTCTATTGTCCAATTTCGATGAGCTTGTGCAAATTGTAGCCTCAGTTTCCTGTTCTTAGCTGAAAGGAGTGGCACCCGGCGTGGTCTTCTGCTGCTGTAGCCCATCTGCCTCAAAGTTCGACGTACTGTGCGTTCAGAGATGCTCTTCTGCCTGCCTTGGTTGTAACGGGTGGTTATTTGAGTCACTGTTGCCTTTCTATCAGCTCGAACCAGTCGGGCCATTCTCATCTGACCTCATGCATCAACAAGTCATTTCCGCCCACAGAAGTGCAGCTCACTGGATATTTTTTCTTTTTCGGACCATTCTCTGTAAACCCTAGAGATGGTTGTGCGTGAAAATCCCAGGGGATCAGCAGTTTCTGAAATACTCAGACATGCCCTTCTGGCACCAACAACCATGCCACGTTCAAAGTCACTCAGATCACCTTTCTTCCCCATACTGATGCTCGGTTTGAACTGCAGGAGATTGTCTTAAACCATGTCTACATGCCTAAATGCACTGAGTTGCCACCATGAGATAGGCTGATTAGAAATCAAGTTTTAACGAACAGTTGGACAGGTGTGCCTAATAAAGTGGCCGGTGAGTGTATATGCTGAGAAGCACACTGAATAAAGAAGTGTTGTTCCATTCAAGTCTCGGCCTTACATGTACTTGGAGTAAGGAAGTACATAACAAAAGTATATATAATTTTGCCGATTCGAGTATTCGTTTAATTAAAGTGGCATTGTAATGGTTTATTTTGAAAGTGTTTGCATTTAGTTTTATTTATTTGGGTGGATACACTGCCCTCTAGTCTGCCTCATTTTACATGGCTGAATCCAGATGCTCCATGTTAAGACCAACATAAGCCAAGTTTTTGTTTGAGCTAATGTTTTTACTAATTCATTCGTAATTTAGTTTAGTGGTATATTTTGCCGTTTTTATTTTTATTTTTTGTGGGAATATGTGTCTGAACCATTTGTTAAGAGCATTCTTAAAATTAAAAAAAAAAAGTAGCGTTTTATAGTATTTAAGCTAGCGGACTTTTGCTATGTAAGTTAGCCATTGTTCTTTTGTTGTACATAGATCCTTATTTATTTGTTTATACCGTTTAAGGCTCAGCTCAGGTATTTTAATTTTTCAAGTTCATTATCCGATTACTTGATTATTCAAACTAGCTAGTTCATCGATTAATCAACTACTAAAATAATCGATAGCTGCAGCCCTACTGCTGTTTTCATTATGTTATTTTGCAAATCATTGAAAAATACAATTTTGAATAAAAATCAGGTTCTCATGTTTGCCCTGTGATAGTATGTGTAACGCAGCAGCCGAATGCATGTGTAAAACCATTTTTTTTAATTATTTTTTTTAAACGATTTTAAAACCATTTTTTGTGCGTGTGTGTTATTTGTATAACTGTGCCAAAAGCAGTTTTCTCTGCATTCCAGTGTTGTTAGGAGGTTTCATCCCCCCCCCACCCCCACCCAAACATAACAAAAAAATCTGGCTCCGTGGCGACCTTCATGTTAGGGAGGTCGGGCAAGAAATTCTAGCCCCTTTCACCCCTGATTCTAAGCATTCAAAAGATTTATATATTCTAGTCGAAACATATCAGGGACCATTCCAAATCAAATTTGGTCGCTACTTTAAAAAATTATTCTGACTACAATAGAGACTTTTTTGTAAGGGACCAGATCTTCGCTATAAGTACCAAAACATTTTTAAAAAGAGCACTTCTAACTTTTCCAGGGCTTAGCGACTTTGTTTTGACTTTTGATCTTGAGAAAGTGCAGGGATAGGTCAACATATTCACAAGCACACTGATAAAACTTGTAAACTGAATGATGAATAATGCAGATTATACTGTAGCTGTATCGTTTTTTTACTAGGTCTTGGCATAAACATGAAAAACATGCAGGCAAAAAAACAACAACTTGCAAGTACTACTTCAATTCTCACAGAGCGGAAAAAATAACCCGAACAGAATGATTTGCAGTTTGTGTTAACAGAAACAAATATATTAAAATTCTAAATAACCCAAAGGCAAATTTGATTCAATTGATGCCTCTAATTCTGGAAAACAAATCTGTATTTTCAGATTGTTCTCATCTTGTAAAACGTTTTTGTCACGTCACGACCTAGAAACGAACATTTGTTTGTCAAGGTTGGAACGAGATTTCTCTGCAATGCATCAAAGAATGGTCAAAAGGGAAGAGGCCCATCTGTGGCTGTCAAAATACTTTGTCATGTTAATCATATGTACTAAAATAGAAATGTCTACATTAATTAAAGTATTGTATTTCAATCTTTACTTTTAATCGAGAGGCACTAATTCCATTGCTGTGCTACTCTTCCTATTTTTATTCTATAATTTTTTTAAGTAACCATTTCTCCTCAAATATATACCGTGTGAAAGTGAGAGTACTGTACATCCAGAACATTAATAAGTGATTAATTAGTGTATTGACCCACAACAAGACACTGCTCCGACTACAATTGTTTACTTAGAAAGCAGAAGTGAAACTGATTTTTGTTTCCCAGTAAAGAGAAAGCTAAAAGCTGCTCATGACTCTTTTGGTATATTTAAGCCCGCTTCCACCACACTCGTGCGGATACACGCCAGTCATCAGTGTGACCATGCAAACAGCACAGACACTGTTTACATTAAGTCCAATGTAACCTTTACAGGTGAATTTTATTTGACCTCATCTTTTTAATGCAAATTATTTTTGTGGTCAACTATGTGGTTTTCCACAGGGACAGATTGGAGAGAGTATTAGAAAGCAAGAGTAGATGGTAGAAATGTGTCTCTTTCAGATTAAATAAGACTGAATCACAAGACATGAAGAGCAAAAGAGAAAATGGTAGCGTGCTGTAAATCAGGAGTCACTAAAGAGAGAAGAGATGACCGAGATTTAGATTCAGAGATAAAAGTGAAGAAGCAACAGATAACTGTAAATGCCCCGTAGTCAAACCACTTTTGGTGTTGCACACTGGAAAACACTTATGCTGCATTTCACCTTTATGTTGCTATATGATAAACATGTTACACTGTACAAGTTTCTATTGTAAATCAAATGAAGTGACATTCAAGTCACTTGTCAAAAACCTTATCTTACACCTTTTTTTCTCCAAAATAGGTGTCACGGGTGAAACCGACATATATTCTACTTAAGCCTGTCGCAATATGCAATAATTCCATTTATCGCACGATTAAAAAAAATGAAGGCTGTAATTTTTCCGCTGCGATTTATCGCCTCGCGTGCGTACGGCAAACGTGCTGTTAAAAGTTCGAATACTTTGTTACCAACTACGCAAAATGCATCTTCGTTCCAGGTCCGGCAAAAAATAGCGCCAGGGCCAATATGTTCCCATTATATCCTATTGTTCAACCTATACCGGCCGCGTCAGTGCTCCGGATTGACTGCGGACCATCTCCGGTGTGCCGGAGCCCACCGATTGGTTTAGGCGATTTTCTATTTTTGCTGGGGACGCATCCGTCAAAATGGGCAGATTCAGGCCTGGAGTCAACAGCCCAGTGTCTTATTAACGGTTTAAACACCAGCGAACATGGACGAAGAACGTTTCATCACCGAAGTCCGCCAAAACATTGTTCCCAACTTGGCTGCTACGAACAACCTCGTTTAGACAACGGACAGCTGAATGGACATGATGAACATTGAGTGGCAAATTAAGAGCGCTGTGCTTCAAACTCGTCCTGTTTATGAAAGTCGATTGTCATATGCTGGTGTTGTGCAGTAATGAGCAGACGTGATTTCTGTGGCGTTTGCTAACTTTTTTAATGCGCGCACACACCATCATGAATTAGCAAACTAGATGAGTTACGTCCCATGCCATTGGCTACGTGAGCCCAGAGTCGTTATGGGACACGTAGTCCATATACTACCTCGATGAATTATAAACCGCCATGACTGAATGGAAGATAAGGAGGCCAAATCAATCCATACCAATGACTATAGATAATGCTGCAAATATTGTTAGTTCAGTACATAACACAGATGGACTCGGGACCACAAATAGGATGTTTTTCTCATGTGGTAAACATACCTGCTAAGAGAGTAATAGCAATCAATAGTGTGCCCCGCCTCACTTTACAAACAGTAAAGACTGTTCTCAGCACTTTTATACAAAATTTCTTCAGATCAGTAAGAAGTAAGCACATAAATATTATGCACTAAAATGCATGTTTATATGATGGCAATTAAATAATGCTTGTTAGCAAAAAAAAAAAAAAAAAAAAAAAAAAAAGGAACAAAAAATACAAGTTTTTTTTTTTTTTCCAGAGCATTAAATGTATTTAATTGAATTGAAAATGGTGTCCCCCGTATCGAAAATCGTACCGAACAGTGACTTAACTGTATCGTTGCATCCCTATGGAACACCATAGCTGAAGCTATGAGGGGAAAAAATTATTCATTTGCCTAAATGATTAAGTTATTAAGTGCAATTTTATTTTATTTCTTGAAAAACACATTTTATTTATTCTGTGTTTCTGTGCGGTATTAATATTGTTGTCTTTTACTTAAGAGGCATGGTCTATTGTTTTTAGTTGTGATTTCTTAAACAGTATTTTTTAATTTAAGAGTAAACATTTATCGCATTTAAATGGGTGTACTTGATCTATTAATATATATGTATTCTCACTGTGTTATTGTAAATTGGTTTAAAAAAAAAAAAAAAAAATTGGGGGGGCGCAATAATATCGCATATCGCAATAATTTATGAGATAAATTATCGCACACTAAAATTTGTTATCGCGACAGGCCTAATTCTACTGCCAACAAATAAGAAATGAGCTACAAATTAACATTCTTTTATGATGAAAGAGAAGCATCTACTTCAAGTCATAGGCAAAATGCAAGCTTAAAGTTTCACCTGAAAGGTGACTATCCTGAACCTTTTGTATGTAGTGTGCATGCTGCATCCTTTTGAGTTGTTGATCAAGTGGGTTGCTGCTGCTCCTGCTTGAGTCGTCAAGAGAGCCAGCAGGATTTTGGCTGCCTGCTGCAGGATGAGGGCGGAGGATTTAGAAGAAGGATCGGGGTGCGGGGGGCAAGAGTCCTGAACTTTAAACTACACACATTTAAACACAGTGTGACGCAGAAAGTCAATGGGGCTTCTCGGACCATGTGACGAGAGTAGAGTGAATAACTTAAAATCCAACTAGTCGAATAACTTTCACGTCACTTTGACATTCTACCTTTATTTGGCAAATTTTGGTAAGATTAAAAATATATGTATTGAGACATTGAATAGATGTTTTATATTTTTGACTGTGTTTGTTTTATTCAGCGAACCACGACTTAAAATGTGTCCCAGTTTTATTGATACAGTAAGTTTCAAATCTTCTAAAAGAGCAAGTATCAAAAGTTGACAAGCTTTCCTAGGCTAATGAGTAAAACCATTGGTTAAAATCTATCAAATAATTCCCCACCCATAATTTGGACCCGCCAAAACCTTGTACTTCCAAATTTTTTTGCTGAGTTTTTGTTTGAGCTAATATGTTATTTATGCATTCCTAATTTAGTTTAAAGGTATTGTAGTCATTTTTTGTGGGAAAATGTGTTTGAACGATTTGTTAAGAGCGTTGTAAAAAAAAAAAAAAAAAAAGTTAGCATTTTATAGCATTTAAGCTATTGGACTTTTGCTTTGTAAGTTAGCCACTTGTTCTTTTCGTGTACTTAGAGCCTTATTTATTTTGTTATTTTTTTGTATACCGTTCCAGGCTAAACTCAGGTACAGTATTATAATTTATTTTTAAATGAAAGTACAATCCTGCATTGTTTGAAGAAACACTTTATGCTTTTTTGAAAGTGCAATCTTAGTTAGCCTTTGTTTTACATCTCCGAAAATGTATTCTGTAACACATTAAATGTTCGTAATCTGATTACTCTACTGTATTAATTTATTCTATTATTAACTAGTTAACGGATTGACTACTAAAGTAATCGATAGCTACAGCCCTAGTAGCCATGCAGGATTGACGGCTCACCCTAGAAAATGAGGATTTTGGAGATATGGGGATTCCATCCCAAGACAGGGACATCTGCCTTCCTTACTACATAGCAACAACTTAAAGTGTTCATTTTTTACTCTTACCATACAGTCTATTTTTGTTTATTAGTCAGGCAGTCGCTATTGAATATTTTTTAAACCGATTATTCAAACCAACTATCCCACCGATCAGAGATACCATCAGACAAAACTGTAGTTCGCTTTGGAGTCGAATCAACCATGCCCCCATTATTCAGTCATTCATCTTTTGTCCCGCTAATCAATTCCAAATTCCATGCAGTGTGTTATTTGTTAGTTTCAGGGCTCCGGAGTGGCTAAGCTAGCACGAGTCAATGGTGGTTGAAATCAACTCCATCAACTAATTAAAGCCCGCTAACTCCAAGATCAAACCTTATGTGAAAAATTCTTCCCCTTTAAAATCAATTATTGGAAAGTCAATTACATGCATTTTTCTGTTGACATTCTTATGTTAAGGCGGCAAAGGGAGAAAAATTGGTAAAAGTAACTGATAAATTACTTTTAAAGTAACTTAGTTATTTTGATAGTAATCAGTAAAGTAACTACATTACTGATTATACCTTAAAAAAGTAATCAAATTACTTTTTCAAGTTATCTGTGACAACACTGGTTGCCAGCCAATAACGGAGCACAAGGAGACAACCATTCACGTACTATTCACGCACACATTCATACATAAGGACAATTTGGAGTATTCAATCAACCTAGCATGCACGTTTTTTGGGATATGGGAGGAAACCGGTGTACCCGGAGAAAACCCATCTTGGCAGGGGGAGAACATGCAAACTCCACACTAGGAAGGCCGGTGTGAATAGATGATGTAATAGATCCATAAGCGGAGTTTAAGGGGGGCCAGCCCAGGCCCTCCCCGGTGGCCGAAAAGTGTCATTGCCTGTAATTAACTTTCCTATATATGAGTTGTAAAGCAATAAAACAAACAACAAAAATGAATGAAATGAACAAAAAACAAAAAAAGATTTTCATAATGATTTTTCGAACAGAACAACGGCGAGCACCTTAGACTGTCATTTGCTTTGCATATTACTTTTTAAAAAAGAAAAAAAAATAGGGGAGGACAATTTTATTTTTCAAAAGAGTTTTCTTTGTTTGAAAATATTTTTTTTTTGATTGAAGCAACATTTTTTGATTTAGACACAAATGTCACAAAAAGGATTGCTAAAATCAAAACATTTTTGAATGAAAAATTGAGTGTTCAAATGCAAATATTTGAGTCTCAAATATTTAAAACTTAAGCATTAAAAACTTTTATATGATTGAAATTTCTTTTTTTGATTGAAGTGATTTTTCTTTTGAAAATATATATTTTTGGTTTGAAGTAACTTATTTTTTGATTGAATAATAAAGACCCAAATGTCCTACCCAAACGCAAAACAACATTACTTCAATCAAAAAAGTTGCTTCAACCAAAAAAAAGAAATTGACTTCAATCAAAAAAAAAAAAATCCAAAGAAAAATAGCTTTCAAATGCATTTTTTTTATTTTTTTTTTTTATTTTTGCATTCACACATTTTTTAATTGAAGTGACTTTTTTTTATTGAAAATATATATTTTGATTGAACTTTTTTTTTGTTGTTGTTGACTGAAGCAACTTTTTTTGGGATCGAATAATGAAGACGCAAATCTACCTCAATATGGCTCCGCCCAGGTGATACAATTTTTGACTGGGGTAACTACATTGGCACGACACTGGCGGGCGTACCATATTCAATGGATGACGATCCTGGCGAAAAGTATAGCTGTCCTAAGCAGCCTGATTTAGAATTCCCCTCAAGAATGATGGGGGGGGGGGAAACGCTCATTTGACGATCCTGGCGAAAAGTATAGCTGTCCTAAGCAGCCTGATTTAGAATTCCCCTCAAGAATGATGGAGGGGGGGGGGGGGGGACACTCATTTTCAAGTTATTATTGTAAATATTTTTGTAAGTTAATTTCATTGCTGACACTGCGTTTTGGGGTAGGGTTGCCACCCGTCCCTTGAAATAAGGAACAATCCGTAAATGGGAATTAAATGTTGCGTTACGTATTGAACCAATATGGACATTTCTATGCATTTTAGGAGTTTTGGGGATGTCCCTTTTTTTCTGCCTGTACAGCTTTGGGCGTGAGGGGGGGTGTCCCGCATTTCTATTTCTGAAAGGCATAGGCGGATTTTATTTAATAAAAAAGTTGAAAAGCAAAAAAACTGCAACAAAAATTGAATGAAATGAACAAAAAATATTTTTGTAATGGGTCAAAATTATTTTTCGAGCACCTCAGAAAGTCATTTGCTTTGCACACAATAAAAATAAAATAAAAAATGGGGGGGATATTTTAAAAAATGTTTTTTTTTCTTTGATCGAAAATATTTTTTTTGATTGAAGCAACTTTTTGGGGGGAGTGAATGATTTAGACACAAATGTCCTAAACATAATATGGCCCAAACACAAAAAGGATTGCTTCAATCAAAGAAAACTTTTTCAATTAAAAATTAAGTGTTCAAATGCAAATTTTTCGATCTCAAATATTTTTTCGCATCCAAAAACTTTTTCTATGATTGAAATTTTTCTTTTTTTGATTGAAGTGAACATCTTTTTGAAAATCCATATATATTTTTTTAAGCAACTTAATTTTTTGATTCAATAATAAAAACAAAAATGTCCTAGTCAAAATGTGGCCCAAAAACAAATCAACATTACTTCAATCAAAAAAGTTGCTTCAATCCAAAAAAAAAGAAGAAAAAAAAAAAAAAAAAAAAAGAAAAGAAAAACAAAAAGAACTTCTACATGCATTGGGGGGGGGGGGGGGGGTTTGAGTTTCAAATTTATTTTTGCATTCAAACACACTTTTTTTTTTTTTTTTTTTAAATTTAGGCGACATTTTTTGGGTTGAATAAGACACAAATCTACCTCCAAATGGCTCCGCCCAGGGGATACAATTTTTGACTGGGTCACTGGGGTAACTACATCGGCACGACACCGGCCGGCGTACTATATTCAATGGATGACGATCTTGGCGAAAAGTATTGCCTAAGCAGCCAGATTTAGAATTCCCACTCAAGAATGATGGGAAACAAAAAACGCTCATTGTCAACTTATTATTATAAATATTCCCTTGCCTTGCCTTGTGAGTTAATTTTATTGCTGACACTGCGTTTCGGGGTCATCAACATGTTGTGCCCCCCTGCCCCAAAAGTCAAACTCCGCCGATGGTGGCAACCCTATTTTGGGGTCATCAACATGTTGTCCCCCCTCCCCGCCCCAAAAGTCAAACTCCGCCTATGAATAGATCAATCAAATTGTTCTTTGATGTTATTTTTTTATTTCCATTATTATTTCACAATATTGGTTCCGTTATAGTTCAAGGATGCACATGACAAACACTGGGGGGAAATTACTATAATCGTTACCAGAAGTAAAAGCAGATGTTTGGAAATGTGGGAGGCTGAAACCGATTGAACAAAGGTCTCAACCTAAAATCTCTAGCCCATTGTCTGCATTAAAACGCTGGCCAGAAACGGGCTTTAAAAAGGCATAACGTTCTTAATATTTATCACATAAAAGTAGGCAAAGAAATTCGATAAATTGAATCGTCTTCAGAATTTGGCTATATCTGATGATTTAAAAACACGGAGCCTCCTCTATTTGGACGAATATTGACGCCACAAATAGGAATTGGACGTGTGATGTAAAAAGACGACGACAACGGCCGCGGCGGCGGCGGCGGCGACGACTCGCTTGCAAAACGGAATTGGCACAATGAGCTTGGCCGCTAGTTTTTGTCATCCTGAGCTCAACATTCAATTCGGTCCAGAGCTCAGCTTTAGCCCGCTAGCTTCACGTTAGCTCGGTGATCGTGGACCGCCTCTAGCGTTCCATTTCCAGCAACACGCCGGCCATCATTAACGACGTGAGCACAACGGTTAACATCATCGAAATAATCACCAATCAACATTGGAATGCCGCTTTAGCGTGCTTGCAGGTATTAGGTCTCCAACCCCCACGCTCGTATTCACCACCCATTTAACCATTTTACGCAGCTCTCTGTGAATGCGTCTCTTTTAAAAGTATATGATTTAGGCATGTGCGTGTAGGCAAATGTTTACGTACCTGGTCATACAAGAGGTGGCTAAATTTTTGGGATCGAGTATGGGCAGATCTCAAAAGCAGGCAGGGAAACGACTTGCGAGGAACGAGACGAGAGTCAGTCAGTTTTCGCTTGCTCTTGCTGCTGAGCTGAGCTCCTTGATGCTCGATTCTAGTTTGCTCCAGGCTTGTCATAGGTTGCCAGGTTGGAACTGCACAAACACGCCTTTATCGACGTTCGAGGCAACGCCAAATACGAGAAAAAGGACCAATTGGATTCTTTTAGATGTGTCCGTAGCCGTATTGCTTCCATACAGGAAAAAAATCACTTCACATCTTGATAAAGTTAATGTTGCGTTGTGATACATTTGGCTTACAAAAGAAAAAAAGTTAGAGTTAAAGGGTGTCCTAACTTTTTTTCTCCGAGGGTGGCTTTCAGAAAACTTGATAAATGCAAGGGCCAACTCAAGGGTGAAGGTTTGCATAGGGACGGTATGGACATACCCATAGACTTCATAAATATTATTAGATAATATTAAATTAATAATGAAGTCTATGACATAACACTACCAACTTTTCAGGATGCTCAAATTGTCCCCACCAACTTTTAAGCAACCTTATTTGCTTTATACAATGAGTTCAGTTATATAGGTCATTTAAATTGTCTTCTCATATGTTGTAAGGATAGATTTGACCCTATCATTAGTGAGTGAATTATTTTCATTATGTTAAGACTGACATTTACTCCTTTTCACTTGCTGAATGTGCCAGTCCATTTTCCCCCCTCAAAAGCATGTTTGATTAGCTGATGACTTGCATTTATTTAAAATTTATTTATTTTCTACAGTATTTATTTTAATATATATATATATATATACGGTATATATACAGTGGGGCAAATAAGTGTTTAGTCAACCACTAATTGTGCAAGTTCTCCCACTTGAAAATATTAGAGAGGCCTGTAATTGTCAACATGGGTAAACCTCAACCATGAGAGACAGAATATGGAAAAAAAAAAAAAAACAGAAAACCACATTGTTTGATTTTTAAAGAATTTATTTGCAAATCATGGTGGAAAATAAGTATTTGGTCAATACCAAAATACTTGGTTATGTACCCTTTGATGGCAATAACGGAGGCCAAACGTTTTCTGTAACTCTTCACAAGCTTTTCACACACTGTTGCTGGTATTTTGGCCCATTCTTCCATGCAGATCTCCTCTAGAGCAGTGATGTTTTGGGGCTGTCGTTGGGCAACACGGACTTTCAACTCCTTCCTCACCCCGAGGCGTCAAAATGATAACAAGAACGGTGTGCAAAAATCCCAGAACCACATGGGGGGACCTAGTGAATGACCTACAGAGAGCTCTGCACTGCTAGACGTGTCCCCCTGCTGAATAAAGTACACGTCCAGGCCCATCCGCGGTTTGCTAGAGCATTTGGATGATCCAGAAGAGGAGTGGGAGAATGTGTTATGGTCAGATGAAACCAAAATAGAAATTTTGTGTGTCAACATGGATGAATTTGCTAATAAAATCAATTTATTCTGGAAGATTTCAAAATGTTTCTTTTGCAGTTTTTGAAAACAAAGGTTTGAATCGAATGGTGTATCACCTGAACCAATACACATGAAAGTTAATATATGTCAATACAGATTTATTTTGTATTGATCATTTAGCCTATCAATTAATTACGTTCATATTTGTGAGAAATGTAGCCCTGACCCCCGTTCACCAAATCTGTTTGGTCTTATTATTGTCCCGTCCTCAACAAAAAGTGCACATGCAGGTTATGCTGTTATATCGACCCTACCAATGTTGAGACCAAACCTATGCCCTTGGGCCAACTTCAAATCCTTCCACCCCTGGCCTAAACAGTGGCATTGTGGCAGGATCGGAAGTGATCGAAGAAGACACTGCCTTGGGTGCAAACACGTGTTTACTTCTGGACTGCCAAACAAAAGAATGCCTCAGAAAACAACATCAAACACACACAAAATGGAAGGCAAGTATCACCCAACCTGTTTCCACTTCCTGGGTGAGAAGCCTTCCTGGTACAACCAGCCTGTAAAGCACTTCAAGTTTTTTTCACATTTTAACATGATATTTGATGTTTATATATGATCATTTTCACATTTTAACAAGATATCATCAATCATACAGCTGCCACACCAGAATAAATTTAAGATCAGTAGATAATAATGTCATGATTCAGGACCGCTAATTTAGCGGTCCTGGGGCTTCCTGTCTATCCGTCCTGGGAGTGGATCTCTCCTGACTGTGGTACTCCCCAAGGTTTCTCGTTTTCTCCCGAAGACTCTGGAGTTTTTGGAGTTTTTCCTTGCCGACATGGAGGCTCTAAGGATGGGGGATACCCAGGACTTGAATTTATTTATTCATCTTTGTTGCTTCGTTTGCTGTTTCTGATTGTGTATCATATTGCCTCTGCAAAGCCCTTTGAGACAACATTTTTGTGATCCAGGGCTATACAAATAAATTGAATTGAATTGAAATGAAATCAACGTTTTAACTAATTTGCTGCCATTGATGCTGGTGGAACCAGAAGGAATCACTTCAGTACGTTTTACCAAATGAAGAAGTCAAATACTGTGTTAAAATGTGAACATATCACGGTAAAACTTCAAACACTGCACTTGAAATTTATAAGATAATATAATCCTTTTTTGATACCCAATAGGGGAAATTCAGGTATTGTAAGAGCATCAAACAGTATACAGTCAAAAGTATAAAAGATATAGAAACTGTGAAAACTATATAAAAGGTATATACAACTAAAATAAGTACAAGTGGAATCTAAAGTGACTGAAGAACGGCGCTACTGACTGCAATTAACTGATTTGACTTGTAAAGCACCAGATCGGAGAAAAGGTGTCCTCTTAATGGGTTTGAACAAAAACCCACACCCACTGCGGCCCTTTGTGGAATCGTTTGCCCACCCCTGATCTAAGTGGTACGAAGCGCTGGATGAAAGAGCTGCCCATCTGCCACAGCTCATCATGGAGGGAGTGAGTGGGGTTATCTAAGGTTGCTTTGAATTTGATTGTCATCCTCTTCTCAGCCACCTACTCCAAACTGTCCAACCTTAGCCCCCCCCCGCGACAGTAACGAAAAAAATAAATTTAAGTGATAGTAATGAGGTAGATATCCGTGACTTTTTTAGTCACGTTTTTCATTGTGACGTAATTTGTTTAAAACTTTAAAATATACGAGTAGATAATTTTTTTAAGTCGTTTTTTTTTTTTTTTTTTTTGTAAACGAAATATCAGACATCAATTAATGATTCTAAGCTAAAAATTACAGACATTTTAAATAATAAACATTAGGGCTGTCTAAATTATCGCGTTAACGTGCGGTAATTAATTTTTTAAATTAATCACGTTAAAATATTTGACGCAATTAACGCACATGTCCCGCTCAGACAGTATTCTGCCTTTTGGTAATTTTTACACCAAGGCTTTTTGTGCTGTCTAACAGCGAACTCTTGTGGTCGCTTTGCGACATGGTTTATTGTTGTCTTGCCAGTTCAATATGGCTGCACCACGTCTCGGGCTGACGCCTACGTTGTAATGTTGTGCTTATATGATCCTTGGACAAGATTTGTCCGCAAGTATGGTTGTTGTAAATAATGTACATATTATGTTAGTAAGCGAAATGTTATATTTTTTGTATGAGACGCTTTTTGTTTATGTTTAGTGAACCTGTATAGCGTGCTAAGCTAACGTTGTTGCTAATGCAACGCTTGTGTACTTTTTTTTTTTTTTTTGTAGTTTTACGACGGTCTAAATAGGACAATGGTTTGAGGCCATTTTATAAATAAATCAGATGAAAAAGGAAGAAGTCTGATTATTATGGTGTCGATCACTAGCTGTCTAGCTTTGGAAAAAGTAGACGCTACGGAGTGAGGACAGCATAGACAGATTTAAATGACAGTAGAGTGAAATGCCCACTACAGTCCTTATGTACCGTATGTTGAATGTATATATCCATCTTGTGTCTTATCTTTCCATTCCAACAATTTATTTTACAGAATATATATATAATTTACAGAAAAATATGGCATATTTTATAGATGGTTTGAATTGCAATTAATTGCGATTAATTACGATTAATTAATTTTTAAGCTATAATTAACTCGATTAAAAATTTTAATCGTTTGACAGCCCTAATAAATATAATTACTTACCTTCTTTTTATCGCTGGATTGAAACAAAAGCAGTTGCGTGACGTCTGTAAACAGGTTTCTGGGGTAAAACGGACAAATTAAAAATAGTTTAGGGACTTAATGCGGCATGAATCTGCTATGGCAGCATATAGACATATTGTTCTATCAGACACAACAGTTCTTTTGGCTTAGAGGGGTGTATATACATATATATATATATATATGTATATATATGTATATTTATTATTATTTTGTTTTTTTAAATCAGATTTATATTTACGTGCTCTCCCCTCTTTATTCATATTATTTTGGCTGAAAAGAAATCAAATGAAGAGATTTTTTAATTGAAAGGTTGCAATGTATTGATGATGTCCTTAAATTCACTTTTCCTTTGCTCGTTCCACTGTGGACTATCCTCTTTTTATATCTGGCAACCCTCAATCCGTGTCGTCATTTCCGCTGTGGGGAGAACGCGTTGGCTTGATTTGTTAAATAGCGTCTCCCGATGACAAGATCATGTCGTTACTTTCACCGTTGTGCTGCACCAGTAATCGTCCTTCATAGCCTTCTTATGTTATCATGAGAGGAACCACCTCCAGGAGAATGCAATTGAGTTTATCATTATGCTAACCTTGTAGTCTTCGCGTGGTTTTTGGTCAAGGAGCGTGGCTCTGGGGGACGTTTGGACTGAGCCGAGAAGAGAAACGGAGCTTTTCAAAATGGCGACCCCCTATGTTACAGATGAATCTGGTACGCCTGCTGAAAGTGCAATGTTATACGCTGCCCTGTCCATACAAATAACGTGATAATGGAATATTTCATTATGAAGCAAGTGCTGTCGGGTTCCACAGTTTTATTTCCAACTGCGTTGTGTTTTGACAAACGCAACGCTGTTTTTGTTTTCACGTAAATGAATCCGTTGCCCGGATACGAGCCGCAAGTTAGCATGTTGCTGTCCCGCGTCCTCATTGAAAGAGCGACGAAGTCGTTTTTTCCCCCCTCCTTGCATTTCTGACTATAATTAAGTCAATGAAATAATTTTCCATAATGATTTAACTGATTTGCAGTTGCTTGGCATATGTATCCTATATAGATAGTTGACCATTTAATTCAAAGATTTTTGGACCAGTTAAGTGAAATTGGATCACATCTAACGAGTTGTGACTCGCTACTGTACTATGAATTTCGCCCTCATTCAGTTTAATGACCACTGTCAGTCCTCCCAGTTCAAATTGATAGGACATCAACTGCAGTTGTTGAGTTAAAAATGGCAATTTTCCATTCTCATTACTTTTTGCTCTTTTAGGAAAATATATTGCTGCCACGCAGCGACCGGATGGCACGTGGAGGAAACCGCGGCGGGTGAAGGAAGGCTACGTCCCCCAAGAAGAGGTCCCTGTGTAAGTCAGCTTCTTCCCAACAGCTTGCCGAGGTTACTTTTTTTCACGTTTCCTCACTGTTTTACAGATATGAAAACAAGTACGTGAAGTTCTTCAAGAACAAACCGGGCCTTCCGCCAGGCCTGAGTGCATCAGACGCCGAGCCTTCAAATCAGCAGCAGCAGAAGATACCAGGATGCGCAGACAGCGACGCCGCCGGTCTCTCCAAGTCGGCAAAACGCAACCTGAAACGTAAAGAAAAGCGAAAACAGCAGCAGCAACAGGAACTGGAGGAGAGTACGGCTGACGCGGCGACTCTTGTTGATGCCGTTGAGAAAGTGAGCATCTCTGCGGGTGGCGAAGCCGCAGAGGATTCCAGCTCCGTAGAGAAAGCCAAGAAAATAAAAAATATGAGGAAGAAGCTGCGTCAGGTTGAGGAACTGCAGCAGAAGGTAGACTCAGGGGAAATAAAGCAGCCGACGCAGGACCAGTTGGAAAAGTTGGCCCGGGCAAAAACTCTACGAGACGAGTTGGAGCAGCTGGAGCGCCTCTCATGAGAACGGACAAACTTGGTCAACTCCGCCCTTTTAACGTCTTCACCATGAACAATGAGTAGCAATTTATGTCAATCTGCCCACTTTGTCACATTTCACACTCAACTTGAGCCTGACGTTCATTTAAACTTAGTTTTAAGAAAACACAAACCAACCTGTGCTCCATGTTTCCATTTTGTACCTTTAAAAAAAAAAATAGAAACAGCAACCATGAAGTAGTTTTTTGACGTGTGCTTTTACAACGACTTCCAGCCAAGGCACCATCTTTAATTAAAACTACATGCTGCAACCAAATCATCTCATTCTTTTTGTTGGGGGGGGTACTAAGTTGCAAGTTGAACTACAGTTTTAACTTGCTCAGTATATCAGGTGTAAAAGTCACGTATGGAGGGAACCACACGATCGCAAACAAGTACGGTAGTATTCTGGCTCTGCAATTCTTTACATTCTGATATTGAAAGTTTTTACAAAGTATAGAATTATAGTGTTTATACATAAATTTTGTGTCTCCGGGGATGTGGTCTGCAACAGATTTTATATGATGGGAGTTTCCTATGATCAGTTTCCTGAGTTACAACCATAGACACAAATTAAACGGTAGTACAAACTACAATCCCAAAACACTGGGAACACTCAGAACACTTCCCGAGGTTATAAACATTCTGTATTTTGCCATGAAAAAAATAGGCGAGTCCTGTTGCAACGAGAAACTAGTGTTTCCACACAATTCCAGCCATCAAGATGTTCCTTAAAAATGACCCTTACTATTATGGCCGTGAGCAGTAAGTATGTATTGTATTCGATAGCTTCTCCACATATAAAATTTTCATTACAAATACATGAGACAAGTCAGGTTTGTATTTTCATTTGATGTTTAAAGGTCTATAGTAAATATCAGGGAATCGTGTTCTGTAGCGTGAACAGCAGAGGACACTAGTGTTTCAAAACAGTATTGTGGCCTGTCAGTGAAAAATATTTTTTTCTCAACTTCTTTGATTGTGTTAACAGATATATATCACACATACAGTACTGTGCAAAAGTTTTAGGCAGGACACCCTGCCTAAAGGTTTTGCACACTACTGTATATTTTTATTATATTATGTATATACAGGATATACTGTATGTATATATTTTCCCCAAGTGGAAGCTTCCATGATGCTAATAAATTTAATAATTAAAAAAATATATATACAGTACTGTGCAAAAGTTTTAAGCAGGTGTCCTGCCTAAAACTTTTGCACAGTACTGTATATATAAACAGTTATCAATATTTCCATTTGTGTTTGGTGTTGTTAACAAATCTCTGAATTAAAAAATGTATTTAAATAAAAATTCTATATTGTTTGTTGTTTATTCCAGTTTGTTACATGTGATAGTGAAACTTACACATGACACACATTTTGCATCTCTGTAGTAGAGTCCTATGACATGTTGACGGGGGGGTAATGTTGAAAATTTTCATACCTATCATTCAACAAAATGTTTATCTGCTTACACCATGCTGCATAAAGTCCAAGAACTGGACTGTCCAGTTCTCTTATTCCCTGCCCCTTTACACCATACAGGCTGGTGAGTATGTATTCAAAGGCACCACGGAGCCTGTTTCAAACTCAATGAGCATGTGTGTGACAGTGCTGATGTTGTCGGTTGAGGAGCCCTTTCCCTCCTGCCGCTCCCGCAGGCTCTGGAGATGACTCTGCAAAGAAAGTGTCATGTGTACTGAAAAAGTTATTAACTCATTGGCTGGTATCACTGTCAATGGCATAAAACACGCTTTGTATTTGGTGCACAAAGTTTAAACATTTCAAATGAATGTCACTTTGCTTGTAAACTGACCGGCGCGAGGACATCCCCAGCATAGCGTTTTAGGAGCGGAGGCCTCCGTTGACGGTAATGTTGAGGCCTTCTTCTGCACTCTTTGTATTTATGCTTTTTGGCAGGTTTCTTCTTTTTTGGAAGCATAGCTGCAGAGTACACAAATATAAGTGTCATGAAGAATGAACATTGGCACATCTGACCGGGCGGAAAACAAATTTCCTTACACTCAGTATGAAACACTCCTTTAGCAGTACACTTCCACTGTGCCAACATGCTGATCGCACCAAGAAGTGGGCCGATTCCAGTGGTGGCCCAGTTGAACCAGCAGAGTGGAAGTGGTGATTTTTGACTAAACATATCATAAACCTGATCGAGCAGCATGAAGGCACCCACAAAATAATCTACGCACAGCATCACAGTGGTAGCACCAAAGGCAGATGTATATGTGATGATGAACAGTCTTTGCCACCGCAATGCGAGCACAGCCGCGCAAACGCTGGAGGCCATGATGACGCTGAGGGGCATCCATGTTGGCACGACGTTGTGGAACTGACTAAAGATCACCAGGGTGGCGCAGCAGAACAAGCCGCTCAACTGCAGGCCGCACAGGAGGAGACCCAGCGTGGTCACCAGTAGGCTTGCCAAGCCGCAGAGCACCCCGACACCCAGGATGATTCCGGCTTTGGTCTCGGTCCCTGTGTGAGCTTCCGATACAGGCTTGATGTGATACAGCCAGAAGACAGATGCCGATCCAGACAAGAAGCCGGAAAAGAAGATGATCATCTTAAAACAGCGATACCCTGCCAACAAAATACAGATGCAACTCATGAGAAAGAAATAAAGATTGAAAGTCATTCTGCATCCCCTGAATGGTAAATGGTAAATGGTGTTATACTTATATAGCGCTTTTCCACCTTTCAACTGTCTTTTGCAGCTGTTACTTTAACCCTTTATGCACAAATTGTGAGCTATTTTCTTTAAATGCTTTTATTACATTCATATAGGGCAGGGGTATGAAACATACAGCCTAGGGGTCAATTGCAACCCACAGGACAGTATTTTGAGGCCCTCATTTGACATCCAATTGTAGTACAGGTAGTCCCTGGGTTACGAACGAGTTCTGTTCTTACGCTGGCGGTGTAACCCAATTTCCGCGTAAATCGGAATTAACCCTTTAAGTACTCCTTTCTCTCAAAAATAACTATCCAAAAAGTCCAAAAGTATTGTACTTTGTTTAATGATAGAACATACACTGCCCTCAGGTGGCAGCGTTGGGTCTGGCTGTACTGTCGCTTGGTATGACTGAATAGCAGACTCGGATGTCTGACACTGATAAAGGATAGTTTCGCTCTGGTTTGGCTCTCATCAGGCTGTAAATTGTTTCAGATGATATCTCTTTGTGTATGCATTTGTAATGCAGTTTAGAGCTACAAATTGTGGAGTTATGTGTTAGCGATTTGCTATGAGAATTGTAAATTCATTAGCATTTGTAGCATTTAAGCTAGCACACTTTTGTTAGGCTAATTACATTTTTTTAGTCCACTAAATTTAGATAATGACCAGACTAGATGGACTTTTGAACACCAATTGTTGTGTGTCAAGTGTTTTATTGTTAAATTGTGTGTCGTTTTGAACATAAGTGTACATATGTGTGTTACAGCTTTACAAATTGTCAAAAGTGAAGGAAGTAACAAACTTCAAAAAGCACAATTGCCTTGTTTTCTGTCTGTAAAGCTGAACAACTTCACATTTAGTGAGGACCGAACACGTCATACCTATAAAGTAAAGTTAAAAAAAAAAAAAAAAAAAAGGTTTACTGTGAAGTACTGTTTATGAAACTTAAAAAAAAAAAAAAAAAAATCACCGGAGACAAAATGGCAAATGAGACTCCAGCCAACCCTCACTCGGAACGAATTCGACTTACTGCCGGTAAAGCGGACCAAACTCTGACACCGGTCGTACAGGGACCGAACAGCCCTTACCAAGGTGTATTTTTTTAGGGAATTTTAATTTGTTTCTTGTGGCCTCATATTAGCTAATGATAACTTTTAAATAGATGTACATTGTCGTGACCACTGTCCCTGAAAGGGCTAAATGTGCGATTTTTTTTTTTAACTCCTCCACCACTACAGTAGTTATCAGCTTGGCTTTGCCAGCAGGAATAGCCCTCAGAATTTTGAATTTAACCGACAACCAAGGGACCAGACAGTGACACAAAGGCAAAGGTAAAATTCCTGTGTTTGCCTCTTTTAAAAACAGCTGTTCTCTTCATTGCCTCTCCCCCCAGCATTGTATTAATCTGCTGTAAATTCCTCCCATGACTTTTGTTTTAGAAGACATACTCTCTTTAGACTTTCTTGTCATCAATCAACCGATGGATGGACAAAAGCCCCTCCTGTTGCTGTTCTGCAGCACCCCCTGTCCTCTCTGCTCCTCTCTCGCATTGCAAGTTTTATACTGTTGTTTGAGGTGTTTTTGCAGTCGTTTTCCATTTTCCATCCTAGCAATCTCAGCCTTGATAGGAACAGCTGATAGCAACCTGGCAGGCTACCAAACCTGTCTGCTGCTGTATGTGTCACAGTTGTTTGTGTTTCATTGGTGGGTTATATATGAAAAGATGCCCCCCCCCCCCCACCCCACTGTGGAATCAAAAAAGCATGACCGTCTATCTAAAATTGAGTTTGTCTCACTAGCCATGATTATTCCATCCAAATGAGCAATGCAACTCAAGTGAGCTCCAAGAGGAAGTAAAAAAATCCTCTTTGCACTATGCGCTGCATTTCGACGTCAGGCAGCCGACAGGTGTCTCTCTCTTTTGTCAGATTCAATCAAACCTATCTGCCTGCAGATTTAAGCTTATCCACGTTGACGCCACAATACATCTGTCACTCACCACACTTACACTTTTTATAAGCTCAACCTTTATTTGCTCATTCCTTGGTCTTTAATCGCCCTCAGTGACTCTTAAATATGATCATTCATTGACATTGAAAGATCATAGTTGCCGTGTACAGTCTTGAGCTGACGTTCTTTACTTACCCAGGAAGCAATAGATGAAGCCAAACAAAAGGCAGATGAAACAGACGACAGATGGGACAACTCCACAGCCACTATATATCTCCAACATGCATTCATCAAGCCGAGCAAGAGGCTCGTCAGTTGCGTCGATGACCACAAATGCCATGCGTGTGAAGCGCCTCGGTCACACCGGAGGCCGAGCTGTGACGAGCATTTAACAGTTTTTCATTTCATCAAGTGTTGCTCCTGCAAAAAGAAAACAACAGCTATTCAGTTTCCTTTATTTTAGATTAGTTCATTCTTAAAGAAGAAGAGGAAAAAATTGGAATTGCACTCAACAATTTACTCACATAAAGGATACAGATGGGAAAGGCCCCCCCATTTCCTAAAGTGTTGATAAATAAATTGTTTATCGGATTCAGTGTTGGTCTGAACAGTGTTATTCACACTGTTAGCATCTTATTGTGAGATGAGAGCATGTAAGCTGTTCAGCCACAGCTGACGTTCAGCAAATTGAATTAAGGGAGCTTTAGCAGGCGAGCCATCCTCAAATGCTAAGTCCTCCTGTTTGTAAAAGTGCTTTAATCTTTAATAGAAGCATAATTCGATGTACTCATATTTTGTTTTTTGGTCCTTCTGAGACAATTCAGCAAAGAGTTAGTCAATATAGCAGAATAAACAAAAGCCTAAATTTTGTGACCTACCAGTGGCAGCTGGAATGAGGCATCCTCTTCATTATCATCAAGGACTGAAAAAGTGGCAAACTTGTTTAGTGTATTTCCTTTGGGAGCATCCTGAGTGGTATTCATGTGAAAAGCTGACTGTAGGCAGGGATCCTCTGCTCCCAGCAATATGTGAGGCAGCTGACAAATCCGAGAGTCGCCAAAGAGTTCAGCTCAACCTACCCCTTAATCCTCCAGGGCACAGAGCTCTGCACTGGATTGAGAAGTGAAGAAATCACTTGCATGTAAGCTATTATTTACAAAACTTTGTTTTGGACATTTTGACACCTTTGCTAATCATGAACTTTTTTTTTTTTTTTTTTTTTTTTTTTTAATTTACAATACAATTTGAAAGAGCTAAATTCTTCTCTTCAGTTCCCCTCATGCAAATGACGGGAGGCAAGACCAACAGGGACTGATGGATTTTACATCGCGCCTCGATGTCATCTTGTGGACAAATGGCACAATTACACCCCTGCCTTTGCTTAGTTGAACTCATTACCTAGTTTTGATGGCGATAGACTTCCAATCCATTTTAAAGGAAGAGGGAACCTCTGGATCTCATCAGAAATAATCTTTTTTTTTTTTTAATTGAAGAGGAAAACCCTCACATTTTAATTTTTATGAAGTGCAATTGTGATGAAAAACGTAAATAAAAGCCAATATTTCCAGGGAGTAGACAAAATTGCTGTCAACAGACATTTTTAACTCATTTGCTCCCAAAAACGTATAAATACGTTCTATTTTTAATTGTTTCAGTGTCCCAAAAACGTATTCATACGTTTTTTTTTTTGTTTTTTTTTTTTTACAAGAGGCAACTGTTGGTTCTGTTGCACCTAAACTGCAATGGACAATACAATGCTCAAAACTAATTTTAAAGCAATACAACTTGCCACTGAAGGGCAGTAGCACATTTTGTAAGAACTCATCTCAGGCCAAGAAAGGAAGTGAAGAAAAATACTCAAGAAACGGAAGTTGGAGAGATCTTGTGAAGACGCGTGAGGATTTGAGAAAAACGTGGAGAACGATTGGGAAAAAAAGGCAAACGACACTGGAGGAGTGTTTTGAAAAGAAAACAAAACCATCGTTAAAGAAGGATTCAAAAAAATCTATCTTGATGAGACAGACGGTGACGGCCACAACGGACGTTCTGCGGAGCTCACGGTGCGTTACTCCGGCGCCCGAGGTTGAAACCAACGATGAAGACGATGAAAAAAGTGAGACCGATCTTGATCCGGACTCATCAGATTACTGGCAGCCACTTCATTTAACCGGGAGCAGCCGAGAGCCTTCCCCGTTGTTATGTGCGCAAATAGTTCAACAGTTCAATAGTTTAGTTATGTGTAAATAAAATGTTACTTTGCGATCAAAAGCTCTATTTCTCTTGTTGTGTATGTTATTTTGTAGAAAGAAAACATTATCCAGATGTTTAGCATGTCACAAAAGCGAAAAATAGCTGTGTTAAAGTCAAAGTTATGTTTGAAATGTATGCTTTTACAAAAAGCTTAATTCCTCCGTTTTTTCATCAGAAATTGGAAAATTGCTCACACTAAGCTATTTTCTAATGCTGATTTCTAAAGAATGGAAAAAGATATGAACTAACTTTTTTTTTCTGCCAGAAGAAGAGAGTTTAATCTTTCTTTTGGTGGGTTCCATGTTTATATAGCAATAGAACAGAATTTTCTGTGGGCCTTGCAAAATCAGTCAAAATGCAGTAAAACGGCCGGGAGCGAAGGGTCTTGCTCCGGTGAAAATGGCTAGGAGTGAATGAGTGAAATGTCAAAACTGTTTTAGCCAATAAAATGTGATTATTTCCAACAGTCTACCATTGCTCTTGACGTTAGTTCTACCCAAACTTTCCGAGACAATTGCGATTGCAATGTTGTTCAAAGGCGAGTCGTCACTTAATTTCGTAATTACCCAGATTTTGCTCAGGGGGAAAAGGAGAACATTGTGTATTTTGTCCTTTTACTGTTGCTGTAAGGTGGTCTAGTTGGCACTTTGTTCGTTGTGGTGTATCTGCGGCACCCGGTCTGCTGCTTGGCTCGGCTACTGTGCTCCTAATTGTGTTGCTAAGGTATAGGTTATGTTGCATTTGTCCCAAAATGGCAGCTCATAGGGTATGAGCTGTGTAATTTTCTGTGTTTAAACATTATTTTCTCTGTGGTGATAGTTCTAAGAAATGTCTGATTTGCCAATTCAGATTCTTTAAGCAACATTTTCCACATGAAGATCATGTATTGAATTCCCTCAAGCATAGAATTCATAATGTATTGACATGACTCATTCCCCATTAACTGCGTCACACCTTCCCGAAGGGGGCCGTAGCGCACTCCGCTTGATTTATTAGCAGTCGGTCACATGCAATGCTCTAACACTGGATTAAGGTTGAAAAAGTACAAAAGTTGTACTGCAGACAAACAGGAAGGATTGTCTCAGTATAGTGATTTGTTCGAGGATTCAAGGTAATTATTTTTCGTAACATGCAAACATTTTGAAACGTTGTGATAAAAATCAATGGGAGAAATTAGCCGCTACAGCACTGGCATTATACTTTGCCATATTTATGTAAAATTAATCATAGACTTCATAATGTATTGACGGGACACCGGGCGCGGGGCCGTTCATAGGGGGCCTACCTCCGTCAATGCAAACCGAGTGGAAACACAGACAAAAAGCTTTTTCCGTTTAAATTCTTGTGAATAAATGCTTAAATTCCTGAATTCATTCTAGATATGGACATATAACAGTCTTGATTCTTGGTTAAAAGCATTAAAACATTTTTTTAAAAAACGTGCAGCCAGCATTTATTTTATGTAAATATTACGAGATATGAGGCTAGTCAATAAGGAAATTAACAGCTACCATAGACCAAGAACCAAGTGAACACTATACATCAGTTCTTACTTGACAACTTTTACAATTCGCTGAAAATTGGCTGCATACTGAATGTTGATTCAGTAATCTAACTCATGGATCTACTTTAGCTGCATATATTTTTTTGTCTTCTGAAAATATTTTCATTCAGCCTTCCTTAATATAACAAATGTTTTATGCTGAATATATCTTCTTTGCAAAAAAGTGTGTGAAATTTAAGCAAAGAAATGACAAAGTAAAAAAAGAAAAAGTATTTTTCCCACAGCCCTGCACCTCTTCAAATCCTATCAATAACTATTTTCAGTTTCTTCTATTTTGCTGAAATAGTGGTTTCATCTCACACCGGCAGTTATTATCCTGCCATTGTTGTAAGAAAAACTGTGGTCAGCCCAATCAATCTAGTCAGCATTTTCCTTCACACTCCAAAAGAACCATCTGTTAATTGCAATCTCTCTTATCCAATGTACTTTCACGGGTAAACCTGTTGCACCTTGAAACATGATTGCACGAAGACAATCGATTGCCAAAATCACATTCAGGCCTGCAGAGCACTGAGTATTGAACTACAGTAAGCATCTGGCTCTTTAAATGAATGTATTTTCCACCTGAGTTCTTTGAAGGCCCTATCATGGGCAAACATATTTACACAGTGCTAACATTGATCTGACCAAAGGCTACAAATGAAAGTTGGGTGATGTCAGTGTCTCACTCAAGGTTTAGAACCCAGATCAATGAATGATAAAAGTGGTTTGTGTATAAAATTAATCAATAATGCTTGTGTACAAGCTGTCCATGAAGTGAACCCGGTTGTATGGAGCAAAAATATGATTATAATGATTTGTTCTAAAATGTACTGAGAACTTGTAACAAAGACTTGCACTAGGCGTGTTAGGGAGCATGCAATAATGTCATAAAATGGTGTTGTTTTGTTAACAATGAAGATATTCAATATGCATGATCGTACTGATCATGCATATTGAATATATTGTTATTAGGCTACTATCAGTAACACAATGCGCCGCCAGGGACTCAAATCCTGTACTGCCAGACGTGTCCCCCTGCTGAAGAAAGTACATGCCCAGGCCCGTCTGCGTATCACTAGAGACCATTTGGATGATCCAGAAGAGGACTGGGAGAATGTGATATGGTCAGATGAAACCAAAATAGAACCTTTTGGTAGAAACACAGGTTCTCGTGTTTGGAGGAAAAAGAATACTGAATTGCCCCATACCCACTGTGAAGCATGGGGGTGGAGACATCATGCTTTGGGTCTGTTTTTCTGCAAAGGGACCAGGACAACTGATCTGTGTAAAGAAAAGAATGAATAGGGCCATGCATCGAGAGATTTTGAGTGAAAATCTCTTTCCATCAGCAAGGGCATTGAAGATGAGACGTGGCTGGGTCTTTCAGCATGACAATGATCCCAAACACACAGCCAGGGCAACAAAGGAGTGGCTTCGTAAGAAGCATTTCAAGGTCCTGGAGTGGCATAGCCAGTCTCCAGGTCTCAACCCCATAGAAAATCTGCGGAGGGAGTTGAAAGTCTGTGTTGCCCAACGACAGCCCCAAAACATCACTGCTCTAGAGGAGATCTGCATGGAGGAATGGGCTAAAATACCAGCAACAGTGTGTGAAAAGCTTGTGAAGAGTTACAGAAAACGTTTGGCCTCCGTTATTGCCAACAAAGGGTACATAACATAGTATTGAGATGAACTTTTGGTATTGACCAAATACTTATTTTCCACCATGATTTGCAAATAAATTCTTCAAAAATCATACAGTGTCATTTGCTGTTTTTTTTTCCACACTCTGTCTCTCATGGTTGAGTTTTACCCATGTTGACAATTACAGGCCTCTCTAATATTTTCAAGTGGGAGAACTTGCACAATTAGTGGTTGACTAAATACTTATTTGCCCAATTGTATATAATATTTTAGGCTGGAAGTTTGCTGTAGCATGTTTGTCAGTTTCATCCCGCATGTTTAAACCGATCAGATTTGCTTCTCATATTTGTGTTGCATAGTCAGAGATGTTATTGAACCTGAAATGTGGTTGGAATAAAAAAAAAAAATCTTCATCCATACGAGTGGAAGATGGACAGTCAAGGCACAAGACATGCACTGATCACAATCTAAATCTGTCAATCAAATGTACATCATAACATTAATGTGTTGGACGTTTCATAACAACAGCGTCATTGTTCAGCCTCTTCACTTAGTATGCAGAGTGTTAGTGCTGGAAATCAAAACAGAGAAATGCCAGAGTGAATATTAAATGAAATGTAGGTGTATTAAATGAAAGATATGGTCTTGTGGTACACAAAATAGAAAGCTCTCAGTGAATGAGAAATTAAGTGGACATTAAACGGAAGAATGTTGTCACTGAATCTTACATTTTTCACCTACCCTCTCAAAAATCAATCCATTTAAGTTTTGTTTCTCTCTTCTTTCTTTTTTAGCTATAAAATGATTGTTATTTACACCCCCCCCCCTCATTTTTACATTACAAAACCTGGCAAACGTGGGAACAACATGGGTAAGTCAACTTTATGTATCCATTGTGTGTGCAATTGGTTAGTGTATCAAGAGAAGGCAAAACTATATCAGATATAAAGTACTGTTTTTATAACTAGTGGTAAAATTGGGCCGGAACGGTCCGGAACACCCTTTCGGTAAAAGAGTTGGGGCGGGAACGGTGCTTTGATCCCGTAAATATGATGGCAACTGTCAAAACTATGTTTAAAAAAAAGCCTGCCAGAGCGCCACACACGCATCTCATCCCCAAGAAGAGAAAATTGATCTACCAACATCAGATTCACCTACACAAGTTTAACAACAAGAATAATAAACTGCTTGTGTAGCGTAATGCACACAGCAAACCACCCTGTACTCAGTTGTCCGTTCAATTGGCTGTTATACTGATAAGTGATCAGCATAGATAGTTGGGTCAAAAGCACGTTTTCTGGAACAGCAAAAAAAAGAACAAGCTTGTTGAATTAATGCTACAAAAAAGGCAATGCAATAGAAAATCGATCAGATATTTAAGAGAAAGGAAAGAGTTGAAGATGCTTATTTATTTCATTTTATTTGCTCTGATGCAGAGGTTCAGAACATTTCCATGTCAATGTGCACTTTGGACTTATTTTTGTTCATTTATGTTAGGCTACCTATTTATTTCCCTATAATTAAAAAAAAAATCAATGTTTGCGTGATCTTCAAAATATATTCCATTACACCGTGCCATATGTTACATTAAATTATTTTCAATTTTAATGTACATCCTATGTTCTTAATGAGGAAAAATAAGAAGTAGGAGATGGAAGTTGGTGTTAATGCTACTTTTGTTAAATGTTATTTTTAGGGCTGTCAAATGATTAAAATTTTTAATCGAGTTAATCACAGCTTAAAAATTAATTAATCGTGTTTAATTGCAATTCAAACCATCTCTAAAATATGCTATATTTCTCTGTAAATTATTGTTGGAATGGAAAGATAAGACAAAAGACTGATACATACATTCAACATACTGTACATAAATACTGTATTTGTTTATATAAAAATAAATCCACAAGATGGCTTTAACATTATTAATATTCTTTCCGTTAAAGGGATCCAAGGATAGAAAGACTTGTAGTTCTTAAAAGACAAACGTTAGTACAAATGATAGAAATTTTATATTAAAACACCTCTTAATTTTTTCGTTTTAATAAAATTTGTAAAATTTTCAATCAGAAAATAAACTAGTAGCTCGCCATTGTTGACGTCGCCGAGTGGTGATGTCACATGGGCTCCCTGCCATTCTTCCACAGTGTCTTTAACTACGTAAGGTAGTGATTGAAATACACCACAAGGTGTCAATGGCGAGTTTTAAATTACTTAGAAATCAAGCCAATGAGTGTGTTTTGTCCCTCGACTGACGCCGTAGCTCCCTGTTTACTTGTCCATCCATTGTACTAATGTACTTCACGGTCATTTGAGTGCTGCCTTCACAACGTACGAGACCTCTGATAGTTTGTACATTGTTTCTAAATATTGCCATCCAGTGTATTTGTCTAGCTAAACGACAGCTAAACGAAATGTTTGAATAGTTTGTCCAAAGTCTGAGCCTCGTTAATACAGATTGAAGCGCTTTTCTTTCGGCGAACATTTTTTTTTTTTTTAGCGATATGAATACTATTTTTGCTGTGCTTTCACTAAATGATACTTATGTTTGTTGTGAAGGAGTTGCCGAAGCTTATCCCAATAAACGGCGCGGTCCAATGAACGCCTGTGTCAACTCGCCTTTCTCTGCCTCTTAGCTCTCACTATGCAAAAAACGGTGTCATTGTAACCTGTTTGAGGCAATGTATGAGCGGGTCATTCCGCGCATGCGTTAAATGCATCAAATATTTTAACGTGATTAATTTTAAAAAATTAAACTGCCCGTTAACGCGATAAATTTGACAGCACTAGTTATTTTGCACATCATTGAAAAAACTACAATTTTGAATGAATATCAATTTTTCGTGTATGCCTTGTGACTAGTCTGGAACTCCAGACTCACCGCTGTTCCAGCGATTGAGTCTGGTAACTGTCCGGCAGATCAAATTCCCAGGGCGGAGCAAGCCACAGCAAACAGACAGCGGAGTGGACCGACCAGCAACGGGCAGACGTGACGTTGGTAAAGCGACAAGAAACTTGCACGAGCGGGGAACGGAAAAGTTTATTCAACATGGCTAGCGCGAGACCGGATTGGAACATATTCTCGGCTCTCCTGTTTGCCATCTGTGTCGTTGTGGAGATGACTTCCGACGCGCAAAAGTGACGTTGCTCGTTAAGAATACGTCACGCAAATAATCAAATCTGATTGGACGGATGATTTCGTTCGCCTCGAGAGGCCATTAAGGAGCTGGGTCACAGACTTTTCTCACAGTGTTTGAAAGGTACAGGGAGAACAGTCTGGCCGTGCCAGGCAACCTTGTGACAGTATGTGTGAAGCAGTAGCCTAATGCATGTGTAAAAAACAATAAAAAGTAAAAAATTCTGGCTCTGTAGCGACCTTCATGTCAGAGAGTTTGGCAAGAAATTCTAGCCACTTTCATCCCTGTTTCTAACCCCATTCCAATAGACGTGGGCATGGACGTTGTGTTCAATGTTCCCTCTAAGCTGCGCGTGTGCGCAATTGTGCACTGCTTGCACATACTCAGCCACAGACTTAATAATATATTGACATGACATTGGGCCAATCTGTAGGGGGCCTATTTTCAAAAACTTCAAATTCAAATAAACCCAAAACAGGCACCTACCATAGGCATATATGAGTCTTCATGAGCAGCGGCATGAAAAAAGTCGTTCCCTTGTAAAAAAAAAAAAAAAAAAAAAAAAAAAGATTATTATTATTATTGTTTTTACATAACAGAACTTAAAATGGCTTTAAAATTCACTAGATGCATTAAAATCACAAAATGCAGAGATAATCACCTATATTTTTAGGATCAATAGCAATATTTAACATATATGTTTTTGCCCAAAATAGCAACTTATTTTTTTTAATTTACTGCAAGTTTTCAACAGCTAATAAATCACTCGATTTTCACATCAGAAACTTAATACTTGAGGAAAACATGCAAAATCAATTATAAATAATATATAAATAGATTATTAAGAAATTCTATATACAATCACAACTTATTGCTTATTACTTATTGTCATTATACAGTTGTACAATGAAATTGTGGCGCATCTCCCTTTACAGTGCGCGATTAGTTAAAATCTCAAAAGTGTCTTTGCAAGTATAAAGTATGAAATCTAAATAAACATAAATATGAAATGCATATGAGATAGTCCTGTAATTCAGGCAGTGCAACTAATCGATATGGTGTTACCAGGATGTAAGTCTGGTCTTTCAACAATCACATAGCCTCTTTCTACGTCTTGCGTTTTATGGTCGGCTTCCTCAACTTGTACAAGTCCCTCTTCCTCGCCGTCTGCTTTCTGCCCTCCTTGACTTTGCTCCTCTTCCTGCCGGTCGGCCACTCCAAGACCTTGTTCTTTCTCGCTTCTGAAGTCACATTCTTGGAGAAGTTCGCACAAAACAGTTGAAGAGGGACCGCCGGGAACTCCAGCAGGTGCCTGAAGCCGTCACTGTGGTCCATGGCAAGGGAGAGGAACCTATCCTTCTTGTGCTTCCTGCACATCAGGGAGTCCCACAGCGACATTCCAAAGGACGCCATGTGGGCCCCGGGGAGAGATGGCCGCTTGAGGACCGCCCGGCCTTTCTCCAGCTCTCCCTTGTCCTCTGGAACATCTCCAGGATGCCAGCCGTGCCCCTGTGTTCCTCCTTGCCCGTGGTCATGGTGAGGAGCCTCAGCCCGGCGACCGTGTTGGGGTTGACGACCGCCATGATGAGCCCGACGCGCTGCTTCTCGATCGATTTGTAGCTGGCCTTGATAGACTTGTAGTTCTCCCACCTGGCCAGCACCCTCAGGCTTGAGAATTGGGCCTTCCTCATCCTCTCAGGCTCCAAAAAAAACATGTTTGTTTTAGAAAAGATAGGTACGTAAAACAGTCTCGATTCTCGGTTAAAAGCAATAAAAAAATAATAATTAAAAAAAAACAAAAAAACAGGCAGTTAGCCATTTATTTTACACAAATATGTCGAATTTGCTGCTAGTTAAGTCACTGTGCCTGCCCCATTAATACAACAAAGAGCTTTTTCTGCTGAAAATTATTGTTAACAAAAGCTTGAATCCCTGAATTCTTTATAGATATGGACGTAAAAAGGTCTCAATTCTTGGTTAAAAGCAAAAAAAAAACGGGCAGTTCGCTTTTATTTTACGTAAATATGTCGAATGTGCTGCTAGTTAAGTCACTGTGGCTGTCCCCTTAGTACAACAAAGAGCTTTTTCTGCTGAAAAATCTTGTGTATAAATGTTAAAACCCTGAATTCTTTATAGATATGAACGGAAAACAGTCTTGATTCTTGGTTAAAAGCAAAAAAAAAAACAAAAAACGGGCAGTTAGCAGTTATTTTACTTAAATATTGCCAAGTATAAGGCCAATGCTGCAGCGGGCAATTTCTCCCATGGATTTTAAAAAAAATGTTTCAAAATGCACGCATGGTACGAGAAATATAATAATTACCTTGAATCCTCGAACAAATCACTCCTGAGACAATCCTTCCTGTTTGTATGCAGTACAGCTTTCGTACTTTTTCAACACGAAACCGGCGTTACATCGCTGCATGTGACCGGCTGCTAATAAATGAAGTGGAGTCTGGGGCGGCCTCTTCGGGAAGGCGTGACGCATTAAATGGCAAAAGTTTCAGGTCAATCCTTATGAAGTCTACAACTCTGCGCACAAGAAAATCTATGCAGCGCACACAAAAAAAATTCAACAGAAACATATTAATTTCGTTGTAACTCGGTGAGTGACAGGTGTCCAGCCAATGATACGATAAGGTTCACTTCCGCTACGCAGCCAATCATAGCATTGACATTGCTTGTGTATTGCCAAGCCTACACACGCCGTGCAGGGAACAACAGTGCGGCGGAGTTAAGAGACGCAAATGCTAACCTCATGGCGAAATTAACGGGCAGTGACACATCCACTCACCAAGCCAAAGTAAAAAAGAAATGTGGTTCAATCAAGATGGAGTGGCTGTTGGAGTATGCGCAAATAGAAGAACAAGCGGTGAAACTGGGTGATATTTTTTCTTTTTCGAGTGAAAAAGGTCTACTCTACAAAACATGCAGCGAAGCCAAAGTACCAAGTGAGTTTTCAGAGGGAAAAATTTGGACTGAATGTAAGTTGGACTACCTCAAGCGTCACATTTAGAAAAGTCATTTGAAAGCTTTTGGAAATGTACGAAGACTCAAGATGGGACAGGGGATTGGTACATTATTGCGGGAGAATGCAAAAGACTCACAGAAGAGGAACGATATGTCACACAAAACAAAATCTGACCCAGAGCAAGTTATAGTTCTCATTGACAATATTTTACTTGCCATCAAAATGAATGCATCAATGCTGTCAGTTTAACAAATCCACGATCACATGGCAAAGTATGTGAGTATTCCAGAAAGCTGGCGAAGCAAAAACTATGCCTTTGAATTTGTAATCTCAATCAATGAGATGTTGGAGAATGAGACTATGTGCAGTGTTAAAAATGCACTCTGGCATACACTGATAGTAGATGAGAGCACTGACATATTAGTACACAAAATGCTAGTTCTGTATATTAAATACAGGGAGGAAAATTATGTTAACTATAAAACTGTGTTCGGTGGCATCATCCAGCTGACAGCATGCACTGCTCAGAATATTGTGCAGGCAACAACTCAGTTTTACTCCAAACATGGACTGGACATGCAGAGAATCATGTTGCTCACCGTGGTCCGCAGTGTGCTCTGGGAGCTTGTGTGTTTGCTCAGACACGTGAAAAATTAGAAGGAACATTGGTTGTGTTACACATAAAAAAAAAAAAAGAATACAGTACAGTGATTTTTGCAATGAAATCATGTTAAACCTAAGTTTAATTGAATACACCACAAAGACAAGGTATTTACATTTCAAACTGATGAACTTTATTGTTTTTAGCTAATAACCATTGAGTTAGAAATTTATGGCTACAACACGTTCCAAAAGAGCTGGGGCCGGTGGCAAAAAAGAAAAGACTGAGAATGTTGAGAAATGCTTATCAAACACTTCTAGGAACATTATTTACTAAAAACAACCAAGTTAATCAGTTTAAGCATGATTTGGGAATTTTGTATTCTAATTTTTTTCATGTTTAACACAACATCCCTACTTCATGTAAATTGGAGTTGTAGAAGCAATTCAGAACTAAATTGCTCCATACAATATTTTTGACATTTCAAAAATATGGCTGGGTCGTTATCATTGACAATCGTCTCTTGCAATAGGCTGACACAAAGCTTGCTATTACAACCATGGGTTTATTTAAAGTTATGTAGATGTCAAAATGAATAACTAAGCAGGACCAATCATAGACTGACATTTCACTTTTGTTTGTAAATTAAAATAAAGCATGAACTAAAAATAGAGCACAGATTTGTGGCCCACTGTATTTAAATGACACACCACCATTTGTGTGACAAGATTGTATATGCAGCCCAGCAAAGCAAAAACCCTCAAAAACAATTCAAATTTCATTCAAATATGACCCGAACAAATGCTGCTTGTTCAAATTGTTCAAATATGCTTTCGAAGACAGGGTCTCACATCACACAATAGCTCAAATGGCCATGGAACAACATAGATGGGCAAAACAAACATGATGTTGTATGGTGCTCTCAATGGGCTTTTTGTGCTGCAGCATTTACACAACCTGAAGGGCACTTGTAGTAGAGGAAGATAGATACTTCCTTCTCCTGATTAAGGTTACATTATCACAGTATACAACACGAACTATCCCATGGACTATCCAGACCATGCCCTCTCATTGCATCAAGTGTTGTATCATTGTTGGATTACAATCAAGTTAAGTACGTCTCTGCATTTCTAATCACTCGCATCTCCATGGTAATACGGCAAGCCTGTCCCATTAATCTAGTGAAAGTATAGTCAACATACACTACATCGTGTTGATGTTGACACAGTTACAAAAAAAAAAAAGTGTATTTTGTAGGGCTGTCAAACGATTAAAATTTTTTATCGAGTTAATTAGCTTAAAAATTAATTAATCGTAATTAATCGCAATTAATCGCAATTCAAACCATCTATAAAATATGCCATATTTTTCTGTAAATTATTGTTGGAATGGAAAGATAAGACAAGATGGATATATACATTCAACATACGGTACATAAGGACGGTATTTGTTTATTATAACGATAAATCAACAAGATGGCATTAACATTATTGACATTCTGTTAAAGTGATCCATGGATATAAAGACTTGTAGTTCTTAAAAGATGAATATTAGTACAAGTTATAGAAATGTTATATTTGTTCTGTTTGTATGTAATTGGTTGGTCCGCTGCCTTAAGTCGGAAAAACTGGATGTATGTATAGGTTGACATTAGTAGGAGTTCAATCATTAAAGCTGATGCCATGTAGGCATAAATAGAGATGAAAACCCATTGAAAATAAAGATTTTATCTCATAAAACCCAATTTATAAGAGGACACATTGTGCAATCATAGAAAATCAGGTTTTAAAAATGTCTATCTTAGGCCACATTTACATTACATCGGTCTGGAGCAAAAATCCA
Source organism: Corythoichthys intestinalis (assembly GCF_030265065.1). Lineage (NCBI taxonomy): Eukaryota > Metazoa > Chordata > Actinopteri > Syngnathiformes > Syngnathidae > Corythoichthys > Corythoichthys intestinalis. The sequence continues at coordinate 33,641,203 of NC_080396.1, forward strand.
AAGCGATTCCAATTTTTTTTTTTTTTTTTTTTTTTTTTTGTGGGCAATCTGCACGTACACGGAGACGCAAAAGTGCATGGAACTAATTGTATGTCAAGTAGCTGTACCATCAAACTCAATTCCAGCGAGTAACCCTTCTGCTCTTGTATGGGATTCCCACCCAATTTTCAAAGACTCAGGTCAGAAAATAAATGCGTGAAAGTAGGCCTGCACAATATATCGTTTGAACATCGCCATCGCAATGTGCGCATGCGCAATAGTCACATCGCAGGACGTGCAATAGTTTATTTTTCTAACATGTAAACTTTTGTTTTACTTCAAAAAAGCAGCAACTGTGCAGATCCTGGATTCCTTTCATATCCAGCAAGCCTGGATTAAATGGCATTTTATAAATTAAGAATGTCCCCGATTCGATCACATGATTGGAAATTAGGCTGATCGCACCATTTTTCAGAGGATCGGAAGCGGGTAAAAAGAATCGGATTTTTAATATAAAAAAATGTATTCATGTTTTTCTGCTTTATGCTCGTACAGCGCCACAGATTCTCACCTTCCTTCCTACTAAGGCAGTGCGGCCAAACTTTTTCTTGGTCACCAGTGCAGCTGTCATTTGGTACTTAACGTTAACGATGATTGACAGGTTTGTAGCTTTGATCTGGCCTAAGAAGCCTCAGTGTCTCTGCGATGAAAGGCACAAATGTGTTAATCACTGTTAAACTTGCAGCTAAGGGGCAGTTTACATGGTGACTCTCCAAGAATACGAACAATTTCAAATTTGCATTTGCATTTGCGTCTCCGTTTGAACAATGTCGCAATTCCGCATGAAAACGATGTAGTATTCATGCCAGGCCCTAGGGGGCAGTGCAGATTTACTGGACGACAGAGAATGATGCACTTTGACCCCACCAAGCTCCCTCAGCCCGGAAAAAAAATATGCCCGCCAACTCGAAGCAATGTCATTTTTCTTTTGTTCAAAACGGCACAAAAGTTGAAACGTTCTACATATTTAATTTGAAAATATTATTAATTTAATTTGAAAATATTATTAAAACAGTAAATTAAAGCCAACATTCCACCATACTTGCTGTTTCTAATGTTTAGTAGCACCGCTGCGCACGCCCAATGTGACGTGTACGAGTGCTAACGTTAACAGCCAGTCTTGCGCCGTAGGAGCCTTTGAAATGCATGCCAAGGAAGGGCCCTCAACCCCCTGCAATCGGATTCTTCCACTTTGGAGGCAGGATTCAGAATTTTTCGTCTTCGCCTTCCGTCTTCGTCGACAACATATGCACGCGAGGCGAGTCCGCAACTCAGTCATTGCGTCTTTGTGTCGCAGAGTCGCCATGTAAACTGTCCCTAAGTCTGAAGTGTGCTCTGTCAACTGATTCATTGTGTAAGTGAGAGGCTGTTGTCGGTAGCGTGAGCGTCAAACCGTTGGGGAATTTGAGTCGACTCCCTCATATGAATTTTCTGAAGTGATTAAGAGTGTGATTAAAAGTATGGCGTTAAAAGTGATCGCCTACAAATGAAAAAAAAGTTTGGTGCATCCAATGCAAAAAGTAAGTGTAGATAGAGCCTTGGCAATACAGTATGTATTGCAATGTTTTTTTTTTTTTTTTGTTCTTTTTTGAAAATTGAAAATTCTTCTAGTTTTAATATCGCTATATATCCCCCCCTAAAAAAAAAAAAAAATCGCAATGAAAGTTTTTTCCTATATTGTTAAGGCCTAATTGGAAGGGCTGATAGCATTTAGGCTACTTTAGAAATGTCATCAGATGCAGCAAATATTTGCAATCAGTTATGATGTTCATTTTCAATTCAGGGATCTCTTTCTTCAATTAGCTTATTTTCACAAATTTTTACTCATCATCCCATGTGCTGCTGCAATAGCAAGTTGTGTCAAAGACCAAATACTGTAAACCGCCATTGGGTTTAATACAGTATATCTGGGAAATTCATGAATGCTCAAAATCACGATAACAGCACTCACCTGAAAAACATCAATATTCACAATTTTGCTTGTGTTCCTTTTGGAACAAAAAAAACAACAAATTGAACTTAGGCTAGTAAGTAGTTAGTAAGGCTCAAACCCAGTAATATCAATAGCGACAAAAGTGGGAAATAGGAATTAGTCGCCAACGATATTGTTTTCTTCCCAAATTAGCCTTTTTATTGTTGGAATTTTTAAATCACTTGCTGCCAGCGACAGTGATCATCCACTGTTAGCCCAATCAGTTCAAATGGATTGGATGTCTATCGCAGTCAATGGTAGCCAATATGTTGAATTAGAATGGACACAAGTGCAATGTCTGCTTTTGTGTTTGAATGCTTAACCTCATCTCTATTTGTCATAGGAAATTTTACATTCAATTGACATCAATCAGCAGTAGTGTTTGTTTATATTTGCTACTGTAGGGCCAAAACAACAGTATTTTATGCATACAGTAATCCTATTAATCATTGTATATTATGCATTATTATCTCCCAAGTTGAACCTCTTGATGGTCCTTCCGTTGATCTCCTCTTGCTCTGTCATGGGTTCATTGCTCTCCCGTGAAGAATCTTTGATCACGCTGTAATAAACAGGCATGTTGTACTCCACAACCTCTTCGTTGTGTCGGCGAGTGCACCTGCAGAGCTTCTTGAAGGCGGCCCTAAACTTCTGGGACATGAGGTTATAAATGATGGGGTTGATGGCGCTGTTGGTGTAGATGCACATCCTGCAGAACAACAGGAACCACGTGTTGTGGTAGGGAGGGTCGTAAAAGGAATTTAGCACTACCAGCGTGCGGTAAGGCAGCCAGAGGACGGCGAAGAGGATGACCACTGCAGCTAGCATCTTTGTTATCTGGAATGGAGCGGTACATGCAAAGAAGAATAAAAGAGACGATATTGTGCATCCATATAGTTTTTTAAAAAATTTTTATATATAATTTTTTTCTGGCTCAAGTCCGAGCAGGATAAAGATCTTCGAATTTATCAAGTTTAAACTAGGGCTGTCAAAATTATCGCGTTAACAGGCGGAAATTAATTTTTTTAATTAATCGCGTTAAAATATTTGACGCATTTAATGCACATGCCCCACACAAACAGATTAAAATGACAGCACAGTGTAATGTCCACTTGTTACTTGTGTTTTTTGGTGTTTTGTCGCCCTCTGCTGCATTATGTAATTATTGACATCAACAATGGCGAACTACTAGTTTATTTTTTGATTGAAAATTTTACACATTTTATTACAACGAAAACATTAAGAGGTGTTTTAATATAAAATTTCTATAACTTGTACTAACATTTATCTTTTAAAAACTACAAGTCTTTCTATCCATGGATCGCTTTAACAGAATGTTAATAATGTTAATGCCATCTTGTTGATTTATTGTTATAATAAACAAATGCAGTACTTACAGTGGGGAGAACAAGTATTTTATACACTGCCGATTTTGCTGGTTTTTTCCACTTGCAAGCCATGTAGAGGTCTGTAATTTGTATCATAAGTTCTCTTCAACTGTGAGGGATGGAATCTAATACAAAAATCCAGAAAATCACATTGTATAATTTTTAAATTGAAATTTGTATTTAACTGCATGAAATAAGTATTTGATACATTACCAACTAGTAAATATTTCGGCTCTTAGTTCTTTTTTAAGAACCCCTCCTGTTCTCCACTCATTACCGGAAGTAACTGCACCGGTTTGAACTTGTTACCTGTATAAAAGACACCTGTTCACATGCTCAAACAAACAAACTCCAACCTCTCCACAATGGCCAAGACCAAAGAGCTGTGTAAGGACATCAGGCATAAAATAATAGACCTGCACAAGGCTGGGATGGGCTACAGGAAAATAAGCAAGCAGCTTGGTGAGAAGGTAACAACGGTTGGAGCAATTATTAGAAAACGGAAGAAGTTCAAGTTGACGGTCAATCTGCCTCGTTCTGGAGCTCCATGCAAGATCTCACCTCGTCGGGCATCACTGATCATGAGGAAGGTGAGGGATCAGCCCAGAACTACACGGCAGGAACTGGTGAATGACCTGAAGAGAGCTGAAACCACAGTCTCGAAGAAAACCATCGGAAACACATTACGCCGTCATGGATTAAAATCCTACAGCTCACGCAAGGTCCCGCTGCTGAAGCCAGTGCATGTCCAGACACGTCTGAAGTTTGCCACTAACCATCTGGATGATCCAGAGGAGCAATGGGAGAAGGTCATGTGGTCCGATGAGACCAAAATTGAACTTTTTGGTCTAAACTCGGCTCGTCGTGTTTGGAGGAAAACGAAGGATGAGTACAACCCCAAGAACACCATCCCAACCGTGAAACATGGAGGAGAAAACATCATTTTTTGGTCCTGCTTCTCTGCCAAGGGTACAGGACGACTGCACCGTATTGAGGGGAGGATGGATAGGGCTATGTATCGCCAGATCTTGGCTGACAACCTCCTTCCTTCAGTGAGAGCCCTGAAGATGGGTCGTGGCTGGGTCTTCCAGCATGACAACAAACCAAAGCACACAGCCAAGGCAACTAAAGAGTGGCTCCGTAAGAAGCATCTTAAGGTCCTGGAGTGGCCTAGCCAGTCACCAGATCTGAACCCGATAGAAAATCTATGGAGGGAGCTGAAAGTCTGTGTTGCCCGGCAGCAGCCCCGAAACCTGAAGGCTCTGGAGAAGATCTGCATGGAGGAGTGGGCCAAAATCCCTGCTACAGTGTGTGCAAACTTTGTCAAGGACTACAGGAAACGTTTGATATCTGTAATAGCAAACAAAGGTTTCTGTACCAAATATTAAGTTCGATTTTTGTGATGTATCAAATACTTATTTCATGCAATTAAATGCAAATTTATTATTTATAAATCATTCAATGTGATTTTCTGTTTTTTTGTATTAGATTCCGTCCCTCACAGTTGAAGAGAACTTATGATACAAATTACAGACCTCTACATGCTTTGCAAGTGGGAAAACCAGCAAAATCGGCAGTGTATCAAATACTTGTTCTCCCCACTGTATGTACCGTATGTTGAATGTATATATCCGTCTTGTGTCATATCTTTCCATTCCAACAATAATTTACAGAAAAATATGTCATATTTTATAGATGTTTTGAATTGCGATTAATTACGATTAACTGATTTATAAGCTGTAATTAACACGATTAAAAATTTTAATCGTTTGACAGCCCTAGTTTAAACATAAAACGTATTCTCGCTAATCTACTATACCTGCTTCCTGGCAGATATCGCCCCCTTGTGGGTCTCTTTGGTGTTTCGGGATTGTCCTCGATGAACTGAGCCTCTTTCGTTGAGGTGCGAGGGCAGAGGGCTCATAAAAAGAATCCTGGCAATGAGGCTGTAAAGCACCGTGGCGACGACAAGTGGGATCACATAGAACAAAGTGAAGTCCAGGAAGTAGATCGGCATGTATAAGCTCCTGGACACCCGGTAACCGCAGGTGACTGTCACGCCGTCAGTGTAAACAGTTTCGTTGGTGTCCACCAAAAAGAACCACATAATACAGTAAAGGGAGGTGAAGATCCACACGCTGGCAATGATTCTCTTGGCCCGTGACACGGTGCATATGAGCTGAGCTTTGATGGAGTGACAAATGGCGATGTATCGTTCAATGGTGAACGCGGTAATAGAGCAAGAGGAAACATTGATGCCCAGGTACTGCAGGTAGGTGATACACACACATCCCGCGTAGCCATAAATCCAGAAGGCCACCACGTCGGAGATGTTGGGCAGGCCAGCGGTCAGGAGCACCAGGAGGTCAGCCATCGCCAGGCTAACCAGGTAGCAGTTGGTGGGTGTAACCATGTGCCTGGTCCGCAACACCACCAGAACCACCATGATGTTTCCGGCAATCCCCGGTCCACAGATGAGCAGCGTCAGCAATATAGTTATGACTTGCTCTTCCAGGGGATTCTGAGGCATTCTGCTCAGCTTTGCCACTCTTGTGACATTCTGGATGCCGGTTGTAAAGTTCTCCATTTTGGGATATTGAAAGCTCGCTTCTGTTAATGTTCAGGGTGCCGACATGAATCCTAAAGACACATTTGAACTTGAAGAAACAAAACTCTTTTGCTTTACTGAGAGTCAGCAGGGATCACTATAACACTTTTCAGCAAATAAAAATTGGCTTAAATACTATCATATAAAACTATATTACCTTCTTATATAGTCAATTATAATAGCTGAATTTAAAAAAGTAAGTCCAGGAGTCAAAACGTTCAACTCACCATCGCTTGCAGGACAACACTTGGTGTAATATCGTGACCGCGCTCAGGTCCAATCCAGCCAGACGCATCGATGTCAGCTCGCTCTTCTTTCTGTCACCTCCTCTGTTTTTCCAGCGCAGCCCTCCCTCGCACACCGTTCATCCACTTGTAATGTACCGCATTGTGCAGTCACCAAGTTGAAAATCAATTCCGCCCTCATCCAAGCTTGGCGTCATTAAAATGATGCACTTAACACTGTGAGCAGAACTCATGTAATTACTAAGGATGAATAAGACAAAATGCAACTCATTATGTCTCCACGTGCACAATTATTTGGGTAACTGACACACACTTTCTATTAACTACCACGACACATACTGCTTAGACCATCCATATTCATACTCTGTCCAGATGAGGTGCCTAAACTTGTCCTTCATCTTTTATTAAAAAAATGTCAAAGGTTTGTCATTACATGGGTCCACAAACCTGAATTTCAGTTTTATCAAATTTTCCCCCTTGTTTGTAAAGCGTACACCATTACAGACAGTAACTCCTCATGTTACTTGCCGTAAATGTGGACTTTTATAACATGTTTTAATATACTATAAACCCATTAGTTATGGTCATTAACTGTATACCGTACATGAGGTTACAAAACTGAGGCACATACATTTACTTATGCAAGACTAAGAGAAATCAGAAAGAATAAATAAATTGCCATTTCCTCTTTCTAACAGATTTAGAGTGCTGTAGCTGTCAAAACATGAACAAAAGTCAGGCTGAAAATAGATGGGGGTTAGGGAATGATTTATTTCTGTTCTGGTAGGAAGTCTTAAAATAATCTCCAGAAGCCTCTGCAAGGGTTTTGGAGTGAAAGCGTATTGTTCTTTTTGATAGTAACGGAAATAGAACAGAGCGTTATTTATGCTGTCAAAGAACTTTTGCTGAAGTACAAATTATATTAGTCCACAGGAGTTGCATGAGTTGTTGTGATGTATTGAAACAGTCCAAAGCACCATCATGACATCTAGTGGTGCTGACTGCTGACGAGAAAATGAACTGACTGTTACTGTAAATATAGACTCAACAAAGAGTAATGTTTTGTTTTGTAGAATCTGACTATGAATCTTTGGATTCAAGACAATATTTAAGTCATTTGCATGGTTTTTCATGCAGCTTGTGCAAGGGACAATACTGTTCTGCTAAGGCCACATTGTTAAAGTTTGACAGTTTATGTTCTCCCCACTAATTGTTGGTTTGTCTTGTCTGATATTATTCTCATGAATCAGCAATTGAGCATTGCAAAAATCACCTGCAGATAACCAAAACGCTTTCTTCTGGCTCCTTTCTGGCACAGCCTTTAGCCATGCAGTAAGCAGCCCGCCTCTCTTCTTGCTTTTTATAAAAGGATGCGCATATGTTCCTTCGTAGTCGCGTGGCGTACCCCTCAAGGAACACCAGGAGGTAGCTCATCAGCCACAGACATCCCAGCAACATGCTTACTCCCACGCTGGGAGCTGAAGTTGCAGCATCACACAGTGACGATTCAGGGCTGAAGTTCCACTTGTATTCTTTGTGGAAGTCTGTCAACTGCCGTGTTATGCAGGATTGGGGAATGATGCACAATGCTGGTGAAAACCACTGCACCTGTCAGTAGTGCAATAGAAAGGAGAAAAAAACGTAACATTTAATTTGTTCATTAATCAATCAGGCATGTGTACGTAGTGGGAGGAAAATTATTACCACCCTTTGGAAGTTCTTACATTTCGGCATAAATTGTCCTATAATGTGGTCAGGATTAGATGATGTGACAAGACCTCAAAGACACCTAATAACAGCATTCCACGACCTTGCTGAACAGCAATTTTTTTGTTGTTGTTTTTTTATCAATGGGATTGGTTGAGAAACCGTTTGCTTGAGGTCATTGCTGCCAAAGGTGCAAGGGTTCACTTTCTATATTATGTATATATATATATATATATTAGGGCTGTCAAACGATTAAAATTTTTAATCGAGTTAATTACAGCTTAAAAATTAATTAATCGTAATTAATCGCAATTAATCGCAATTCAAACCATCTATAAAATGTGCCATATTCTTCTGTAAATTATATATATATTCTGTAAAATAAATTGTTGGAATGGAGAGATAAGACGCAAGATGGATATATACATTCAACATAGCATATATATATATATATATATATATATATATACATATATATATATATATATATACATACACATATATACACACACACATATATATATATACACATACACATATATACACATATATATATATATATACACATACACATATATACACATATATATATACATACACACACACACACATATATATATATATATATATATTAGGGCTGTCAAACGATTAAAATTTTTAATCGAGTTAATTACAGCTTAAAAATTAATTAATCGTAATTAATCGCAATTAATCGCGATTCAAACCATCTATAAAATTTGCCATATTTTTCAGTGAATTATATATATATTCTGTAAAATAAATTGTTGGAATGGAAAGATAAGACACAAGATGGATATATACATTCAACATACGGTACATAAGGACTGTAGTGGGCATTTCACTCTACTGTCATTTAAATCTGTCTATGCTGTCCTCACTCCGAAGCGTCTACTTTTTCCAAAGCTAGACAGCTAGTGAACGACGCCTTAATAATTAGACTTCTTCCTTTTTCATCTGATTTATTAATAAAATGGCCTCAAACCATTGTCCTCTTTAGACCGTCCTAAAACTACACACCAAAAAAAAGTACACAAGCATTGCATTAGCAACAACGTTAGCTTAGCACGCTATACAGGTTAACTAAACATAAACAAAAGCGTCTCATACAAAAATATAACATTTCGCTAATTAACATAATATGTACATTCTTTACAACAACCATACTTACGGACAAATCTTGTCCAAGGATCATATAAGCACAACAGAGACGTTGTGCAGCCATATTGAACTGGCAAAAGAATAAACCGTGTCGCAAAGCGACCACAAGAGTTCGCTGTTAGACAGCAGAAAAAGCCTTGCTGTAAAACTTACCAAAAGGCAGAATACTGTCTGAGCGGGACATGTGCGTTAATTGCGTCAAATATTTTAACGTGATTAATTTAAAAAATTAATTACCGCGCGTTAACGCGTTAATTTTGACAGCCCTAATATATATATATATATATATATATATATATATATTAGGGCTGTCAAACGATTAAAATTTAAAATTTTTAATCGAGTTAATTACAGCCTAAAAATTAATTAATCGTAATTAATCGCAACCGTCTATAAAATATGCCATATTTTTCTGTAAATTATATATATATTCTGTAAAATAATTTGTTGGAATGGAAAGATAAGACACAAGATGGATATATACCTTTAACATACGGTACATAAGGACTGTAGTGGGCATTTCACTCTACTGTCATTTAAATCTGTCTATGCTGTCCCCACTCCGAAGCGTCTACTTTTTCCAAAGCTAGACAGCTAGTGAACGACGCCTTAATAATTAGACTTCTTCCTTTTTCATCTGATTTATTAATAAAATGGCCTCAAACCATTGTCCTCTTTAGACCGTAGTGAAACTACAAAAAAAAAAGTACACAAGCATTGCATTAGCAACAACGTTAGCTTAGCAAGCTATACAGGTTCACTAAACATAAACAAAAAGCGTCTCATACAAAAAATATAACATTTCGCCTACTAACATAATATGTACATTCTTTACAACAACCATACTTACGGACAAATCTTGTCCAAGGATCATATAAGCACAACATTACAACGTAGGCGTCAGCCCGAGACGTCGCGCAGCCATAGTGAACTGGCAAGAAAGCAATAAACCATGTCTCAACGTGACCACAAGAGTTCGCTGTTAGACAGCGCAAAAAACCTTGCTGTAAAACTTACCAAAAAGCAGAATACTGTCTGAGCGGGACATGTGCGTTAATTGCGTCAAATATTTTAACGTGATTAATTTAAAAAATTAATTACCGTGCATTAACGCGATAATTTTGACAGCCCTAATATATATACACACACAGGGGTGCACATAAGTGGTCCGCATGCGCGCATGCGTACTGGACGTAGACAAACGCGTTGGCCCTCAACGGCTTCCATACACTTTTGCGTACCGATGGCTGACCACTGTATTTGCGGCGGACACTTGAAAATCACTTCTCAAAATGTCAGAGGCAGGCCCCACTGAGTAATTATTTCCGTGTTCCCCCACCCCCGTCAAAAGACAGACAGACGACAGAGACGTCACCAGAGCTACTGAAAAAAATGACTTTTGCTGAAAAGTGGCTGCAAGAGGTACCTTGGCTAGAAGCAAATGATGCTCGCACGGAAATGCGGTGCAACATTTGCCGTAAGAATCCCAGTGTCGCTAATAAGAGCAGCGCATTTTATGTAGGGTCAAAGAATTTTAGCCATCCAAACTTTGAAAAGCCCGAAAAAAACAGAGCATGTGGCAATTAAGCAAACTATCGATTTCAGACAGGACCCCACTCGCCCTATGGACAAGTGGCGGAATAAAGTTATTGAAGAACAGCGCCATGCACTGACTCGTGTTTTTGCTCGCATTTCACAAAGCTAAACATGCACGTTCATTGAGCACTTATGAGGAGGACATCCCACTTTTACAAAGGCTTGGAGTTAATGTGGAAGCCGCATATGAATGCCCTTTATTTTGAATAAGTGCTTTTATGTTTATTTCTTTACATTTCACTTCAAAGTAATGGCAATTTTGTTGTGCCAGTTGATGTTAATGAAGCGTTAATTGTTTATATAATTAATTAAAGGTAATTGGCTCTAAGTAAAGCTTGTCATAATTTTATCGCATCAGGTGGGTCTGCTCTCAAGCTCAATGAGGACCAAGTCACATCTCCAGGTCCTCCTCTGAGAACCTGGGCAAAAAAATATGTGCACTCCGATATATATATATATATATATATATATATATATATATATATATATATATATATATATATATATATATATATATATATATATATATATATATATATATATATATATATGGCGGAAAACACTCAGGTGACTTGAAGTTCCGCTCTGAGACCCCCAATTTAGCTAACTTTCAAAATTGTCCGATATGCACGTGTAATACATCATTGGAAAGCTTAAAATCTCAATTTTCTGGGGCAGTAAAAATTTTGAACAGGAGGACATTTTTCCCCCCAATTTGTTTTTTTAAACAGCAAAACCCTATCTGGAGGTGAGAGCACGCGAGAGCAGAATTACAGACGCCATGACTTTAACGAGATATTATCGCGTGCTTACCTTGTTTCGATCCGAAAACTCTATGTAGCATGTATCACCAAGTGTCAAGACACAGCTGTGAATTGTTACAGCTGGATTTTTAGGGGATTTTATGGGTGAAACATGGTAATATAACAAGGGTTGCGATGCAGAAATCGCAGACATCAAGAAGTGGTCGAGATTTTCTTTTTCATATATTTAACTTTTTAAACGTTTTTTTTCCCCATTTTTCTTTTTTTGGATCGATTTTTATCATCTAATATATCGGAAAAAATGCGACAGAAATAAAAAAATACAATTGAGCGATAGTTACAGTATGAGGTAAATATCCGTGACTTTTTTACAGACACCATTTTTTTCATTGTGACATAATTTGTTTAAAAGTTTAAAATATGCGAGTGAATAATTTTTTAAAGTCTTTTTTTTTAAGGAAATATTAGACATCAATTAATGATTCTAAGCTAAAAACGACATTTTTAATAATAAATATAAGTAATTACCTTCGTTTTATAGCTGGGTTGAAACAAAAGCGGTTGCGCGACGTCTGTAAACGGGGATTTTCAGGGTAAAACGGACAAATTAAAAATAGTTCGGGGACTTAATGCGCCATGAATCTGCTATGGCAGCATATAGACATATTGTTCTATCTGACACAGCAGTTCTTTTGGGTTAAAATGCAGCAGTTTATTTTATAGAGGGGTGCGAGAGCAGAAACTGTTTTTTCAGCCTTGTCTGTGTTTTCCTCCAGCCATACATATATTTATATATATATATATATATATTCTTCCCATCTGTTCATACAGTATTGTGATATTGATTAAGATCACAACACATTAAATGACGAATTTATGCCATGTAAGAATTTCCAAAGCGTTCTTTAGCTTTTTCCTCCCACTGTATGTTTTTCTTTTTTAATAAATTACTCCTACGAATGTAAGGGGGAAAAGTACAACGTATCTCCACCCACCTCTGGCTCTAATCTTTTGTTTTTTTCCTCACCTTATAACTGACGTTGATGCTTGCAGACATGGGTGGAAAATCCAGCAGCCACGGCAGGATGGCTTGAACTACATGATACACAACATAGTCCAAAGCTGCTATTAAAGCTATTGCGGTGAAATATAATGTCACCACTAGCAGTGATATGACACTCGGGGTGCATTCCCCACAGAAGATCTGACATCTTCTGAACAAAATTGCAGAACTTCGGCTGTTGACGTGAGTTTCATTTGGCCACAACTGTTTGGAGATGGCGTAGTTGTCAAATTTAACTGACGTCAGATAAGATTTGAGGTAGCGGGCCGATTCAAAAACCAGCAAAGCAACAAACACAGCAGCAAGAATTCTGTTGGACAGAAGCTTGTATTGTGTTAACGTGTCCCTCATAAGGGAAAAGTTGATTTCTATTTGCCCAATCATCTGAGCAAACCTGCTCTTCACTTCCGACACATCCACTTTTGTGAAATGATCCAACTTCCTTAAATTGGTGACAATACTCAGGTCCTCCTTCCTCACTTTAATAGCTTCCTCCACAATTTCTTGCCTTGCTGTATTCAAGAGCCCCGAAGAGTTCAACAAGGTTTTCGAGAAGCCTTCAGCCGTGCACTTCAAGGTACGAACAACTGCGCCCACATTCAGGCTGATGTTCGGGATGACATTCAACATCAGAATCATGACCGACGCAGAGATGAGGAGCTTGCGGCCCTGTTTGGTGCAAACGGTGGGGAGGGTCATGGTCAATACACAGCGCAGTGGGTGACACAGGAACGAGGCCAGCCACATGGCTGTGCCGTATACCAGCGCCGTGTGGAGAGATGCAGAGTTGTCATATTGTAGCGTTCTGGACAGCCAGTGATGGAGGAGTGTGCCAGTGAAGACAGACAGAACAAGACAAAGAGACAACAGGGTCCATAGGTGTCGGCCCATGGGCTTTGCTGAAGAGTAAACGTCCCATAGATAGGATGCGGAGGACTTCACTGACTCCTTGCAGCATGCTGTCCTGTACAGAGGAAGGACAGTGGTATTACAACCATAATAAACAGGAGGCAGAGCTACAATACTACAATATATACCCTGCCCCCCCAGTGGCCGAGGAGTGTATACCAGAATGAGCAGCACCATGAGTTTAATTGAAGCATTAAATCATAAACCTCTTTAAATGAATTCATTGCTACAACTTTTTTTTTTTTTTTTTTTTAATTCAAGCACAATGTGAAAACATACTGCTTTCTTAAACTCCCATTCACGGCAATAAAGGTCCAACCATTTGCATTCGGAGTTCAGGCAGTGATCATATTGCATTCAATAATCAATCAGGCGGACATGTGTAAGTAGTAGAAGGAAAAAGTATGACCACCCTTTGGAATTTCTTACAGTTCTGCACAACAAATTGTTAGTGATATGCCGTAATTTCAAAGTATAAGCCACTACTTTTACTAGAGGTGTGCATCGGCACTGCCCTCACGATTCGATTCGATTACGATTCGGAGGGCCACTATTCGATTCGATTCGATTCGATTCGATTCAGAGGGTCACGATTTGATTTGGTTCGATTCGGCAATGCATCGCGATGCATTAAAGCCTGGGATGCATTAAAATTCTAAAGCAAAGCATATTTTTCGTGAATCATGAGGCAACACAAGCGGTCAGACATTAAACAACTTTTTATTGGCTCTTGTGTCACTCCTGGTTGAAGTCTAATGAAAATAGTATACTTTCAGATATATCTATATTTAAAAAAAAAAAAAAAAAACAGATCACTGCATTTAATTAGTGCTTTGAATGAGACCAGGGCTTTCTCTTTTTTTTTACACACAGTAGCAGCCTTTCACACAGTGCAACATCTGAACTCCTGTGCAAAATCAGTAATAACAGTCACTGTATTTTAGTCACAATGACCCATCAATAAAAATATTCAAATAAATATTAAAGAAAACGACAAAGAAAATATTGTAGTGCAGCAGCATCTTTATCACAAAATGTCAATCATTTACGTGCGGGTCGGGTCGGGCCGGATTTCTCTCTCGCTAACTTTTTTTAAATAAATATATATTTGTAAACTAAAACGATGTGTGGATGTTAAACTAAGGAATACTTGTTATAAAATAAATAAATTGAAAAAAACAGAGAGAAAGCGCTTTGGTAATCCCAAACATGAGCCGCAGATGAGCCAGTGCATTGGTTGCGCACATGAAGGCCGTGGCCCCGCCCTCCTTTTTAATCTTCCCCTTGCGCTCTAGTGCTCTCCGCGAGTCTGCAACTCTGCATCCTGGTATTTCCTTTTCGAATTTCGATATAGAGCACCAAGAAGCGAAAAGCAAACTAAAGAAGGGGGGACTGAAAAGGCAAGAATCCATATGTGGTGTGTGGTAAGGATTTAAATTGATAGTGGAAGATGCATACAGAAGACTGTGTCGGCCTTGCCGAATGCAACAAATGTGGCGCGCGCTTTGCTCTCATACGAGAGCAGAAAGACTGGTACCTTCACGCTGAGCAGGCATTTTAAAAACTGTACTGGCCTAAAAGATGATATTAGTCACACATCGTTATTATCATTTGTTTCGAGGGCTGCACCTCTTCGTGCTAAGCAGGACATCGTGGAGTTCGTGCATGGTGTTCCTTAAAATGTTATTATTTATTTTGTTTCAGTGCTCCTTAAGGCAGATTGTTCTTTTGTGTGTTCTGATGCAAGTTATTAAAATAAAGAATGTTATTTAAAAGCTTTTTAGTCTATTTTTGTATATGCAGCTGTTCCTCTCCTCGTCAGAGAGGCGCGTCCATGTGAGCACAATGTCCCAAACAGAAATATATTTAACATACATTTCCAGTGTTATTTCGTTGTGTACGTGCATTTATAATGATCATAAAAATATGTAGACTTTTTAAACATTAAGAAAATGTGCGTTTTTTTCTGCCAACTCGAAGAAATTAAAATAAATGTCTGTTGCTGCATTTTGCCAAGTAAATGAGCATGAACTATCCACCTGATAGAACAGACACACAAATATAAACGATATAAATGTTAATTGAATATGCATCTTACAGTCTTGTTTATCTGGGAGAATTTGTTACGAAAGACGAGTTTTAATTTATCATTATGCACATAGGCATCGTCACAATTGTGATCACACAACGCAACCACGCATTGCATCCCCGCATTTGCTCCTCCTGCTGAGTCCTCACAAATAAAACGGGCTCGGGCCTACAAATGAAACATACATTTTCGGGCTCTCGGCCTTTAATACACGCGGGCCAGATCGGGTCGGGCTGGATTTTTTAGGCCCGAACTAAGCTCTAATCGAGAGAGCAGAGAGATAAGACATAACATAACAATGGCTGAAGCGGAGAAAGTGGGAGCGAGAAAGATTATTGATGCACCTAACACTTTGAAAGCAGACATCTGGAGACATTTTGGCTTCTACGAGGTTAGTGGGAAACTTGACCAGAGTTATGCGGTGTGTAAAAAATGAAACATGAGAATAATAATACAAATGGGGAAACCAAATCCGTTGCATCACCGGAATTGCGCAGGGAAGATTTTTTAACGTACTTATATATTTTAAAATGCGCTGAATCGATTCGGCTTGTTGCCCGCATCGAATCGAATCTTCCATGCCCCGCATCGGGATGCATCGCCGCATCGATTATTGTTGACACCCTTAACTTTTACCACCAATACGAACCCTGCGAAACAGTACAATACAGATAATTTGCAGATTTTTACAGGCAAATTAACTGCCTTTCTTTTTGTGTAAATACCCCATTACACAATACATTGTGGACATCAGTGGCTTAAATTCCTGTGGGACTTAAGTATACTGTAGATGAACAAATAGTTTTCTTGTAAATTTTGGTGGGTGCAGCATATATTCTGGGTGTCTTGTGATGTGACGTAAATTACCTACTTTTTGGACATTATTTTGTGCATTATATTTGCTTCAAATTTTATGGCGAGGTTAGTTGTGTTGAATTTTATTTGAAGAACAAACAAAAAAAAACAAATATAGACTCGACCTAACTTTGTGAACCCCTCCTCCTTGCGTGAACTTTACAAGTTTCCATCATAGCCATGCATATCATCACCTGCAATCAGGTTAATACGCAACAGAAATACTGTACAAGGAACTAACATTGTTTGACAAATAAATACATATTTCATATACAGTCCTCTTCCAACAAGTTCTTTACTTTGATGAGTTCAGAATTTTTATGTGTGCATTATAGGTGGCAATGATTGTTAAGGCTACGGAGAGATGCTTTAAACAACAAATTCTGACAATTATATGGAGGCCCTCACAGAGATAGCTTTACAAATTGTAATGTGCTTGGCCCTCTTCCTCTAATTGTAGTATTCCTGCACACTTAGCCTGCTGCCACTCCACCTATCATGTGCCAATCACCCCAAATAGCGTACCGCACGCAACACGTCACTTTTGCTCATTAATATTCATGTTAACACGTTAACAACTGTTGCTGGAGGGGTCAAGCTCGTTTGTCCTTCATGCTAGATGCATGTAAATAGTGTACGAGCGAGATGTTTACTGAGCTAATCCTACCAATTCTGTCCGAAAATGATGTCCCTGGTGCCAAATTCACTGGTAAAGATGTGGAAGAACATACAAATGTTAAAGAGTTAAAGAGATGGCTTGAGTGTCGAGGGCTGAAAAAGACGGGAAAAAGAGCCGACCTGATCCAGAGGTAGCTTTTTTATCGACACCTTTTTCTTGTGTGCATTGCCTTCCGCCACTGACAATGACATTCTCCTGTTTCGACAAGCTCTACTTTACCACCATATGACCTGTCTTTCTTAAATATTATATCCTCTTTTTGTCTTACGTCTTTGACCTTTCTTGGGGGTCATTTATATAGCTATTTTTGTGTCGCGATCACAAATGCTACTCAGTGACAGCCAACGAACACTTTAAATTTTTTTCATTCATAACAAATCTTAATTCTGTTCATTTATTTACACTTCCCCCCTACTAAGGTTTTTTTTCTTTACAACAGAAAAGTTAAAGCTGTTAAATATAGAGCCTACCTGTATGCAGGAAAAGTCTTACTATACAAAAAGACCAAGGCCAAACATGGCTGATTTATTTAAACATCCGTATTTTAGAAAACTAGGCCTACATGACTGCATGACATAGGAATATCTTTTTTTTTTTTTCAGGTCATTTATTGTCAAATGGAAGCAGCACGGCAAAACGCCACGCTAAAAAATAAGTACAAATATCAAAATGGCTTACCTCTTCGGGGTAGGACTGTCAATCTGTAGGACCATGGGCCCCAACAAAATGTTTACTGCATATGAAGGTGAATGGCTTCACCTTGCTGGAATTAAACTGGTCTTTTGGTTGTCAGTGGCAGATCCAGAAATTTTTCATAGGGGTGGCCAGATGGGGCCACTTAAAATCTTGGGGTGGCACACGAAAACTAAAAGCCATAATTTTAGGTTTTCATTATAATATTGCAATAAAAAGGTCAGGGGAAAACTATCAGAAAGACTTAATGACACGGCTACTGATATACTTTGGTGTATTGTGTAATATTTGATGTTACTAATGATTTAATGTGCATAGTCCATAACTGTCCAGTCAACATTTTGAGTTCCACAACAATTCTGTTTTATTGTGTTATGTATATATTAGGCATAAAGTGTACATTTAACAAAACAAAATAATTACTGGGGAAAAGCAGGTGCTGGCAGATTTGCATTTGGGATGAAATGCATAACTCATGCTACAACAATCTAACAATATACTGGCCAGCGGGGTGGCCAGTGGGGTGGCCAACAAATTTATAGGCCACCCCCCTGGGGGCGCCACGGTTGGTTGTCCGCACAAGTTAATTCATTGCTCACATTTATTCCCTCTGAGTTTTTGGCTTCGGGAAACATATGAAGAAATCATCCTTCACATGTGGACGGTCATAATGTCTAGAGTCGTTACGTAAGTTATAAGTTCCGTAAGTCTAGAGTCGTAAGTTCCATAGCAGCAGTGTTTAAACGGCATGTTCTTATTGAAAGATTACCGGCAGAAAACAAGCAGTAATAGCATGGGTTGTATGCGAGCGCGCTTATATGTTGACCCCCTTCCGGTTTACGATGGTGACGTCACGCAGCCTTGCGGTCTAAAAATAGCATTCATCGGTACGCTACTACCAACACCTGCAACTTGTTACCAGCTGTGCATTTAAGGCACTGCCAAAAAACAGTCAGTGTCCTGCTTGTCGACCATCCTTGACCGATCACCACTTCAGGCTCAATCTGTCCTGCTTGACCCGACCACGCTAGATCTCCAGCCTGCTTTGCCAGACTGGCTACACCATTTCTCCAGTTTCTAACTATTTTCACTGTCAAGAAATTCAAATCAAAACTTGTGTTCGCGATACGCAATTTGTTCTGTCTCGTACCCGACACAAATCTACTGTATCTTAGAAAATCAGAAATCACAATTTATTCACACCCCTCACAAAAAGCCATAAAGAGACATAGATAATGGCAGTTCTTACCTGAGAGGCTTAACAACGCACTCTGCTGCGAACTTCATTGTTGTGCCCAAAGAAAAAATAGATTGGCAAAATACGAAACATGAAAGGGGAAGTGCGGTGAACACTCAGAGTCATGTTGCGGTTCCCACACAGGATCTGCAACTTGAAAATGACATAAAAACATGTGACAGTGATATTGTTGAGTTGAATATAACAGCAAAAATGAGTGATCAAGAGTATTTTATTAAACTATACAAAATAAACCATAAAATGACTCATTTGGCCTCTATGATTCATGCATTTGTTAGTGGTATAATAACAATTATTCAATAATTCCAGTTATTAAAAGAACATGATCAATCACAATGTAGACAATTACAGTTTGATACATACACATTAACTGATATAACAAATCAACACGTTTTCATTGAACACATTTTGCAGCAACCTCACTAACACTGAGTAACCGCAGCAGCCCTGTGCAAGTTAACCATTGCTCTCATCCGTGTGACTTCAGATACTTTATAACGTACCGGATACGGGGGGTCCTCACGCTTACAAGCATTTGTACCTCAGAAACTCATGGAGTCCAAAAAGTCAAGTGCCCATGAGATACAGTATGTTCACTTTCAGGTGCAAACTTATAGCAAGGTAATAACCCTAAATACTTGGACTCCTATATTATGAATTCCCAAAGGGAATCGCTTAGGCATGAGCAGTCTGTGACAAGGAGCACTGCATCGGCTGTTACTTTTTACATGTTATTAACAATTTCATGGTGTTGAAAATAGCTTGAGAACAAACGTATAACTGTCTTAAAGTAATGTTTCATTGTGTATTAAAGTAGCAAATGGTCCTGATTTTAGGGCGGTGTTATTTTCATATTAGCCTGCGACAGTATACAGTATTATCACAAAATAAAATATAATCCCAATCTCAATGATGCTGTCAAATTTTAGTAGGCGGTCATTGTTTTCACAATTCATTTAACATTATCAGAAAATGTTAAGTGCACATCAGTTATTAAAAAAAAAAAAAAATTAAAACAAGTATTTCGCGGCATTCACATCTCATTTGCTGGTTTGTCACAAACAAATGTAAAAAGTTCCAATGTATATTGTCCGTCCCTTGATGTTTTTCATGTGAAAAAGGAACAAAACTAAATATCATGATTGATGCACAAAAGGGTCAACAGGAAAAAAAAGTAACAGCTGAACGGTAAGCGGGTTTCCTTCCATCAGAGTTGTATGTGTCTGTTTAGTGTTAAACCAAGTTGTGTGATCAGAGAGTAACATTTGGCATGAGAACAACAGTCTGGTTGAGAGGGCGAGCCCAGTCGGGGTAGGTGTCAAGATTGAACATGGCCAGGCCCCACGTGTTTATGGCAAGTGAGACTGACAGGAGACCCAGGATGTTCATGACAATGCCAGTTTTCACCTGAGGAGGCACACATTGAAAAGGCAGGCAATGAACAACAGGTATAAAGTGAGTGTCTGTAAGGAAGGGAAGAATAAAAAAACGTACCATGTCTTTAACCATGAGGTGACCGGATGCAAAGGCGATGGAATTGGGGGGCGTCGACACAGGCAGCATGAAAGCGTATGAACTCCCGATGGTTGCGGGGATCATGAAGTACAGAGGGTTGACGGATACGTGAAACGCCTGCCGAAAACCAAGGAAATGTATGCATAGATTTTTAAAATTCTCTTTTTATATTGCCTCAATCACTGCCATTTACAGTGATAGACATTACATCTATTTCAGCTGGGAGCTGGCAAGGATTCATCACTGCCAACCCTCCCACTCACAATGGACTAGGAGGTTCTAATGCTGCTCAACAGTGTTTATCTAGCATGTACACGGTGATTATCAAGTTTGGAAGTATTTTTCATACGGTTTCCAGAAGATGGCAGCAATGCATTGTTTTGTCTCCTATATAAGCCTAGGTGATTGTGGCATTTGTGTCAATTGTGTATTCCATTACGTGTTCCAAAAGGGTAACAACATCGGCTTCACTGACCCACAGTCTACAGAAAATGATAATGTCAGCCCTCAAGGCATCACTTTCTTACGTACTAATGCCGGTGACAAGCCACACCAGTGTGAAAAATTTGCAAGCTGTTATTAACATATAATTAAAGCCTACTTAAAGGTGTGTACAGTAAAGGTATGTGGAGCTAAGCTTAAAAAAGTCTAACTTTCTGCAATTGAATAATGTGCCCTGAAATATAATTAATGCACCAGGCTTAGTAATAACACTATCACATAGTAGTGGATACCATCAATTCTCACCCATAACAAATGCACATGCACCAAGAACATCATGTGGAGCACTTAACCATCAATATTGAAAAGATAACACAAATCATTCATTTCATTCATTCATTCTGCAGTAAACACTATACCAAAGGTCCTGATTTTTAACCATTTGGCTGCCACTGATGGCAATAGATTCCAATGTATTTTAACTGGGAGGGGAGTACAGTTAATAATTAGTGACAGCACTTTCCATTTACCGCCATCAATGACAGCCGACAGAAATAAAGAATGAACTGTAGTGAATAGATCAAGACAATAATGTGAAATGAATTTTTTAACTGAGGTTGAAAACCTCTGCAAAGAGCTATTTTCAATTAAATGAAAAAAACATTTGAAATAACCCACCAACTGGATCAGTCAACAACATACAAATCAACAGTAGTTGAGAACATTGTGGTTGCTTCTATGATAGCAGTAATGAACTGGGGCTAGACATGCTGTAAACAAACCTTGAGTGGGTCTTAGCCAGTGCATGTCCCCATTGCGAAGTACAAAGGAGACACATAATGATTAGAGACAATAGGGGTTAATATCTAACAGAGTACAAACATTATCATATCTGTTGCAACACCACCTACCAGCTAAAACCAAGTGTCATTTTGTTTTTCAAACATTGCTCTAAACCATTTGTTTTCTCTTCTCCAACATGGAAACCCGGACGAAAACTCACAAAACATCTCTAATACACATTTAAAATCCCTGAAATACACCATTAAAACACTCACACATAGATGTGAGGGGAAAAAAACTCACACAAGACAAAAAAACATTTAAACAAATGTCTATTCTAACGAATGACAAAAACTCAAGTACTAAAAAAAAAAAAAAAAAAACAAAAAAAACAAAAAAAAAAACTATACAAAGTAACTCACACCTCAGGGGTGTCAAAAGTCCCACGCACTGTAAACTTACATGTAAAAAAATCACACTTGCCTAAAGATCTTAAATGTCGAAAGCTATAACAAAAACATTCAAAATGCACACCTTTCAAAATACTCTAACAAATGTGAAAAAGCTCACACTTATCATGGGAAAATAAAACACGCCAAAAAAAATTCATTAGCTCGACTAAAAAATACAAATACCCACACATTGTAAAACCTTTCTGACATGCCCCCCACAAATTAAACAATAAACATACTTGCCAAAAAAACTCACATGCAGAAAAAAATCTGTCACATAAAATAGGTCCTCTAAGGCTAGTTTCATACCGCAGGATTTAATGCACAATTCCAATTTTTTGTCATATCGTTTTTTTTTTTTTTTTTGGCGTGCCCGTTCAGACTGCCTTTGTCCATTGAGCCCGTTCAAGTATCACGCATGCGCACTAATTCACAGTCTGAGACGCACTGAGAGCAAACTGACCCGCATGCACAGGAGCATCAAAACAAATGACTACACATGCTGGCTCAACATCATTCAAGGGTGATCATATTTTGATTTCCAAAAAGAGGACACAAATAACAGACATAAATAATCCCCATTTAGTCTTGTATTCAAAGTTTATATGGATTGATAGCATGCACGCTCTGTGGGTGCATGACACACACATACGGACAGTTTACCCCGACTTTCCGCCATGTAAGCAATCTTGAAAATATTGATCATTTGGAGCACAGAGACAAAACCGAGCATTCTCAGTCTTACCCCCCCCCCCCACCCCTACACATTTTATTTTTCTATGACTGACGCGTCTTCCCTAAAAACCGCGTTCAAGCTATGCGCTGATGCATTGCATAGCTCCATCACTACCATAGCGCCCTGTCTCTCTCGCTCTTTGCTGACATAATTGCTGCATGAATTCCGATTTTGGGGACTTTACAATTCAGACCGCAACCACATTCTGGAAAAAATTTAGCCCAGATCGGATTTTAACCACATCCGAAAGTGACCTAGATCGAATTTGAAATGGTCCATTTTTATGCGACTTTTCCAGTTCAGACCGTCAAGTTAATGCCTCGCTTGAGTTGGAAAAAACACGAAAAAATCAGATTCGTGCATTAAGACCTGCGGTATGAACCAAGCCTAACACATGACAAAACCTGAATGAAAAAAAAAAAAAAAACGGTCAGAGAAAAAAGTGTTAACTCATTTGCTCCCAAAAACGTGTAAATACGTTCTATTTTTTTATTGTTTCAGTGTTTACGTTTTTTTCTTTTCTTTTTTTTTTTTTTTTTTTTTTTTTCTTAAAAGACATCACTGGGTTCTGATTCAATTTAGCTCCAAAGCACAAAGCTGAAAATCCATTTTAAAGCAATAAAACTGGCCACTGGAGGGCAGTAGCGTATTTGGTAAGACCCGCAACCCGATTCAAAGGCAACGAACGGCCAAGCCGCACGGCTGGGGCGCAGGCAGAAGACGACCGAATTGATGCCACGCGGCGGACGACCGAGCTGAACAACCGGTAGGTCGCCCGGGATGCCAGGCGCTGGACAACCGAGCAGAACGACCAGGACTTTGAGTCCGTGCTGCTCACGAGCAGAGCTGGCAGAGACTCAAAAAACATTCATCTTTATGAGACAGGCGGTGATGAGGGAAAAGTTTAACAAGTCGTCACAGCCGGAACAGCGTCATCTTTCAGTTAGTTATGTGTAAATGAATTGTTACTTTGCTATCAAAAGCTCTATTTGTCTTGCTGTTTATCCTATTTTGTAAAATGAAAACATTATTCAGATGTTTGGGATGTAACTAAAGCAAAAAGATAGCTGTGTTAAAGTCAAAGTTTTGTTTCAAATGTATGCTTTCACAAAAAGCTCAATTTCTCTGTTTTTTCATCAGAAATTGGAAAATTGCTCAAACTAAGCTATTTTATAATGCTGATTTCTAAAGAATGGAAAAAGATATGATATCGTTTTTTTCTGCTGAAAGAAGAGAGTCCATGTGTCCATGTTTATATAGCAATTGAACAGAATTTACTGTGGGCCTTGCAAAATCAGTCAAAATCTAGTAAAACGGCCGGGAGCGAAGGGCTTTGCTGCGGTGAAAATGGCTGGGAGTGAATGAGTTAACATGCACAACAAATAGAAAACTAATATAAGACACAGTCCCCCCAAAAAATCCCACACATGAAAGGACCTCTCATACAACAAAAGTCACACCTTGACCAAAACAGCAATTCATTAACGAATACCTCCGGCTTTCATGTCCATGTTGTGTGTGTAGGTGTGTGTATATGTATGTGCCAACAATAGGAAAATAGCCTAGTCTGACGCCATATTGGCTATTCTAAACTAACTTACGAGTTCAGCGATAACTGGTAAGAAGATGATAATGGTGGCCGTGTTGCTGGCAAACTCAGTGAAACAGGCCACAAAGGCTGTGATCAACATCATGGCCACGGCAGGCGGGACCTTGGCCAGAGGCTGGAGGTGTCCCCCGATCCAGGAGGCCAATCCAGATTCCTGCCATGGAGTGCGATAAGTCAGTGAGGGTGAATTCTATCTCAAGTATAAGAAAACGTGAATTTGGGAGCACAGTTTCACCTCGCACGCTTGAGCCATGGCAAACCCTCCTCCGAGCAACAAGATGATATTCCAAGGAACGGCCTCCTGGGCTTTCTTCCATGATAGTAGAGGAACGTACGGCACATTGGAAGCTGAGGTAACATTCAAAAACCACATTTGAAATATTTGCTTTCTTTAACTTGTATCCAGCAGTTTATTTGTCCAGCTGAGCATTATAAACAATCTCACTCATGCACGTGTACCAAACAGCCGTGAGGCATGTGCATTTTCAAGTGGGACTACAAACACTACACACACAGGCGCGTACACAAAGAAAGTAGTGCCACAAAAGCTTTGAGGGCTTATCCTGATCGGCAAAACAGAGAAAGTATAGTCCTTCCACCAGATAGCCTATGTGGTCGCTCTCTAATCTCCATTATTAACATTCCTCAGCTTACTTGTAATATTTTTGCAACAACTTCATACCGAAGGAACCTCTAAAGTCTAATATAGTCATCTGCCTTCAATATGTCTGAGCTAGGAGATGAATGAAATAAATGAATTAAATCAGTAGTTTTCAAAGTGTTCATGCCAAGTAGTAACTTTTTTTAACCCTCTAGAGATATGAATAACCAATTTCATGCAAATACAATACAGTATTGATTCTCTGGACAACGAGACGATATTTGCCGATATTATTGTATGCCTCGATTCAATTCGCCTGTGACCGATTTAGTACGACATGATGTAAAAATTTAACACGGTTATTACATTTCGCTTAAAACAATGAATAATACAAAGCAATTTTGCTGTTTCTGACCATTTTTGTTTCTGAAACATTTGAAAACTTTTCAACAAAACGTCCTATCTAAAAGGTTACAATATTGATGGGTGTTTTTCTAAAACAATAAATACAGTGGGGCAAAGTGGGGTATTTATTCAACCACTAATTGTGCAAGTTCTCCCTCTTGAAAATATTAGAAAGGCCTGTAATTGTCAACATGGGAAAACCTCAATCATGAGAGACAGAATGTGGGGGAAAAAACAGAAAATCACATTGTTTGATTTTTAAAGAATTTATTTGCAAATCATGGTGGAAAATAAGTATATGGTCAATACCAAAAGTTCATCTCAATAATTTGTTACAGTATGTACCCTTTGTTGGCAATAATGGGGGCCAAACGTTTTCTGTAACTCTTCACAAGCTTTTCACACGCTGTTGCTGGTATTTTGGCACATTCCTCCATGCAGATCTCCTCTAGAGCAGTGATGTTTTGGGGCTGTCGTTGGGCAACACGGACTTTCAACTCCCTCCACAGACTTTCTATGGGGTTGAGATCTGGAGACCGGCTAGGCCACTCCAGGACTTTGAAATGCTTCTTACGAAACCACTCCTTTGTTGCCCTGGCTGTGTGTTTGGGATCATTGTCATGCTGAAAGACCCAGCCACGTCTCATCTTCAATGCCCTTGCTGATGGAAGGAGATTTTCACTCAAAATCTCTCGATACATGGCCCCATTCTTCTTTCCTTTACACAGATCAGTCGTCCTGGTCCCTTTGCAGGAAAAACAGCCCCAAAGCATGATGTTTCCACCCCCATGCTTCACAGTGGGTATGGTGTTCTTCGGATGCAATTCAGTATTCTTTCTCCTCCAAACACGAGAACCTGTGTTTCTACCAAAAAGTTTTATTTTGGTTTCATCTGACCATAACACATTCTCCCAGTCCTCTTCTGGAACGTCCAAATGCTCTCTAGCGAACCGCAGACGGGCCTGGACTTGTACTGGCTTCAGCAGGGGCACACGTCTGGCAGTGCAGGATTTGAGTCCCTGGCGGTGCAATGTGTTACTGATAGCAGCTTTTGTTACTGTGGTCCCAGCTCTCTGTAGGTCATTCACTCGGTCTCCTCGTGTGGTTCTGGGATTTTTGCTCTCCGTTCTTGTTATCATTTTGATGCCATGGAGTGAGTTCTTACATTGAGCCCCAGATCGAGGGAAATTATCAGTGGTCATGTATGTCTTCCATTTTCTAATAATTGTTCCCACAGTTGATTTCTTTACACCAAACGTTTTACCTACTGCAGATTCATTCTTCCCAGCCTGGTGCAGCTCTACAATTTTGTCTCTGGTGTCCTTCGACAGCTCTTTGGTCTTGGCCGTAGTGGAGTTTGGAGTGTGACTGACTGAGATTATGGACAGGTGTCTTTGAATGAATGAATGAATGAATGAATGAATGAATGAATGAATGAATGAATGAATGAATGAATGAATGAATGAATTTATTGTCATTGTCGCCATCATCAGAATCATTGACAGTTACAGAGTGTGGGATAGTTTGGCCAGAAAGAACAAACATTGACACAGACTATGGAATAATTTGCCCGAAAAGACGATGACAGACAAAGGAAGATGGGAAAAAAGCAAATGCTTTCTATCTTTAATACCGATAATGAGTAATGAGTTAAAACAGGTGCCATTAATACAGGTAACGAGTGGAGCCTCGTTAGACCTTGTTAGACCTCGTTAGAAGTTAGACCTCCTTGACAGCCAGAAATCCTGCTTGTTTGTAGATGAACAAATGCTTATTTTCTACTCTAATTTGGGAAATAAATTCTTTAAAAAAAAATCAAACAATGTGGTTTTCTGTTTTTTTTTCCACATTCTGTCTCTCATGGTTGAGGTTTACCCATGTTGACAATTACAGGCCTCTCTAATCTTTTCAAGTAGGAGAACTTGCACAGCTGGTGGTTGACTAAATACTTATTTGCCCCACTGTATATCATACCCCATCTCAATTCATCCAGTGCCATAGATGTGCTTTACATTATTTTTTTTACTGGGAGGGATGTCGTAATGTCTGAGGCTGCTTAACTGTCATTTACAGTAAAACTAACTAATAAATCTTTGCCATCGACGACGATAGACATCCAATACATTTGAACTGTGAGGGTTGCCAGTCATTATTTACCACTAGCCTTCCCAGTTCAAGTGGATTGCACGTCAATCACCGTCAATGGGTTCCTGGGGGAGTTAGAATGCATAAGCATCAACAATGTTTGTCCACATGGTGACGATCGCACTGACCTTTAGGGTCCAACCACCAGCTCAGAGAAGGCTTCTGTGAGGGGAAGAAAAATAGTATGGAGACGATGATCACACCAGTGACTGCGTCTGAGACGTAGCTGCAGAGAAGGAAACATAGTCAACCAGGTTTAGTACTAAACTATGGCAAATTTCATGGATAGCCTCCTTACCCTTTCTTAAAAAGCGCAGACCAGCCAGTGAAGAATTTGGGATCCCTGGTGAACAACAGAACGGCGTACAAGACAAAGAAGAAAGAGATGGCTCCCTCTGCAAAACTAAAATGGAGCAGTTTGTTAATTCTGTTGCTTTCCAAATACTAATTGCTACTTTGTTAATTTAGCTTGTAGACATACATGGGTCCTCACTTTAAGGGCCCGAGTTTTCTGTAATCCTCTTCAATGACAGCTCGCGCTTGGGCCTCTTGGTCTGCTCTTTGGTCACGTTTCTTGAGGCATAAGCTGAAAAAGGCAACAGCAGTCAAACAGTTAATGAAAAACAAGTGCAAGATGAGTCATAAGCGTTAAACAAGCTGAAGCGTGACTGCAGATTGACTGAGGAGCAAAACAGTGACATCTAATTTGACATCCTGGAAAAGGCTCACGTGTCTGTAGTCCGCACCGCCACTTCCCACAACAGCTACCCTGGAGACCGTGGTTAAAAGTATACAGGTTTTGTGCGTATATGTGCGCATAGATAAAATTATTGTTTAAAAAAAAATCTTTGAAAGGTCACAACACACACACACACACAAAAAAGGTCAAAATATTTTTAGAACACCACAAGCAGCTCTCACACACACGAAAAATGAAACATAAAACAAAAGAATAAAGGCACACAAACAGGCTTTTATGCACACACCTCCCTCAAAAATATTTTGAAAAGCCACAAGTAAGTTTTTACAAATAGCACAAAAAAAAACAACAACAAAAAAACAACTAAATATCTTTTTTTTTTTTTTTTTTTTTTTTTTTTTTTTTTTTTTTTTTTTTTTTTTTTTTTTTGAAAGACCACTAACAGGTTTTCACTCATTCACAAAATACCAGTAAAATATAAAAGTCCTTTGCGCCTACACGGGAAGAGGGCAGGTATAAGCGCACCACCAATTCCACTCCTCAGAGACACAGGCATCTAGTTGATGCTAATTTACTGATTAGATAAAGCTGTTGTGTTTGCAGACTATCATGTGATTTGTAAAGTTCTAGATATAACAATTGTATTTACCGTGTGTTCAAGCCTCCATGGATGAAGGCTATCCATAGCCACCCCAACAGAAGGAAGAAGAGCATGAGCGGGAACGCAAATGCAAACCAAGAGCCAAAATTGATAAGATCACACTCTGGAAAATAGCTGAAAATTTTTAACAATTAAAAACAAAAAGCTTTCTGGATATAAAGCAAGCAAGAATGTTACCTTTTGAGCTGTCCAATCAGGATGAGGTTGGGTGCAGTTCCAGTCAGTGTGGCGGTACCTCCAATACTGGCCGCATACGGAATGCAGATCAGGAAACCTTTCCACACTCTCATCTGATACTCCGACTCAGACCGGATCTCTTCAGCTGTCCTTGAGTCATTTCGCTCTACTGCGTCCATCCTTTCAAAGATGATTAGATCTACTTTTTATAACATTAGGTTCACCAAAGATGTGGAAACATTGCTATTACCTACACCAATGCAAAACCCTCTTTTACATACCCATCAAGGGACAAAATTTGTTTCTCTGAGGACACTGAGGGAAGTGAATCCATCCTATTGGATTGACCTGAAATATAGCAGACGTGGCATGTTCATAAGTTCTTGTTGCCTTTTGGTAGACAGTAAATAAGTGACTATTACAACTGTATGAATTCTTGTGAAACCATTAACATAAATCATTTATTACCTAAATGTAATATATACTGTCCAGTACAGGAAAATATAAGTATAATGGTAAACTAATGTTCTCCAATCACCAGCTTCACGTTACATATTCAAAAGAGCAATCACGCTAAGTCATACCACAGAACAACAATCACGTGTACATTGCTGATCGGTTTGGCAATGTACAATATTGTAATCCTTAAACAACAAATATAAATTCTGACAGCTACAAGCTGTAAAGCATGCCACGATTAATCAGTAACTCATGCACTCACCACATTCAGAATGAAAGATATTTGGAAGCATATTAATGTTAATAATAATAATAATACATTTTATTTGAAGGCGCCTTTCTGGCACTCAAGGTCGCTGTACAATCATTTAAAACATTTAAACATGTTAAAAGTGAGAAAATGAACGTAAGTAACGTATAAGGAAATTTAAAATACTAAAAGAGATATAAGGGCAGTTAAAAAGACCAGAACTTAGTGATTATTGTGGATAGGCTATTCTAAACAGGTGAGTTTTGAGTTTTGATTGAAAATGGGGGAGGGAATCTGTGTTCCTGAGGTCGGGTGGGAGTGAATTCCAAAGCCGGGGAGCCAAGCGGCTGAACGCTCGGCTCCCCATGGTGCTGAGGCGAGCGGGGGGGGACAGACAGTTGTATGGAGGAGGAGGATCTAAGGGCACAGGAGAGAGTAGTAACATGAATGAGACCGGACAGGTATGGAGGGGCGAGGTTATGGATGGCTTTGAATGTGAGGAGGAGAACTTTGAACTGTATTCGAAAGTGGACCGGGAGCCAGTGAAGCTGTTGAAGGACTAGAGTGATGTGGTGGATGGACGGGGTACGGGTTATGATGCGGGCAGCTGAATTCTGGACCAGTTAGAGTTTATGGAGAGTTTCATGAGGGAGGCCGATGAGGAGGGAGTTGCAGTAGTCCAGGCAGGAAGTAACAAGGCTGTGAATCAGAATTGCAGCTGAATGTGGGGTGAGGGAAGGGCGGAGGCGATTAATGGTGAGTATGTGAAAGTGGGCAATCCGGGTAATGTTATTGATGTGCGACTGAAAGGAAAGTGTGTTGTCGAGGATTACTCATAGGCTCTTGACTTGGGGGGAGGGTGAAACAGTGGAGTTGTCAATGGTAAGGGATATGTCATGGTTTTTTGAGATGGTGAATTTAGAGCCAACGAGGAGCACCTCAGTTTTATTACTGTTAAGTTTTAGGAAATTGTGGGTAAACCTGATTTTCATTTCAGTAATACAGTTAGTCAGAGATGAGGGCGGGAGAGAGGAGGAGGGTTCAGAAGTGAGGTAGAGTTGGGTGTCATCGGCATAGCAGTGAAAGTGGATGTTGAATTTACGAAAACTATTGGGGAAGTAGGTATATGATGAAGAGTAGGGGCCCCAGGACAGAGCCCTGAGGTACACCAGAGGTAACAGGGGAGGGTGTAGATTTAAATGACTTTAGTTGGATGTATTGGCTGCGTTCAGAAAGGTAGGAAGAAATGTTATGCCTTATGTTACACAATGTAACACTTAAAAGGGAATTTCAATACAAAGAAACCAATCAACATAACCTACAACTACTTAAAAAACGTCATATTTCATTGCAATGGCTAAAAGTTAACATGTCCAAAAAATTGCCGTACCAATGGCGATGCCGTCGTCACGATCCTTGATCGACTTGCATTTCTGCTTGAGGCTCTCCAGATCCCCGAAGAGACTCTCCAGGATAGCATTGGCGATGGGGAGCATCATGGCCGTTGTGGCAGTGTTACTGAGCCACATGGACAGGAAAGACGAAGTCATCATCATTCCCAGTATGAGCCTGGAAATGTGCAAAAGACGAAACAATTCAAACAACTAATCCAATCAAAGTACCAATGTGTTCACCTTTTTAACATATTGCAGTACTATTAGGTCACTAGCTGAAATTGACTGTGACACACTTTCAATCCATTTGAACTAAGAGGGCTTGTATTGCATAATCACTAGCAATGTGTATTATTTTTTTCACCGATCATATTTTTCATGTACTACTGTCAAGTAATATTGCAACCTTCCCACAGCATCGCCGGAGACCAGGAATGAACCCTTGATCTCAAAACTGTGAGACAGATATTCTAACCAAACATTCACCATGCCGTTACATTTGTTTACCAGTTACCGTAATGTATTTAGTATTAACACTTTATTTGAATGCTTCTTCCGACAGTGTCGTAAGACTGTCATAATCATGGCACTTGTCATGGACATGAATGAAGGCTTATGACTGATGTCATCAAGTGGTAAACCCTATCCCAAAGACATTTAAAACAATGTAAATTTTGCATCAAAAGGGGCATCGTTACAGTATGTCATGGGCATTCGTTCATATTCATGACAGGCGACCCTTTTTGGCATTGTAGAACAAGAAGAAAGCAGTGAATAACATGATGGACTTGACATAATAAGTTTACTAAAAGAATGTGCAGAGCAAGTTTATGTACTCTCTTCCATCTTGCATATTTTTATGACATACAGTAGTTAGCTTTAGTTGAATGTCTCAGTCTACCTCATGGAATCGTCCTATGCATACAATCAGAATAATAAAGTTATTTTTGAGAATTTTCTATACCTACTGTATTTACATAAGTGACTTTGACCTCCCAGTCTGCAGTAGAAGCTAGTTAAACAGCTCAGTTGGTTAAAAACAGATTTGCAATGCTGTTGCCTGCAGACTTTGTTCCTGTGATCAGACCAAGTATTGTAAATAAAAAATAAATTATGTATAAAAATTGAACCATTGATCTTTAGGGTGGGCTAATCAGGCCTTTGATGGTTTATTACCTGTTATTGATGAATGTGTAGCAGAAGAATCTAAATATTTATTTCAAAAGGTTTATTTCGCAAGACTTTTCAAGCCAAATGTCCTCCATTTCTGGTATGACATTTATTTTGTATTTCCTCACCAGGCTGGTTTGACTCCCGCAATGCTGAGGACTTTCAGCGCTATTCTGCGATGGAGGCCCCACTCCTCAATTGACGATGCCATCACCAAACCACTTAAGAAGAGAAAGTTGGTTTCAAGGAAGTATTGAGGACAGAGTTTTTTGGACGGAATGATCCCCAGTGTTGGAAAGAGGCAAATGGGTAGCATTGCGGTGACAGCCAGAGGGAGCGCCT
This sequence comes from Corythoichthys intestinalis, assembly GCF_030265065.1. Classification (NCBI taxonomy): domain Eukaryota; kingdom Metazoa; phylum Chordata; class Actinopteri; order Syngnathiformes; family Syngnathidae; genus Corythoichthys; species Corythoichthys intestinalis. Next base: position 33,674,087 of record NC_080396.1, read on the forward strand.
CGGAGCACCAAAATGTGGCCATGAGCACCACCACGTAAAGACATCTTCCCTCCTGAGCACAAGACAGACAAGACAAGACAAGGCAAATTTATTTGTATAACACAATTAAACACGAGGTATTTCAAAGGGCCTTACATCACATGAAAATCAGCAAGACACAATGAAGAAATAGAAATCCAAATATATACAGTACGTGGGCAAAAGTTGAAGTCTGCGTACCACGAGGAACCTCCGGTTCACGTAACGTAAATATAAATAATGTAACTACTTTAATCTCGTAATTCTCATAAACTTTTTTTCCTCCTAAGAGTACTTGAATCTTCTGATATTAGACCAAAAGTAGTTTTATGTTCATAAAAACTCTACGTTGATAAAAGTCCCAGGCCGCGAAGCCAAACAACTTTCGTTTCACGTATGTTGAAATAAGTAACAACACAACTTTAATCTCATAATAAGATTTTAAATCTTTCATTTTACAACGTATCATCAATGTAATATTTGTACTTCAATCTCGTAATATTACCAATTATTGTAATATAACTACTTTAATCTCGTAATATTACGAATTATTGTTATATTACTACTGTAATCTCATAATATAAATTTAATCTCATAATTTCGTTTTTGTATTAGATTTCGTCCCTCACAGTTGAAGAGAATTTATGATACAAATTACAGACCTCTACATGCTTTGCAAGTGGGAAAACCAGCAAAATCGGCATTGTATCAAATACTTGTTCTCCCCACTGTGTGTGTATATATGCTGTATATCTATATCTATCTATATATCTATATATACTGGTGTATATATATATATATATATATATATATATATATATATATATATATATATATATATATATATATATATATATATATATTACGATTAATTAATTTTTAAGTTGTAATTAACTCGATTAATATTTTTAATCGTTTGACAGCCCTAATATGTATATCTATCTATATATACACAGTATATATACACAGTATATATATATATATACACAGTATATATATATATATATATATATATATATATATATATATACTGTGTATATATACTGTGTATATATATATATATATATATATATATATATATATATATATATATACTGTGTATATATACTGTGTATATATAGATAGATATACATATTAGGGCTGTCAAACGATTAAAAATATTAATCGAGTTAATTACAACTTAAAAATTAATTAATCGTAATTAATTGCAATTCATACCATCTATAAAATATGCCATATTTTTCTGTAAATTATTGTTGGAATGGAAAGATAAGACACAAGACGGCTATATACAGTACATTCAACATACCGTACATAAGTACTCTATTTGTTTATTATAACAATAAATCGTCAAGATGGCATTAGCATTATTAACATTCTGTTAAAGCGATCCATGGATAGAAAGACTTGTAATTCTTAAAAGATAAATGTTAGTACAAGTTATAGAAATTTTATATTAAAACCCCTTTTAATGTTTTCGTTTTAATACAATTTGTAAAATTTTCAATCAAAAAATAAACTAGTAGCTCACCATTGTTGATGTCAATAATTACACAATGCTCATGGTGCTGAAACCCATAAAATCAGTCGCAATCAAGCGCCAGCAGAGGGCGACAAAACACCAAAAAAACACAAGTAACAAGTGGACATTACACTGTGCTGTCATTTTAATCTGTTTGAGCGGGGCATGTGCATTAAATGCGTCAAATATTTTAACGTGATTAATTTTAAAAATTAATTACCGCCCATTAACGCAATAATTTTGATAGCCCTAATATATATATAAAGTCACACTAAAATAAATAAAACAGAAATAAAAATAAAAATAAATAACACAACAAGATCACACAAATACACCAACAATGTCTTTGATGCTAATTAAAAAAGTTCCATGCTATTTTTTTAACTGTTTTTTGCATGACAGTGCAGAATGAATTTTTGACAAGGTTCAATCCTATTCAGTGTGCAATGTTGTTACAACAACCTAATGAACCTGAATTTTTTTTTTTTTTTTAAATAAAATAGGGAACATTTTCCTCCAGGAGTGCAGTCATGATATCATGGCCGCCTCAGAGTCTACCGTGTTGGGCAAGAAAATTGGCTACAGCCCATTTAATTCTTACAGAAAGTACCAGTGAGAGGGAATCTGATTTCCATAGATATTTAAGGAGAACAGCGACCCAATAAGAGCATTACATCATGAACATTAATGAGAAAATTAAAAATTATGGTCTACAATGAAAAAGGCATTGTGGACACATAATGGTAATCACCTTTGAAAACAGCGAAATATGAATACTTTCTAAGCAATTTAATCTATTGGACTAACAAGTCACTCACCTTTTCAGGCAAGGTCACCAGTAAAGGTGAAAAAATCAGAGGAGTTATCAGGAGCACCAGCGGTTTGTGAACACACCACAACTTCTTGGACACCACAGATAATTTCATCTCCACACGTTTGAAGTTTGCTCCCAAATAGCAGCGAGAAAGCGGGCACGAGACACTTTATAGCCTTGGCAACTGCACGCAGAAGATTAACCTCATGCTTGGCTACAGGTTAACTCCTCGTACGGAGGTGTCAAATAGTTAAGCGAGACACACCGGTTTTCCAAAGGAGGCCTCTCCCACTTCCATCTTTTCAGCCCCTGACGTGTAAAAACATCCACGCACATGCTGAGAGAGCAGCTGTGGCCTCCATTCTTCCTCTTTATAAATTCCGTTCATGTTGCAACTTCGAAACTATTTAATATGACTCTCTATCAAACATCTCCTGACATGAAATAATGACAGGAAGGGAATGGTATGTTTTTGTGCCATGGACAGAGATAGATGTCCAATCCAATGAAACTGAGAGGGCGAGCAGTGAATTGTACACCCTCCATATTTGAAGATTGGACGTCTGTTGCGTCAATGGCAGTTATTAAACAAATACATCACTATTATATTTTACACACTCAAGAGTGACTACCCTGTGCCAGAGGAAGTTTACATTCATTTGATTGGTCTTTCTGGTACACTTAAGTTAAAGATGTTTTAATTCTTCAGAGAAACACACATAGGAGTGTCTTACAAATTTGGGAAGAACTCCAGAATCTAAAATTGAAAGCTGTAAATCAAACAGCCTAAGTGCCCGGATTCTGAACAGTTTTAATGTTTCACATTGAGAGTCTGACATACTCCCATTGTGATCATTCAAAATACCTTTTTATTATGACAAAGCAGCGAACAGGAAGGGATTATGGGGGGACAGAAGAAAAGAAATACAAGAGAAGAAAGACAAGAAACACATACACAAACAACAACAAGAAATACATTGAACATCTAAACTAGTTACTAATATGCTGGTGCTATCGTCAGCGAGATGTATTTCCGGTTTACACCATGTGGGGGCCTATTGGCCAGTGAAAGAGGAGAATGGGGGTGGGGGTGTCTATAAGACTATAAGCTAAGTGATTGAAAGGGGTAGAGTGTACACAAATCAGTTCTGTGATCTAGAACCCTGTAATCGTGTGAATCTCTTATGAGTGTAAGCCCGTTGGCGACCAACCCTACGCCGCCGCATCGCCAATCCCCGCACCGGAACCCCCAACCCGAGCATGCCCTACCACATCCAGCAGCACGCAAGCCCCACCGGGCGCGCGACAGCCACGCAGACGGGCGGAGAAACCGTGCGGGCGCCCCGTCCACCAGAACCACCGGCCCCAGGGCGGAAGAAGCGTCAGGGCCCCGATCAATCCCCGCCCCAGACCACCCACGGCGCTTCCGCGACCGCCCACCCCCCTCCCACCCACCGAGCACCCACCCCGCACCCCGAGCAGGCGCCACACCAAGCGCCGGCGACCAGGGGGCGTCCACCCCACCGGCAAGGGATAGCAAGCCTCACCCTAGGCCCCGCGGGCCCCAAGAGGCCCCGCCAACGACCCCGCCGGCCGGGGGGCAGCCGCGGCCGCCGCGGCCCAGGGAGGCGGACAGGGCCGGAAACAGACCAAGGGGAGGGAAGCGCACCCCCCACAACCCACCCCCGGGCCAAGAGGGGCGCGCGGTATGGCACCAGAGGGCACCTCCCCGGCACCCGGTACAGGGAGACGCGGCTCCGGCCGGGCGGACCTGGGAGGGAACCATGGCTGCCGCATACACCCCCCGGCCCCCACCCCAACTCCACCCCACCCCGGCCGGCCGGGGAAGGGCCGCGGCCCCCCCACCCGCCCACGACACCACCGGCGCCCGACGGGACCCCCCGCACAGCCAGACGCAACCAGACAAGCCCTGGCCGAAAATCCCGGCGGCCAAGACCGGCGGCGGGACGGCCGAGGGCAGGACGCCAACAAACTCCACCTGTAAAGCTGATAGAAGAAGAGGTTTATCAAACACCATTAGATGTATGCCAAGGACCAGTGAAGTGTATTATTTACGCATAGTTCCTTAATTGTTCCAAGTCTGATAAGTAATATATAGGGTGTTCCAAAAAAAGTTGCATATGATCCCCAGTAGCTGGAAACCAAATTGTCTATGAGTATCCTTGTAAAATAAGCCCACTGACCGACTAAACTGTGAAGGAAGAAAAATTATTTATTACATGCTGTTGGGAGTGTATAAAACAGTTCGGATTTAAACATGTCCAGTTTCCAGCTGCAGAAGGATGCATACAACTTCCCTGGACACCCCGCATACATCCATTTATGTATACATTTTTATTATTTTTGTGGCATTCCTTCGCAGGTGAGGGAGAATCCTTATTCTATGTTCATCATTCTTGCGACCGTTTCCCACTGTTGTTCGTATTTGTCCATTTTATTTGTCTGTTTGGCAGATATTTTCTCTAATGTTATATATTCAATGATTAGATTTAGCCATTGGTTAATGCTAATGTTTTGTTTGTTTTTCCAATTCAACAATATTGTTTTTTTGGCTATCGCTAGACTTGCTAGTAGTGGACGGGTTTGATGGATAGAGATATTCACTGTATTCAGATCGCCAAGCAGACAAAGAGTTGGAGACAATGGAATCCTGCAGTTCAATAGGAAAGAGAGTTTCTTCGTTACCTGCGCCCAGAAATCTTGTATTGGTTTACATTGCCAAAGAGCATGAAAGTATGTATCTGATGTATCTTCGTTGCAGCTTGTACATTTATCGGATTGGGAGAACCCCATTTTGTGCATTTTAGATTGAGTAATATGCCATCTGTGCAGTATTTTGAACTGTATAAGCTGAAGGTTCTTATTCTTTGTCATTATAAATGTATTTTTACAGATGTTGGACCAATAGTTATTATCTAATGTTACCGAAAGTTCATTATTCCATTTTTCGATTGGTAGGCAAGTAGAGTTGTTACATGAGAGGGCTTTATATACTTTTGAAAGTATTTTTTTTTGTTGAGGATGTATATTTATTATTTTATTTACGAAAGGTGGTGGGTCTAACGTACCCGTTAGTGATGGAAATTTGCTTCTGATGGCTGCCCTGATTTTATTGTATTGAAGGAAATTGACCCCTTTGATCTGGAAATCTTGTAATATTTTTTCATATGACATGAATGTATTATCTTTAAACAAATGCTGTAACTGGTTTATTCCCGTATCATCCCATGTGCTGAAATAATTAGGAATTTTATTAACTCCAAAGTCTGGGTTGTGCCAGATTGGTGAGAATTTACACGGGGCTTGTTGTGATTGCGTAATTTCCATACCTCTCCACCAGGCTTTCAAGGTACATGCTATCATTGGGTTTTTGAAGCAGCTATGGTGCTTAATACTAGAACTAATAAAGGGGAGGTTTGCCAATTGTATTTGGTTGCAGTCTGTTTGCTCTAATTCTAGCCATGACTGTTGTTCAGTGTTAAGATATAACCACCTAATAAGATATTGTATTTGATTTGCTATATAATAGTGTTGGAAATTAGGGGCCTCTAGACCCCCCTCTGGTTTATTTCTTTGCAATTTGGCAAGGCTAATTCTGTTTTTCTTGTTTTTAAAGTAGAATTTTGTGACGGCTGAGTCTAGGTCTTGAAACCATTTTTGAGTGGGTTTAAAGGGGATCATTGAGAACAAATAGTTTATTTGTGGTAATACTTTCATTTTGACTGTTGCTATCCGGCCCAAAAGTGAGATGTGTAGATTATTCCAGTGTGTCAAATCTTCACATATTTTTGCTAGGAGGGGTGTATAGTTTAGTTTAGTTAATTCTGTAAGTTTTGGTGAAATGTTGATTCCAAGATACTTTATATTCCCTATTGGAATATTGTGATTTTGATTTGCAGGATTCCATGAGTTTGTTGATAAGGGCATTATAATTGATTTTGACCAATTTATAGCATAATCTGATATTTGTGAAAATGTCTTTATTAGTTCAAAAGTCTCATGTAGGGAGGATTCTGTTTTTTCTAGATATAAAAGTATATCGTCTGCGTATAAGATGATGATATATGATATATTATCAGTACCATTTGTCTCTTCACTGGCTCAATTTGTACTGAACTTTAATGTGCTATAATTCTATCATTTAAAATTTTCTTTCTTAAGTTCATTGTGGTTGTGTTCAGAACTTACTAGTGCAGGATGACCTGTTGATATATTTTTTGTTTTGTCTTGCATTAACAATGAGGGACAAAAGGTTCAGCAGAATATGGCTTATTTATTAAGGATTTGTTGTCTTGTTCATCTTAAGAACTCTGCGAGCAACAACAAGTAAGAACTCTGCAGACACACAGGGAGAAAAGCAACAAGCACAAAGGCGTGATGACACCCTGCAGTCAAAAGCAACACTTAACCTAAGTCGTGCAGGACTACATAGAGGGGTGATGCACCCTGAGCATGGGATAGCGCTATCCTCCTTCCAGCTTGGCAGGAGCTAGAAACTGATTGATGCGCTTCAGGTTTTGTTTTGTTTTCCGTTTGTTCTCCGTCCTTCAACACAATGCCAAACCAGTAACAGACTGACTCAACAACCACCCTCATTCCAGACTCCATTGTTTGTCTCATGTGTTGTTGCACTAGTGTAGAAGATCAGAGACAGACAGCTTGTAGGACCTGCCCAATGAAAGGGGAGAAAAGATCAGCATAACAAGAAGGCTGAAACTACTCAGAATCCCATTTGGTTTTTAAAGAGGAAGAAGCAATTCAGAGAGAGGCCTTTGTTACATACTGTAGATCATGGGTGTCCAAACCTGTCCGTAAGGGCCGCTGTGGGTCCTGGTTTTTGTTCCTACCAATCGGGCACAGACAGATTAACCAATAAAATTTGTGCTAAAACTAACCCAAAACAAGCAGCACCTGACTGCAATCAACTGACTACAATTGTGAGACACCAGATTGGTGAAAAGATGTCATCTTGTTTTGTAGGAATGAAATCCACCACTGCGGCCCTATGTGGAATAGTTTGGACACCACTGCTGTAGATGAAATAAGCATATGGCAGGAAATGCTTGCTTTAATCACAAAAATATAGAATTTATTTAAATGAATTTCCTATTGATGCTGGGACTGCATACAGTGGGGCAAATAAGTCACCCACCAATTGTGCAAGTTCTCCTACTTGAAAAGATTAGAGTGGCCTGTAATTGTCAACATGGGTAAACCTCAACCATGAGAGACAGAATGTGGAAAAAAAAACAGAAAATCACATTGTTTGATTTTTAAAGAATTTATTTCCAAATTAGAGTGGAAAATAAGTATTTGGTCACCTACAAACAAGCAAGATTTCTGGCTGTCAAAGAGGTCGAACTTCTTCCAACGAGGTCTAACGAGGCTCCACTCATTACCTGTATTAATAGCACCTGTTTTAACTCATTATAGGTATAAAAGACACCTGTCCACAATCTCAGTCAGTCACACGCCAAACTCCCCTATGGCCAAGACCAAAGAGCTGTCGAAGGACACCAAAGACAAAATTGTAGAGCTGCACCAGGCTGGGGAGACTGAATCTGCAATAAGTAAAACGTTTGGTGTAAAGAAATCAACTGTGGGAGCAATTATTAGAAAATGGAAGACATACAAGACCACTGATAATCTCCCTCGATCTGGGCCTCCATGCAAGATCTCACCCCGTGGCATCAACATGATAACAAGAACGGTGAGCAAAATTCCCAGAACCACACGGGAGGACCTAGTGAATGACCTACAGAGAGCTGGGACCACAGTAACAAAGGCTACTTTCAGTAACACAATGCGTCGCCAGGGACTCAAATCCTGCACTGCCAGACGTGTCCCCCTGCTGAAGCCAGTGCACGTCCAGGCCCGTCTGCGGTTCGCTAGATAGCATTTGGATGATCCAGAAGAGGACTGGGAGAATGTGTTACGGTCAGATGAAACCAAAATAAAACTTTTGGGTAGAAACACAGATTGTCGTGTTTGGAGGAGAAAGAATACTGAATTGCACCCGAAGAACACCATACCCACTGTGAGGCATGGGGGTGGAAACATCATGCTTTGGGGCTGTCTTTCTGCAAAGGGACCAGAACTACTGATCTGTGTAAAGGAAAGAATGAATGGGGCCCTGTATTGAGAGATTTTGAGTAAAAATCTCCTTTCATCAGCAAGGGCATTGAAGATGAGACGTGGCTAGGTCTTTCAGCATGACATTGATCCCAAACACACAGCCAGGGCAACATAGGAGTGGCTTGGTAAGAAGCATTTCAAGGTCCTGGAGTGGCCTAGCCAGTCTCCAGATCTCAACTCCATAGAAAATCTGTGGAGGGAGTTGAAAGTCCGTGTTGCCCAACGACAGCCCCAAAACATCACTGCTCTAGAGGAGATCTGCATGGAAGAATGGGCCAAAATAACAGCAACAGTGTGTGAAAAGCTTGTGAAGAGTTACAGAAAATGTTTGGCCTCCGTTATTGCCAACAAAGGGTACATAACAAAGTATTTATATGAACTTTTGGTATTGACCAAATACTTATTTTCCACCATGATTTGCAAATAAATTCTTTAAAAAACAAACAACGTGATTTTCGGGGGTGGGGGGGTTCACATTCTGTCTCTCATGGTTGAGGTTTATGCATGTTGGCGATTACAGGCCTCTCTAATATTTTTCAAGTGGGAGAACTTGCACAATTAGTGGTTGACTAAATACTTATTTGCCCCACTGTATATTTAGATGGATAAATTTGTTATTCCTACTCTGTTGTAAACTGACTCGAAAGGTCTCGAAACTCAAAGTGTATGGCTTGCGAATGGCGTACCGCACGCAGGCTATTTTCAGACCGTGACGTCGCATCGTAAAGCGGAAGTAAAGCCGAAGTGGGACATTATAGACCCGCCCTCGCATAGAAGCAACGTAATATGTGTTACTTTTCTCCGGTAATCTTTCAAAAACGAACATGCCGATCACGCATTGCTTTTTTGGAACTTTTAGAAATGACTCTAGACATTACAACACATGAAGGATGTTTTCTTCATACGTTTCCGGAAACCAAAAACTCGTGAGGAAAAAATGTGAAGACCGGATCAACTTGCGCGGACTTTAACACCAGCTCGGTGAATCCATTCACATTTTATAAGCAGCAAACATTATGTTGGGTTGGCATGGTCTTTCAGAGGACAAAGAGGTAAGCCATTTTTATATTTTTAACTTATTTTTTCAGCGTAACGTTGTGCCGTACTGCTTCTGTCTGACAATGAATGACCTGAAAAGAATTAAACTTTAAACACCCAACAGACACACAAAAGTAAAGCAAGTTGATTTACCCGAATGCTTGTGCATGTGACGAACACTTTGGCGAAGACGACCACCAAATAGCCCACAATGCTCCACATGAGTGGCAGCTCCTCCTCTTGCTGAGTGAGGTTCACGCTGCTAGAAAGTGTGTCAAGCAGCGCCACTGTTGTCGTTGGTGCTTTCGTCTTACAATCTGAAAGGAGACAAAAACAACAAAAATGGAAAAGGCTTTTTCTATGGCACTGAAATTGTTTGTTTCACATTGTAAATTTGACAAAAAAAAAGGAGAATTAAAACAGGAAGAAGTTCAGCACCTCATAGTTTTTTTTTCAACATTATTTAATGTTTTATTTGTTTCAATTCCGCTTTTTTCACCCGCAGAACCCAACGGCTGTTGGTTTCATAATATTGATGATATTGTCATATGATACGTTTTTTAACTTTGAGGAAAACTAGGCATGCTGCTCGCACACGTACAATACATCTGGGAAGCAAAAACAAATGGACAGAGACACTGATTGTGCCGTATCCTATATGACAGTTGTATTGCGCGGAGGGGATTGGGTGTGCTTCGTGCCAACCATCCTTCCTCTAGTAACGGTACACGAAATAACTTGTTTTAAATTTTAAGGTTTTTAAAAAATATATATTTTTATTTTTATTGCACTTCTGTGTACAATACATTCCAATTGAAAACATTTTTCAATGTGAGTCCTTTTGATAAGGATATTAAACCTATATATTGTTCCCCTTTAAAAAATAAAAATTAAAAAATGATGTTACTTGCAATGAAAACAACTTTGACACCTCTGCATGGTAGGATCAAATTTGCATTGTGTGCTTACCACAATCCACATCCTGTCAAAGTAAGGTGAGAACCATTTAACTTAAAAGAAAACCTTCTGGTGAAAATTATCCGTTAACTTTTTTTTTTTTTTTTAAGATTTTTTTGTAGGTAAATATGAAAAAAAAAATGGTGCGTTCCTGAAACTTTCTTGTCCATATGATAGGATAATGATTTCTCAAGAGCTTGAGAAATATTTCCTTTTTTATTCTCAGGAAAAAAAACCTTCCCTCTCCCTATATTTATTTGCCCAATACCTTGTAAGTAGCTATGTACAAGGTACTTCCGGTATTTTACCTTTTTAAAATCTCATCTACGCAATATATAGCATGACACATCAGGAACAACACTCTGGTCGTTCAGTAGACATCATTGCACGTTGGGAACAATGCTTAAGTGTCGACACAAAATACTGTAATTAAAACTAACTCAATGCACAACAGCAAAGTCAATATGAATTGAAAAACAACAACAACTTTGAAGAATTCTCAACTATTGCAATCCTGATCCGAACACAGGAAATTGTAATCTACCACATGACTATGCAGATAACACTTAATTATTTGAGCACAGATACCTGCAAATCGTTGATGCGTGTTACATAACAAAATTTGTTTTGAATGTCATATACAGTTGTGGTCAAAAGTTTACATACACTTGTGAAGAACATAATGTCATGGCTCTCTTGAGGTTCCAGTTATTTCTACAACTCTGATTTTTCTCTGATAGAGTGACTGGAACAGATACTTCTTTGTAAAAAAAAAAAACATTCATGAAGTTTGGTTCTTTTATGACTTTATTATGGGTGAACAGAAAAAAGTGATCAAATCTGCTGGGTCAAAAATATACATACAGCAGTGCTAATATTTGGTAACATGTCCCTTAGCCCTTTTCACTTCAATTAGGCGCTTTTGGTAGCCATCCACAAGCTTCTGGCAAGCTTCTGGTTGAATCTTTGACCGCTCCTCTTGACAGAATTGGTGCAGTTCAGTTAGATTTGATGGCTTTCTGACATGGACTTGTTTCTTCAGCATTGTCCACAAGTTCTCAATGGGGTTTAAGTCAGGACTTTGGGAAGGCCATTCGAAAACCTTAAATCTAGCCTGATTTAGCCATTCCATTACCACTTTTGATGTGTGTTTGGAGTCATTGTCCTGTTGGAACACCCAACTGCGCCCAAGACCCAATCTTCGGGCTGATGACGTTAGGTTATCTTGAAGAATTTGAAAGTAATCCTCCTTCTTCATTATCCCATTTACTCTCTGTAAAGCACCAGTTCCATTGGCAGCAAAACAGCCCCACAGCATAATACTACCACCACCGTGCTTGACGGTGGGCATGGTGTACTTGGGGTTAAAGGCCTCACCTTTTCTCCTCCAAACATTTCTGGGCATTGTGGCCAAACAGCTCGATTTTTGTTTCGTCTGACCACAGAACTTTCCTCCAGAATGTCTTATCTTTGTCCATGTGGTCAGCAGCAAACTTCAGTCGAGCCTTAAGGTGCCGCTTTTGGAGCAAGGGCTTCATTCTTGCACGGCAGCCTCTCAGTCCATGGAGATGCAAAACACGCTTGACTGTGGACACTGACACCTGTGTTCCAGCAGCTTCTAATTCTTGGCAGATCTGCTTTTTGGTGATTCTCGGTTGAATCTTCACCCCCCCTGACCAATTTTCTCTCAGCAGCAGGTGATAGCTTGCGTTTTCTTCCTGATCATGGCAGGGACAAAACAGTGCCATGCACTTTATACTTACAAACAATTGTTTGCACTGTTGCTCTTGGGACCTGCAGCTGCTTTGAAATGGCTCCAAGTGAATTTCCTGACTTGTTCAAGTCAATGATTCACTTTTTCAGATCCATGTATGTATATTTTTGGCCCAGCAGATTTGATCACTTTTTCTGTTAACCCATAATAAAGTCATATAAGAACCAAACTTCATGAATGTTTTTGTGACAAAGAAGTATCTGTTTCAATCACTCTATTGGAGAAAAATCAGAGTTGTAGAAATAACTGGAAACTCAAGAGAGCCATGACATTATGTTCTTCACAAGTGTATGTAAACTTTTGACCACAACTGTACGTGGGTGTGCATGATAGATGAGAAATTAGGATAATTCCTTACCGTGAACCAAAAGGATAACATCACAGTTTTTATTCGGTCTATTTACAACTGCAGTGATGGCACACCTGTAGGTGCCAGAGTCACTGGAATGCACCACAGGCAAATGCAAACTATTGTTCTGGCCGAACGTAGCCGGTGAATCGCGGTCGTCCTTTTCCTCGCGGCCATCACTGATGCGGATGAGAAAATTTCTTCTATGATCACCTAACAGCTTACCAAAAGGACAAATAAAATGTTACGTTGGGAAAAGGCTCTGAAGTACTGTCTTACCTTGTACCAAGTCAAAGCCCTGAAAGTTGAGGTATCACGACATTGACAGCTTAGGTCAACATTTTCACCACAGTTCACTTTAACTTCTGCTTGACTTTGGCTCATGTAGAACACAGTGAGGACCTGTTCACAATGTAAAGGCTTTTATAAAATAATTGATTCACTTTTAGCACTGATAATAGTACAGCTCGATGTTGAAAAATCATTGTGAAATCCTTTTGAACTCACCTTAATGAATAGTCTGAACCACATCATGGTTTGACTCGCTCTCCATGTGACTCAAAAACAGTTTCTTCCTGTTGCGGATGTGTGATAGAAGGGTGATAGGTGGGTGTCAGTTATTATGTATGAAGTGCCAATGACTGTACAGTAGGGGTATTTGGATAAGAACGGCATCGGGGGCAGCCACCTATTGCCATTTTCTCAGATAAGCAGTTGAAGCACAATTTCACCTTTCAAACTCTTAAGGTGTTAAATTACGGGAAGAATTACTCCTCTGTTGGCCAAAAATCCAACTGGCTCCACACGGATAGGATGACTTGATATGTGTCTATTTTGCGGTCATATTAGAAAGGTTGTCATATCTGTCATTGGCAATGCTTTGACATTGAAATTAAGTCATTTTCAACAAGCTGGAAAAATCCTTCCATCGTAGCATGCAATTGTGATTATTTTCCTGTTTTGGTCAACAAATGCTTCAAGTACCGTATTGGCCCGAATATAAGATGGGCCTGATTATAAGACGACACCCTCTTTTTCAAGACTCAACTTTGAAAAAAGACTTTTTGAACACCAAATTAATTTTTATACAAAAAATAATTACAGTACATCCGAAACAAATGATTATAACAATATATTTGAGAGAAAAAGCGTGTTATTTTGCCTCATTCAAATCTTAATATCTGAACATTTAAATATGTAAACTAAAGTGCAATCACATTCGTAAATGAATGGCTTCTGGTTTTTGAAATGTAAATAAACCAATCTATTGTGATAAAACAACAAAATTGCAATCACTGCATTAACCATCAAAGTGAAGTCTAACTGTAACTGTAGTCTTGAAACAAATCTGAATAAAGAAAAACATTGCAATAAAATAATGCAAGCTGGTTAAACTTGAGAGTAGCTGAGATCTGTCATGACAGAACATGGCTTCAATTATATCTGGCGCCATCTAGCGTCGTGAATGGGGAGAGTAGCTGAGATCTACCATGACAGAACATCGCTTCCATGATATCTGGCGCCATCTAGCGTCGTGAATGGGTATAATGTCTGGACCACGAATATAAGACGACCCCCTCTTTTTCAGTCTTATTTCAATGCAAAAAACACCGTCTCATATTCGGGCCAATACAGTATATTTGGAGCTTTCTAAAGACCATATTTATTGTTTTTGGGAAGGCAAATGTCTACGATTGTTTTGTTTGTTTTCACAAATTAAAACACTCTTTGTATTCCCTGTCTGAAATGGTGCAGAAATAAAGTTGGAATTTGAAAGAAGGCACATGTACAAATCACTCAATCTGATACATTTCTTTGATTAAAGATGAAAAATCTATGTTGCATTCAGTGAGCAAAATAGATTTAGCCATCAGCAAAAGTTGACTTTAAAACTATAGTTTTCAACCTATGGATTTTTTAAAATAACATTAAACGAATGCTAGCTTCCCAGATTGCCGACCGATATTGAATAAATGTTGATTTTCCATCAAAATTATCAGTATTGTTGACAGTGAAATTTTCGACAATAAACAATGCTGAATCAATGTTGCAAATACCGATGACACATGACAGTGACGTTGAAACAACGTTGTTCTATTGTATGTCAGGCGATGGTTGGGTTAACATTGCTTTATAGTTGATGAACTAATATTGACAAATAGTGGATTTATAATTGACCGGGAAATATGATTGAAAAGTCATTAAATTGTTAATTAGCTGGAGTTTTGGTTGAAAAATAGTTGTGTTCTTGGTTGACCGGGAAGACAGCAACTCACCTCGAACAAACTCCGCTGGAAACGCCTCATTTCCCATATAATAGACCGACGCTGAATAAATGTTTATTTTCCATCAAAATCATCAGTATGGTTGACATTGAAATTTTCGACACTAAACAATGTTGAATTAACTTTGCAAAGACCGATGACACCTGAAAGAGACGTTGAAACAACATTGTTCTATGGTGTGTCAGGCGATGGTTGGGTTAACATTGAAGATGTCCCGATCGATCGGGTCCGATCACGTCATTTTCAAAGTATCGGAATCGGCAAAAAAATATCGGACATGTCTTTTTTTAATTTTTTTTTTTTTTTTAATTAAATCATTTTCTAATTGTATTTAACGTTACAGACAAAATGTCTTACACTCATCCAGAGTCTTTAGTCTTGGCTTAAAGTAGGGCTATCAAATTTTTCGCATTAAAGGCGGTAATTAATTTTTTTTTTAATTAATCACGTTAATATATTTAACGCAATTAATGCATGCGCTGCACGACCCACTCACGCATTGTCGCGTTCAATCTATAACGGCGCCGTTTTACCTATATGTAGAGCTGAAAAGCAGCGTAAAATGAGTAGAGAGGATTTTGGCAGTCTTTGGAACCTTTTTTTAATTGGCTAAAGCCTTACAATCCGTCTCTCAACAATTAGAAATATCGTGGGAAGCAACGTGGGGAAGAAAGGTAGTAGATGATCTTAAAACCCTATGTTATTTCCCAATGCAGAGAAGATATATAAATTGGTGCAACTACGCACAGTCATGGTTGCACTTCCCATCATGCATTTGGGCAGAACAGTTAAATGGCTACAGTATCATTTACTGAAATCTCAACAAATATACTAAATGGCAATATTTAGTCACAATATACAAAGTCACATTTATCCTTGGCGGCACGGTGGCTGAGTGGTTAGCACGTCTGCCTCACAGTTCTGAGATCAAGGGTTCAATCCCGGGCTTCGGCCTTCCTGTGTGGAGTTTGCATGTTCTTCCCCGTGCCTGCGTGGGTTTCCTCCAAAAACATGCATGGTAGCCTGATTGAACACTCTAAATCGTCTGTAGGTATGAGTGTGTGCATGAATGGTTGTATGTCTCCTTGTGCCCTGTGATTGGCTGGCAACCAGTTCAGGATGTCCCCTGCCTACTGCCCGTAGTTCGCTGGGATAGGCTCCAGTACCTCCGCGACCCTCGTGAGGAAAAGCGGCATGGAAAATGAATGAACATTTATCCTTTAAGAATTACAAGTCTTTCTATCCGTGGATCCCTCTCACAGAAAGAATGTTAATAATGTAAATGCCATCTTGAGGATTTATTGTCATAATAAACAAATACAGTAGTTATGTACTGTATGTTGAATGTATATATTCGTCCGACTTTTATTCATTTTTTCTTAATGCATTGCCAAAATGTATATGATCGAGAAAAATTATCAGGAATGATTGGAATTGAATCGGGAGCAAAAAAAAAAAGCAGTCGGATCGGGAAATATTGGGATCGGCAGATACTCAAACTAAAGCGATCGGAATCGGATCGGGAGCAAAAAAACATGATCGGAACAACCCTAGTTAACATTGTTTTACATTTTATGAAATAATGTTGACAAATAGTTGATTTTTGATTGACCGGGAAATATGATTGAAAAGTCATCGAATTATGGATGAGGGGGAGTTATGGTCAAAAAATAGTTGTGTTCGTGGTTGAGCGGGAAGACAGCGCATCACCTCAAACAAACGCCACTGGAAGAGCTTCGTATAGGATAGCCATATTTGAAGGTAAGTCTGTTGCTTTTCTTCAGAGCCTTTATCAGCAAAGATGTCTTACAGTAGAATTAACCACATTTGTAATCAAAGTTGTATATAAAACGGTTTGCCTGACACAACGCGACAAAGTTGGCGAAATTGTAAGAAACGGTGCATTTGCTGCCAACGTTGTCCACGCTGATTCAACGATGTAGGATCTAAGGCAGAATGTTGTTTCAACATCTTTTCAACGTCGGTCTGCTATCTGGGTTTGTTTCTATTTTTTATGACGTAAAGTATCAAAATGTTTAATTCTTACACTCTGCCCGAGTAGCGTCAAATTCCATTTTGATCCTTTAAATATATGTTAGTGACCCATATAAGTTAAATGTATTCTTTCTGAACATTAATAAACATTAATAGTACTGTACAAAAAAAAGTATAATACAAGAAAACGTGCTGAAAGAAAACGGGACAAAATGTATTGGTATTATGAGTTGAAGTGAGGTTAAACTTTGACCAAAGGTCTGTGCTTGTAAAATATTCCTGACTGTTCCATAGGGTACAATATTTTACAGAAAAAAATTGAATTTCATCATCATCATGATTATTATCATTACTATGTATTTAGATGCCCGCCACGATCATTTTAGGATACATTAAAAAAAAAAAAAAAAAATTCTATTGTGTAAAAAAGGACTCTACTATATCACAAGACCAGTTGCGCCACCTTGTGGGGCTAGTGGGCAAGTGCATCATCCCCCCAATTACTGAACTGTAGTTCAGTTTATCTCCTTCATACGCTAAACCTCATGGAAGAAAACAAAAATGCAATAGACGGCCGTTATATTCTAATTCTAATTGTACTGTTTGGGGCTGCTTCATTAAAATCTTTATTTCATTATTCATCATTTTTAAGTAATCTAATGACCACAAATACTAAAACACATAAATATGTATTTTAAATTCTTACTATTATTATTTGTGTCAATATATATGCAGTACTACCTGAAAACTTAGAATGTTAAGTAAAAATGTTGTGCAGTTTAATATAAAAGATGAACCCAACCAATTTTATTAGGCCGTTACACGCAAATTTACACAAATTGTTGTAACTTTTCTGATTAGGATTTTCAGCTTATTGTAATCACAAACCCACAAATTCAGACAATTAAGAAAACTCTGAAAAGCTTCAGTTTTGTACACAGTTGGCACATGTGCAAGTCAAAACACCTCCAAAAGGGGTTTGAGTCTTGAAGAAGTCAGTCTTTGGCCGCTTTCACATCACCACTGTTTGGTCCGTTTTCCGTCCGTTTTTAGATAGTCCGCTTAGTTTCGTAAATGTGAACGCACATCTGAGCTCTGGTTCGGACCAAACAACCGAACTCTTGTCTGCTCAAAAATTGCGGGTTTCAGTCCGCTTTAAGCGCACCCTGCTTCGTTTGTGAATGCAACCGGAGCAGGGTGCGCTTTTGCTACTTCATGTGCAGCGTCAGAGCATGGCGTGTGATGCTCTTAGCTGTGATGGTACGTACAGGGAGCCCTTGAAAGCGAAAGTACAGGACGGACCCAATTCAAAATAAAAAATGGCAAGATCAAAAATGATTAGCTACGGCCAAATGTTGTGCTGCGCCAGTTGCATTTCATACACAGAATCGGGCTCCAATGTGGCGATTGTGTTTTGCATGCTGTTGCAGAACATACCTTGTTAGAGTGACTGGCCGAGATAGGCGGAGTCTCTTGGGGCGGCCCTTTCATGAGTCTCGCTCTCCTGGAAGTGACCACAATTTAACAGTCCAACAGACAAAGTGAACGATCCCGCGCCTTTGTGACTTGGAGTACCATTCGGTTACCTTTCATGATTTAATTTTCCCCTATGCCTTTGGTTATATACTACAGTTTGCTCTGCATTGAGTTACGAGGAGGTAACCTTGCTGCTGGCCGAACGGCGACTTGCAATGCTATGCTACATTACAGTTTGTTTGTTTTGTTTTTTTTTTTGGGGGGGGGGGTCCAACATGCATACAAACGTCTGCTTCACAAAACAGTAGACAAAAAAGTGACACATACACAGTTATATTATCAGTGCAAAGTAAAAGTAACAAAAAAAAAAAAAAAAACTATACACAGTTAAACATGTAAAAATAATGCTACGCTACATTACGTGCAGCATCACCCACTCCCCCTAACCAGGGGGGAGGTATTTCCTCTTCTATTTGTCCAATCAATAAGTGCGCCTTTTGTCCATGTGATGCTACTCGGAAAGTTCGGTTGGCGCAGTGTGAATGTTGAACTTTTTCAACCACTCATTTGCAAGTGTTGCTTCGAGATAGGCTATCCTTTCAGATCAGCAGTTGAACCAAATTTTTCGAGTAGGTGCATGTGTGTTTAGGCGTGTACTCCATGTACAATATGTACTGTATTTGCCACGAAGTGGAGGCAAGGCGAGCCCAAATGCAGGGAAAATCGGGGAGGTAGACAGGAGTGGAGTAGTCACAAAAATGTTTTAATAGAAACAAAAGTACCAACAAAAGACCAGGGATCAAATGGCAAAGTCCAAACAAAACTCAGAAATACCAAAAAAGACTGGGAAATAAAACAAATTACAATGTAAAACAGGCCAGGAACACAGGTAACATGCATGCATGGACAAGACGCTGACATAGGTGCTGTGACAGACAATGACACAAGAAGCACAGACGGGATCTTAAATACAGACATGGGGCAACAAGACAATGAGGAACAGGAGGGTGACACAAGAGGCAGCGGATTGGTCAACACACAAGGAGCAGGCACAACAGGTGAAACTAATGGGCAATAACAACGAGCAGACACACTAGGGCACAAACTTAACAGAACTGAAGGCATGACAGTATGTATGTATATGTATATGTATATCAGGGGTCGCATTAACCGAATATTTTCTGTCGTTAACCGCTTTTTTAAAACGGTGACGGAAAAAACTGAGGTCCATCTGTCATTTTGACAGGTTGCAATTCACACCCCAGACCACAGAGTGGCGAGTGAGCATATTAATTAGCTATTGTCTCTCTTGATGCATGATGTTGTTGGCCTCAATCGGAAAAATGTCAAGGCAACTGAGTGTCCGAAGTTTCTTCAAAAAGCCCCAAAACGACGATGGTGTTGATAAAAGAGGTGAAAAAAGAGTGTGGCCGCAGAGCGCGGATTCAGCCTCCAGAACAACATCAAAACGGCCATGAGAAGTCGTCTGTCCGAGGCAAAAGTCCAAAACCTCATGACAATAGCCTTTGCAGCAATCCCAGTTGAGACATTTGATTATGCACAAGCGGGCACGCAATTCAAGTCCATGTGCACCAGGAGGAAGACTGCGTTCAGGCCACAGCAGGTGAACTGCTAATTTCATTGTTCCATATGTAGCCTACCTACTGGGGCCACAGTCAGCTGTTTTTGTCACTGCGGAGAAAAAGTTACATATTCATCTGCTTGATGTGTGATGGCAGGGTGTGGATTCTCTGTTAAGCTTGTTCGGGCAGAATATTAATTAAAAATGAATGAAAACTAAATATTATTGAATATGTCATTATTATCATTTAAAAAATTTAAGTGACGGGTCAAAATAGATTATGACCGGATTTTTATGACCCTGTCAGTCAAAATGACAGACAACGAAAATGTCTAGTGCAACCTCTGATGTATATATATATATATATATATATATATATATATGTACTAGGGGTGTCAAACGATTAATATTTTTAATCGAGTTAATTACAGCTTAAAAACTAATTAATCGTAACTAATCGCAATTAATCGCAATTCATTGTTGATGCCAATAATTACTTACACAATGCTCATGGGTGCTGAAGCCTATAAAATCAGTCGCACCCAAGCGCCAGCAGAGAGCGACAAAAACTCCGAAAAACACAACAAGTACACATTTCACTGTGCTGTCATTTTAATGTTTAATGTTTGATGTTTTTAATGTTTGAGCGGGGCATGTGCGTTAATTGCGTCAAATATTACGCGATATACGCATATACACGATAATTTTGACAGCCCTAGTATGTACTGTATGTATGTATGTATGTATGTATGTATGTATGTATGTATGTATGCATGTACAGTGGGTCAAATAAGTATTTAGTCAACCACTAATTGTGCAAGTTCTCCCACTTGAAAATATTAGAGAGGCCTGTAATTGTCAACATGGGTAAACCTCAACCACGAGAGACAGAATGTGAGAAGAAAAAAAAAACTGAAAATCACATTGTTTGATTTTTAAAGAACTTATTTGCAATACATGGTGGAAAATAAATATTTGGTCAATACCAAAAGTTCATCTCAATACTTTGTTATGTACCCTTTGTTGGCAATATCAGAGGCCAAACGTTTTCTGTAACTCTTCACAAGCTTTTCACACACTGTTGCTGGTATTTTGGCCCATTCCTCCATGCAGATCTCCTCTAGAGCAGGGATGTTTTGGGGCCTTCGTTGGGCAACACGGACTTTCAACTCCCTCCACAGATTTTCTAACGGGTTGAGATCTGGCTAAGCCACTCCAGGCCCTTGAAATACTTCTTACGAAGCCACTCCTTTGTTGCCCTGGCTGTGTGTTTGGGATCATTGTCATGCTGAAAGACCCAGCCACGTCTCATCTTCAATGCCCTTGCTGATGGAAGGAGATTTTCACTCAAAATCTCTCGATACATGGCCCCATTCATTCTTTCCTTTACACAGATCAGTCGTCCTGGTCCCTTAGCAGAAAAATAGCCCCAAAGCATGATGTTTCCACCCCCATGCTTCACAGTGGGTATGGTGTTCTTCGGATGCAATTCATTATTCTTTCTCCTCCAAACACGAGAACCTGTGTTTCTACCAAAAAGTTTTATTTTGGTTTCATCTGACCATAACACATTCTCCCAGTCCTCTTCTGGATCATCCAAATGCTCTCTAGCGAACCGCAGACGGGCCTGGACGTGTACTGGCTTCAGCAGGGGGACACGTCTGGCAGTGCAGGATTTGAGTCCCTGGCGGCGCATTGTGTTACTGATAGTAACTTTTGTTCCTGTGGTCCCAGCTCTCTAGGTTGTTCACTAGGTCCCCCCGTGTGGTTCTGGGATTTTTGCTCAACGTTCTTGTTATCATTTTGATGCCACGGGGGGAGATCTTGCATGGAGCCCCAGATCAAGGGAGATTGTCAGTGGTATTGTATGTCTTCCATTTTCTAATAATTGCTCCGACAGTTGATTTCTTTACACCAAGCGTTTTACCTATCACAGATTCAGTCTTCCCAGTCTGGTTCAGGTGTACAATTTTGTCTCTGGTGTCCTTCGACAGCTCTTTGGTCTTGGGCATAGTGGAGTTGGGAGAGTGACTGACTGAGGTTGTGGACAGGTGTCTTTTATACCGATATTTGAGTTAAAACAGGTACCATTAATACAGGTAACGCGTGGAGCCTCGTTAGACCTCGTTAGAAGAAGTTAGACCTCTTTGACAGCCAGAAATCTTGCTTGTTTGTAGGTGACCAAATACTTATTTTCCACTCTAATTTGGAAATAAATTCTTTAAAAATCAAACAATGAGATTTTCTGTTTGTTTTTCCACATTCTATCTCTCATGGTTGAGGTTTACCCATGTTGACAATTACAGGCCTCTCTAATCTTTTCAAGTCGGAGAACTTGCACAATTGGTGATTGACTAAATACTAATTTGCCCCACTGTATGTACTGTTTATTTTGACTCTACTGATTTAGCTGATGAAGTATTGTTTCATATTAATAGGAAAAATGTCCCTACTTAACTTGTGTGGCTTGACAATGTGGAAAGAGTGTCTTGGTCAGTGCTAAAACGAAAACAGGAAGTTAAAGGCTGGGGTTTATTCGAGGTGACGATTCCTGACCTCATTCTATTCATAACCAATTTGTTAACGTGAATGATACATCAGTCTTTGAAATTGTACTCCCAAGTGAACACTCAGCCTTTTCAAAACACATGTACTGTACTTACGCACACACCCACACGTATATGAGGCAGCCTCATCCTGTTGTTTTCAATCCTAGGGAACTCCCCATTGTCCCTCATCAAGCATATTATTTGTAGGTGTCGCTCTTGTTGACAAAAGAGGTCAATATATTGTTATTAATAGCTGACAGGCTTAATGGAATAGAGAAGAATGAAGCTCCCCATCTGCATAAAACAATACCTCATTCTGCAGCAGCTGGCACAAGGATGCAAAATGTACTGACATTTTTACACAAAGCACGAGTGGAAATGAGGAGTTATTGGCCTCTTCCGAGCACACGCCCAGCTGCGAGTGTTTCTCCAGGAAGAATGCAAGGCCAGATCTCGAGTGTAGCACTAAAGTTCAAAGTGTCACTCTCGACATGATATTTTGTAACTACGGTGTTCCAAATTTGTTGTGGAAATGAGGCAGATGTTGGAAAACGGGTCTGAAGTAAATGCAGATAGAGTCGATGATGATTTAGGAGTTGGAATGAAATTGGAGCATCGGAAGCTTTTTCTGCCTGTAAACATTGACGACAACTGAGGGAATTTGACTTTACTACCTAGTTTCTACCCACATAACACGTTTCCTAGGTTATATACTGTATACCAACAAAAGTCGGCAAGAAACAGAATTTTTGTTTCAAAAATTAAGAAAGAATACAACATGAGATTAGATGTAATACTGCCAAATAGAAAGCCTTTTTGCAACTGAATGTCTCTGTATCATAAAAACAATACAGTACCATTAAAAAAAAAAAAAAAAAAAAAACTCCAAGTGATGCCAAAATGACCAACATTAAAATACAATAACAAGCAAGATATAGTTAAAATTTTCATCAAAAAAGAGACAGAGGTATTATTCTTAAAAAGTATTAATTATATAAAATTTGCAAATGTATTATTATTAGCTACTCTAATGTAATGCACTGTTTCAACATGAACCCTGTTCTTAAATATGGTTAAACTGTAAATTAAAAATTATTCAATTAAGATATATTACACAAAAGTTCATGAAAACAAATTACTTAAATGTTTGAAAACAATTCTTGAAGAATAACTGGAAATGTATGTAACAGTAGTTCAGTATTTAAATTTTACGTTCAAACTGCCGATATAAAGACTGCAAGGTACTTATAAAGGAAAAGTATGAAAAGTAAATTAGAAGGGGGAAAGTTTTTTTGTTTATTTGATTTTTTTAAGAGCTGTATAAATGATCATCATAAATTAATTCTGTTTATAACGTCAGTCTCATTTTTTTTTTATTGAGTGATTTTTTTCAAGTACCACTACAGAGAGCTAAAGTACCACTTATGGTAGTCATCTAACACTTTGAAAATCATTGGTACTTTTGGTTTAAATTAGGCTGCCATCAAACAGTAGCTCTTGAACAGGTTGGTTTTTGGTTGACAAAAATGTCCATTTCAAATAAAATGGCAGATGCTGTATATCTGCTAGGCCATGGCTTCTTCAGGGTCTTCATACGAGTTGAAAAAGCATCAAAGTTGCAATTCTCTGACAGTTTAATTTGTGGCGGAAATGCGAACGAGTGAGTGCACATGCACGTGTTGAAATGGGGCCGTGCTTGAGGGGTGTTGTGAGCAGAAGTCGATCCCAGAGGTTGTTAGCATGCCCAGCTGCTAGCCTGGGTCTCCATTTTTCTGTCAGTGAGCTTGTTGAGCGCACGTTCTCCTGCCTCTGATTGAGGAAATCCGCTGACTGTTTGCTCTGTCCGCTGACATGAAACATCCCAATGGTTCCGCCGCCTCTCCCACAGGTCCTGTGCACTCAGGCTTTCCCATGAAGGCTTCAAATGTTTACTGTCTTGACAGATTTATGGATCTTTGATGGACCGGATAAGTACCACCGTACAACAGCACTGCAAATACAGTGCTGTAATACACTTTACACATAGGGATGAAATGCTATTAACTCATTTTCTGCCATTGACAGTAGCACTGTATATGAAACATGAGGTGCCTGTATGAACGTGTTGGTTGCAAATTGTATTGCTCAGCCAGTGATCATAGATAAACCACCAACGGTCGGGTCTCGTTTGACGGCGTCCACAGTAGAACAAAACAGTTACGATCTGTATTGTTCTGTAATTTCATCTCAGGGATTTCCTCTTACCAGCAGAGTCTCGCCGTACACGCCCCCACCCATCCGATTTGTAGGCCGTCCATCATCCAACCGCTGTCAGAGGGCCCTGCCAAATTCTTTGCCGCATGAAAACAATTGTTCCTGAATCTTAGAGGAGACATAACGGGCTCTGCAGACAGCCCACCCACCCCAAGTGACCCCCCGCTGAAAGTCGGTTTGACTTGCTTGTTCTAAAACGTTGAAGCAAAGCATGCAAGGGCCTCGGGCTAAGACGTGATTCAAGGCCGCCGACGTCAGATGGTGGCCATGTACAGGTTTGTGTTCAACAGGCGTTCTGGCAAGACGACAGCATGTTCAAGGTGAGCACCCGTGTGGGAATTATAAGGATGACAGGGAGGAAAAGTACATCCTTCCTGTTTCTGGATAATCTATTTTATTTTCAAGTCTGCACTGACAGGGCCGTGATTTGTGCTGTCTTGGAGCTTTCCTCTCCACACTCCATGAACGAACGTCTTCTATGAGATGTTTACTTTCTTCTACTTCTTTCCAGCTGTTTAGGAACTCAGCGTTGCCACATCATTCAATTATCTTTGAACAAAACCATTTGGTGCAGCCTGAAAAAAATATATCACACACTAGAGTGAAAAATTACTTATCACATTAAAAACATGAACACTTATCACGTGGAAAGTTATTTCTTATCATGTTAAAAGGTGAACCTTATCGCGTTATAACACGAAGCTTATCACATTACGATATCAAACTTAAAAATATAAAAAGGGAAGCTTTTATCACATTACAACATAAAACGTATCACTTTACAATGTGAAACTTTTCTGATTGCAACTTGAAACTTAAAATTTACAACCAAAAGAATCATAACAATCGAAAAATGTAACTTTTCACGTAAAAGTGTAAAATATTTAGGGTAAAACTTAAAACTTCTCATATTAAAATGTGATACTGATTGTTTTGTGTGTGTTATCTGGCGTAGCAGTGTTCTTTAATGTATCTGATGAAGGATTTCAGTGAAATAGTGGAATGTACCAAAAGTCTTAGCCAGTGTATTGAACATGTAAATTCTAACCAGCATTTTAGAGTTCTGTGCTGTATCTTACAAGATACAAGATATCTTACCTTGTCTAATCTTATAGCTTTTGTGAGTAGCCTGGTACTCCAGACTCACCGCTGTTCCAGCTATTGAGTCTGGCCACCATTAAGCGGATAAAATTTCCAGGGCGGAGCAAGCCACAGCAAACAGACAGCGGAGTGGACCAATCAGCAACGGGCGAGACGAGGGACTTGCGCGCGGAAGTAAACATACAAGGAGAACGGAGTTCATTCAACATGGCTAGCGCGAGACAGACTGTTGTCAATGACTTGTGTCGATGTGTTTTTGGTAATTTAAAATTGATTTTACCGTGGATTGGAACATATTCTCGGCTCTCCTGTTTGCCATCTGTGTTGTTGTGGAGACGACTTCCGACGCGGAAGAGTGACGTTGCTCGTTAAGAATACGTCACGCAAATAAACGAATCTGATTTGTCAATTGATTTTGTACTTGCTCGAGAGGCCATTAATGGGCTGGGTCCCAGACTGTACTCTCAGTGTTTGAAAACCACAGGGAGAACAGTCTGGCCGTGCCAGGCAATTTGTGGGTGCCTTAACTTATTATAAGAATAAGAAATCAGGGATTTCATTCCTTCCTTACTCCCTCATGACAAGCTAGGGATGTTTATTTGACATGGTGCCTTGTGAAACTTTATTTTTTTCCATGGCCACACTTGTAACGGTAAACACTTGTCTGAAATCATCCCTCTCAATTGAACTGAATAAAAATTCAAATTCACCTGTTTCAGCTCCCCACAAAGGACAACAGAAACGTTCTAATGTTTACAGCTGTTTACAATGTTTTACTTAATAAAACATTTGTGTTTGAACAGCCTTAAATCATTAGCTGTGATTGACATTGATAGATCCCAATCCATTTGAATGAGATCATTTTCCGGCAGTCCTTCGAGTTCAAATGGATTTGACGTCTTCGAAGTCAAAAGCAGCCAATGAATTAGTTTTAACACCAAAACCTTCGAGGCTTTCAGTTAGCAAGTAATTGTGTGTGCTCCTGGGGACATGAGTCAGTCAAGTCCAAACCTCGTCAGTGTGATCCACATCCTAACTTGTCAGATGAGCAACTCTTCCTACTTTGCCCCAGCTCACAATTTGGTGCCGGCCCTGAACAGACCCACCAGAGAGCTGTACATCTGGGTCCCAGCGCAGGATGATGTCAAGACTGGCGCTGACCCAAAACCCGCCGCACAGAGGGTTACTCAGAGAGGTCGGCCGCACGTTGTTTTCCCTTCCTGTGCCTCGGTGACATCTTCCTGCCGGGGGGAGCCTCGGGGAGCCATTCGAGGGGGTTCGGAGCACGGAGGACTCAGCGCAACAAAATTCCACTTCGCCTGACACAGCAGAGGGGGGAAGGTTTAGTTTAGTGTTTGGACCCCCAGCATGCGACTGGAATTCCCTTTCCTCACAGCCGCCTGTCAGCCTTCCTCTATCCTTCTGAGGAGCAAATTTGTGGTGTGATCTAAAGTGGAATATGGAATATAGAAGTGTGCTTCAGCTACAGTCTATACCTATAAAGTGGCTTTTTCTAAATGGAATATGTAGGGTCAGCAGAATTTAATGGAATGATTTATAACCTCAGTTGGCACGTAACTGGAATAAAGCTATTTTCGAATAGAAATTCTAAAATAAAGGAATGTACATTAAATATATATTTTCACTCAGTTAAATTGAATCTTAATACGAGAACTTCAGCATACAGAAGCCAAGGTTTTATTTAATTGGGGTCTCCCTTGCCTCGTTGCATTGTCACCCAACAAAGTTGCATATGCTTATTAATCATTGGTCAGACCATCTTCAGCTGCAACCACTGAAAATCAAGCATTATCTGTAACTGGTAATGAGACGTTCACATTAATGTGGAGCTATTTTGGCTCACACTTCCTCACAGAATTGTTTTAGTGGAGGGTTTTGGAGCATGATGGCTTTCAATCAGATACAACTCCAGACTTTGACAAGGCCACTCCAAAAGCTTAATTTTGTTTTCTTTAAGCCATTCTGAAGTGAGCTTGCTGGCGTGTCCTTGATGTCCTCCTGCAGAACACAAGTGCGCTTCAGTTTGAAAACACCAACTGATGGCCTAATGTTCTCTTTCAGGATTTTCTGCTAAAAAGCAGAATTTGTGATTCTATCAATCACACCAAGTTGTCCAGGTGCTGAAGTAGCAAAGCAGCCTCATAACATCAAACTACCACTTCCATGTTTAACTGTAAGTTTTTTTTTTTAATGCTGTGGCACGTTACAAATAGTTAAACTTCAGTCTCATCGTTCCATAGAATACTCTTTCGGAAGTATGTTTGTTTATTTGATTGTGTGTTACCTCTGCCAGTAGGTAAAACCTATGGAAGGGTGAGGATATGCATTTGGTTCCGTCTGTTTTGTTGTCTCTATGTTTGTGTTCAAAATAACTCAAGAACGAATATAGGGATTATTATCAAACTCGCAGGAAATGTTTGTAATATGAAACTGAAGCGATGATTAAATTTAGAGTGGTGAAGTCGAATGTCAAAGCTAACAGGTCAGAAAAATAATTTTGCGATAAATCAAGAAGGGAAAAAGGAATTATGATCAAACTTGCAGGATATGTTTATAATATTAAACGGAAGAGGTAATTAGTGTTGCCAACTTTGCGACTTTCTAGCTAAATCTGGTGACTTTCCAAAGCTTCTTGGCATTTTTTTTTTTTTTTTTTTTTTTTTTTGTCAAAAGCAACTAGCAATAAATCTAGTGACTTTTTCTCACTCCTACATCGTCCATTACAATTACATGCAAATTGCCAATCATGCAAATTAGGAGATGACGTCATCTACTGACTTCTAGCGACTTTTAGGACAGCCAATAGCTACTTTGCTAACTGGGGAGTTGGCAAGACTGAATTACATTTTTGGGTAATGAGTTCACAGAGGTCAGAAAGGGAATTTTGCTGTAACTTGTTTCATACTTAATATGAGGCCCGCTGTAACAAATATGGCAATGCTTTGAATTTGGCTGCTTAGTCGGCAGTCTGCTCTCAGTGCTTTTCTAGTTTGTTTTTCTCGCAAAACTAGACTAGCCTTTATTTTAGTTTTTTCAGTTCACCCTATAACTTTAACATGGATGCCATGCCTCTTCCTCTTTGTTATAATACTGTAAGAACACCAACCTTAACACTAGAAGTCCCAGAGAATTCTGGTACTTCTAATAGTCTCATTTATTTATTTACATGTATTTATGGAGTTTTGCACTTTTTACACATTTTTTAACTCACTTCTCCTAAACTACACACAAAAACAGAAAAAAAATGTGTACATTGATTTGAAATAGCGTTTTAGAACTGCAATTTGAGTGTAAAGCAGGAATTCTGTCTATAGTTTAGAAGGACTGAATCATGAGCATAGAGCATGAATTGTGGTCATTGTGTCTGACGTTAGTACAAGAAAATGTGTGAAAACTTTGAGAAAAACAGAAACAGGCCGAGTTTGTGTCGTGAGAAGGGGGATATATTAGGAGAATATTGGGCGTACAGTATTTGTCTTGGGAAAGGCACAGTCGGCCTCTGCTGGGTTTTCTAGTGTTAAGCGAAGCAAGGGAGGCTTGCAGTTCTTTAGATGTTGTTTTAGGTTCCTTTGTGAGGTCCTGGAAGGTATGCGCTTAGAGCAGGGGTGGGCAAACTATTCCACAAAGGGCCGCAGTGGGTGCGGGTTTTTGTTGCAACCCATTAAGAGGACACCTTTTCACCAATCTGAAGTGCAATCAGTCGATTGCTGGCAGGTGCTTCTCATTCCTGCTGAAACCTCATTGGATAAACTATTTAAACTCTCTGTGCTGGGTCAGTTGGAACAAAGACCAGGACCCACTGCGGCCCTCGAGGACCGGTTTGCCCAGCCCTGGCTTAGAGTCATTTTTGGTGGCTGGCCACTCATTGTTCGATGTTTTCTCATCATGGTTGACTGGAGTGTTAAAGCTTTCGAAATGGCTTTGAAACTCTTTCTGAATTGATGGATGTCAATTACAGTGCCCTCCATAATTATTGGCACCCCTGGTTAAGATGTGTTTTTTTAGCTTCTAAATTTTTTTTTTTAATTCAAATAATATGGGACCTTAATGGAAAAAAGAGAAAAATCCAACCGTCAATACAAGTGCATTTATTCAGTGGGGAAAAAATCCCATATAAAGAAATAATTATTTGACATCAAATAATGTGTGTCACAATTATTAGCACCCCTGGTGTTAATACTTTGTACAACCCCCCTTTGCCAACAAAACAGCACCTAATCTTCTCCTATAATGTTTCACAAGCTTGATTTTGTGTGTGGTGAACCATTTCTGTGTAGATTTGGCCATATGTTTAGGGTCATTGTCTTGCTGAAAGACCCAGTGACAACCCATCTTCAAAAGCACACGGTCCCAGGCTTCAACTGGGACCGTGTGCTTTGGTCAGATGAGACCAAGATTGAGCTTTTTGGCAACAAACACTCTAAATGGGTCTGGCGTGCCATGAAAAATGCGCATGCTGAAAAGCACCTCATACCCACTGTGAAGTATGGGGGTGGGTCAGTGATGCTGTGGGGCTGTTTCGCTTCCAAAGGCCCTGGGAACCTTGTTAGGGTGCATGTCATCATGAATGCTTTGAAATACCAGGACATTTTCAATCAAAATCTGTTGCCCTCTGCCCGAAAGGTGAAGATGGGTAGTCACTGGGTCTTTCAGCAAGACAATGAGCCTAAATATATGGCCAAATCTACACAGAAATGGTTCACCAGACACAAAATCAAGCTTGTGAAATATTATAGGAGAAGATTAGGTGCTGTTTTGTTGGCAAAAGGGGGTTGTACAAAGTACTAACACCAGGGGTGCTAATAATTGTGACACATGTTATTTGATGTCAAATAATTATTTCTTTATGTGGGATTTTTTCCCCACTGAATAAATGCACTTGTATTGACGATTGGATTTTTCGCTTTTTTTCCATTAACGTCCCATATTATTTGAATTAAAATATATATATATATTAGAAGCTAAAAAAACACATCTTAACGAGGGGTGCCAATAATTATGGAGGGCACTGTATTTGATTTCTTATCTATAATTAAATATCTTTGGATGGGTGCATTTTGCTGCATCTTTATGATCTATTTTGGCTGACTTTATTTTGTCAGTTTTAAGTGATGTCTTTACGAAAGAGTTCTAGATTTAATCAGCCTTGGCTGTGGCCAGTGAGAATGAATTTGGCTTTCCAAAATATATGACCAGTCAGTTTGTTAAAATAATGATTAACAAAGTCATGGTTACTGCTTCACACAGGGTAGGGTAACACTGAATAGATTTCTTCCCTGAATAAATCAAAGCCTTTTTTTTTTTTTTTTTTTTTTTAAAAAGCATTTTATGTTTACTTGGATTATCTTTGATCTTTTTCTATTAGTTACATTGGCTTGATGACCTTAAGCATTAAATTGGTAAAACTATGCACGAAAAAAAAAGATTGTAGAAGAGGGCATGGATGTACTTTTTAAAAACACTGTATATTAATTTCACTGATGTTGCCAGAGGAACGATTTGATACTTTCAGTTTAAACCAAACATATTACACGAATTAAATACAAAGTAACACTATTTTGCGTCACTCGCTTGCAGTGCGAGAAAACAGGCTTTCACTTGTGACCTCTCACCCCATCTTTCCCTGTCCGTCGGGCCCACGGCAGTGATTTATCCCTCTGGCATACCAACAGCTGTGTTTAGGGGTTCCGACCAGAGTGTGGGCTACTATTTGCCATGACTAATCGACAGCAGACTTTAAAAAAAACACCAATTGTGAGATTGAGGAGAAAAAACACACACTGTCCTCATGACAGCAGAAACCTCACACTTCTGCTGTGCTACTTACTTAATTGCAAAACAAAATCTCAGTTGTGAGTGTAGGTGTTGGGAAATACACACATTAACTGAATCACACACTATCACCCCCCCAATAAGACTACAGTTATTTTACTTTGTGGATAACTTTCTATTTCAAAAGTGTGTAATGAATTGGTAGCAGTGAATATTTTTGAATAATGCTTAATCCAGCAATATTTTTTTTTCAAATCGGGACAAAAGCATGAGCATTTTATCTAAAAACAAGACATTGCAAAAATGCTGATCACTGCTTTCCAAATAAAAGGTGACGTTTTTTTGTTTTTTGACGTTTGTCGTTCTCTTTAATTAGACATATATACATCATGTTGTTTCTAATGAAAATAATTTTACCTAAAAATTTTTTCAAAAACATTGGAAAAGCGCTATACAAGTATAACACCATTTACCATTTGGCAGACACAACCAAAAGGTCTGACTATATATTACAGTAAAACTCATTAATTTTAATGGGGGGAAAAAAACACATTTTGATAAAATAAACTTTATTTTTTATTTCCAAACAAAGAATGACAAACGCTGATAAGTCTCCAAAAAATGCACTGCATCTTTGAGGAGCTTATGTTTACATTTCTCGGTCAAGTATAAATACTGAACTATGTGGGCTCCGATGTGGGATCCAGCATGTGTTTGTACATTTGTGCGTGCGTGTGTAACTCTTCCCTGAGAAAGTCTTTGAGGGTTTTCAGGTTTCTTGTCCTTTGCTGGTCAGTTCAGTCAGCGTCTCAGTCGCAGCTGGGCAAGTCTGCGCATCTTCAAACACTCGCTGCTGTCCTTGATTCGAGAACAAACAGATGGAGTTCACTCTTTAAGTATGGCAATACAAGTCTTTTTGTCGTTGTTCTTCTGTGATCCTGCTCTAGTTTATCAATTTTATATATGGCTGCCTTTTCTTAAAACATGGTTCAGAGTAAAATGCTCTATCATTAATATTGAATGCATAACACAAAACTTACTGTGTTTATGATAGTCTTATTAACAAATTGGCTACAATCGATGTTACTGCCATCAAATATGTTTTAACTGTGAGGACTGGGAGTGAATTCAATAAGTTAATAAAGAAAATTATTTTAAAGAAAGGATTAAAAATTCCATGTGTAAACTAAACCTTTTAAAGCTACTTTTTAAGATACAACAAATTATAAATTTAGATAAATGACATAATAGTACAGTCACAATTTTTAATTTCTAGCTGGGGAAATTGAATTGATAAGCTTATAAAGAAACAAGCAAACAGATAAATAATAGTTTGACAAAGTACCACAATGCTGACTTGTACTCACATGGGGGGCAAATTGAAAAGCTTATAAAGAAACAAGCAAACAGATAAATAAAAGTTGGACAAAGTGCCACAATGTTGACTTGTACTCACATGGGGGTCACTTTAGAGCCCCTTTTTAGTAATTCTATACTGAACACACAATTAGCCATTATTTGGAACTAGCACCTATGGTTCTCAGGTGGAAACTTTTTTTCAGTGTGTCCATCGACCCACCCAATTTTTACTGCAGAGCAAATCCACCTATCGGAACAAACTCAAATTGAACTTGAAATCACAAAACTCTCGAGCATGTAAATATTCAGACTGCCGGATCAAAGAACAGTGCGGCCGGAAATTGGCCCGCAGACCGTACCTTGCCTACCACAAATAGAGCGTACCGGAAACATGGCTTGGCCACAAATAAAAGAGATGTCAAATTTGCTGTATTTTTTTGTGTCGTTGAGGTGGGCTAATTTCAGTCATTCAATCAGAGCAGGCAAAGGCCTTGAACGTGCTTTTTACGCACACAAGAATGAGTTATTGCGCGGTTTAGTTGTGAAAGCTCCCTCGACTGGATTTGAATGTGCTTGTTTGTTTTATTTACCCCTTTTCTTTGGTTGCTCAAGCAGAAAGTGCAGATGGTCCTCGGCTGCTTGCCGCTCTTGTCTCCAGCAGCCTGCGCGTGGACTGCGTCGAGGCACGGCTGTCCATCCGCGCAGCCGTCCCCGATCAGAAGCACATTGGCCAGGTGGGAAATGTAGCTGGAGGCCAGCCGCAAAGTCTCGATCTTGGAGAGCTTCCTGTCCACCGGCTCGGTGGGAATGAGGGTCCTGAGTGCCGTGAAAGCGCTGTTGACGCTCTGGGTCCGACCGCGTTCCCTG
This sequence comes from Corythoichthys intestinalis, assembly GCF_030265065.1. Lineage (NCBI taxonomy): Eukaryota > Metazoa > Chordata > Actinopteri > Syngnathiformes > Syngnathidae > Corythoichthys > Corythoichthys intestinalis. The sequence continues at coordinate 33,707,975 of NC_080396.1, forward strand.
GCGTTGGCCGCGCTGCGCTGCTTCATCATCACCGGGCTGCTGGAGTCCCCGTCCACTTGGCGCGCAGAGATCCTCGCTCTTTTCACACCGCCGCCGCAGTAAAGTCGCTCCGAGCTGTCGTCGCTCTCGCTGCGGTTGTCGTCGTCCTCGGACGCAATGTTCAGGTCGGAATAGAAGCGCGAGGCCACCGGGCGCAGCATGGCAAACGTCATGGTTCGGATCGTCTGTGAATGCAACTCTACATGTCAACACTCGGCTCTACATGGCTGCACGTGGAAGGAAGGTTACTTGGGATGAGTTCACTCGACTGTGGCCCAAGCGAGGGGATCGGCTTGTATTGTGTGGGCAGGACTTGGGAAGTATCGATACTCCCACACCACAGTCGATACACAGAATGCTGGATTGATATCTGGTCTGGTTAATCAGTCTCACCTATATATTACTGTATTACAGGGGTCATGAATTAAAAATCCTCTGGGTCCAAAATTAAAAAATTACAACAATCTCGGGTCCGGAAATATTTTTAATGCTTCATTTTTTTCCCAAAAAATACAGACGTATCTTTACGTAGCCATGCTGATAATTACAACATTCAAAAATGTAAATAAATTATAAAAGGTGTATTAAACTAAAAAAGTGATTTAATTGAATCATTAAATAGCAACATAAGAGCATGTTCAAGACTTTTTTTTTTAAATTGTGGATGCTGACAGGGGGACTTGCTGTATTTTTTGACAGACCTCTTCTTTTTGCTTTCCATGAAGCAAAGTTTCAGCAACTGCACTCATACAATCTTTGACAATCGGTGCCTCACTGAAAGACTTTGTTTTGACCCAATATCCACGCTATTCTGAGGGAGCATTCATTTGCGCGTTGCTGTGCAGTGAATGAATGAACCATGAGCCTTGAGGTGCGATCATATTGAGCCCTTAATTCCGCTATTTTTTGAGAACGGATAGCAGAGTTCATAAGGAAACTTTGCGAAAAAGCTGCGTGCTTCGTCTCATAGTGCCTTTTCAAATTGCTGCTCTTTACAAGCACTACCGTCTCTGAACAGATGAGCCATAGCGGTCTTGTGCTGCCACCAGGTAAAATGAACAAAAATGTGTTGGTCCACTCCTTCTTAAACACTCTGTTTTCTGCATCAATCTTGCGTAGTTTTGAGCACGCCATTTGCCGTACCTTTTTCGGCTCTTCCTTCAACTTCATTCGGCTCAGTTTTTGGCTGTCACTCCGCGGAGTCTGGAAAGCGAGTGTGAGACATGCTGTTCTAAAAATAACTTTCAAATGCTTCACTCCCATTGGCTGGCTCACGCGCGTCATTGCTAAGGTTTTTGTTTATTGCCCACCTCCGCTCTGTAAACCCGCGGCCAAAAATGATTTTTGTTGTTGCAACGTGTATTAGTCGCGACAGCTTGAGATCCAGTCCAGACGGCTTGGGGGTCCGGAACTGGACCGAGGTCCGCGGTTCCGTGACCTCTGCTGTATAATATTAATTGTGATAACATATTTTTTTAAATAAGTTACACACACGCATATGTGTGTGTTTGCATAAGTCATTAATTATTTTTGTTAAGTCAAAATAATACAGTATATATTTTTTAATCCTCCTCTTGTGGGCCTCAATATGTGGCATCAGGGATCCCCAACTAACGGACCAGTCAGCGGGCCAATTGGTAAATAGACAGTGCTTATATAGCGCATTTATCTACATGGTGACCATGCCCAAAGAGCTTTACATTGGCACACATTTTTTCCACACACACATTCACACACCAATGGTGCTGCTGCAATGCAAGGCAATGCCAACTCATAGGGGGCAAATTAGGGTTCAGTGCCCTGCCCAAGGGCAAGGGCGACAGTAGGCAGTCTTAGCCAGGATTCGAACCGCTTACCAAGGAAAACTCCAGCTACCAACTGCGCCACAGCCGCTAATTGTTAACGGCCATAAGAGAAATAAACAGTTGAAAGTGAAAGTCGCTAGAATTTCTCGCCGGAACTCCTGTTGACACAGAATCAGATTTTTTTTTTTTTTTTTTTTTTTTTTAAGGATGGTTGAGTGGTCAGTCCTCTGGAAACCGCTGAAATGCAAAGATAATATGCACATTGTCAAATTTTGGCACATTTATACCTACTGTATAACACATTTCATTTTCTCACTTCTAAATGTGAAGCCTCAATTTTAACTACTTAAAATATAGGATGTACACTAAAATTGAAGATACTATAAACATTGACAAAAAAAAAAAAGATAACGTACACTAACAAAAATAAGTACAAAAGACTTACACTATGCACAGTAAATGAAGTATGCCTTGAAGATAACGTAAACATTGACTTTTTTAAATTATAAGGAAATAAGTAGCCAATCATAAATGAACAAAAATAAGTCCAAAGTGCACATTAACATTGTTCTAAACCTCCCCATCAGACAAAATAAAACAAGCGTCTTAAGGTCTTCCCTTTCTCTTAAAGACCTGATCAATTTTTGTTTTGCATTGCCCATTTGTATCGGATTAATTCAACAAGCTTGTTCTTTTTTTTCCTTTCTTTTTTGTTGTTCTATAAAACATGCATTTGAACCAATCAGAGCTAACTATCCATGCTGATCCCGTGTCAGTATGTCAGCCAATCAAACGGGCAACTGAGTACAGGGTGGTTTGCTGTGCACGTGCGCACATCAATGCGAATCGTCAGACACAGATACATTGAAACAGAGACGCTTGGCAGAACCTCATGGAATAAATAAATAATAAATATCTGTGGAAACGGATTACACTTCACAAGCACTTTATTAGGCTTGTTGTTAACACTTCTGTAGGTAAATCTGACATTAGTAGATTGTTTACTCCTTGGAGATGCATGTGTGACAGCCTGGCAGTTTTTTTTTAACATGGGGTTTTGACAGTTGCCATCATATTTTCGGGATCAAAGCCCCGTTCCAGCACCAAATCTTTTACCGGAACGGTGTACCAGCCCGATCAGGCCCACTTTCACCCCTTGAAATACGCCGAATACGTTTCAGAAAGTGTTTTTCTATTCGTCGCATTGCTAACGCCGCTCGGAATGCGATAAATAGCGCCATCGCATCCCAGACGCTATCGGTACACTGTGGGGATGACGGTGCCCAGTGTGTGCCGGGCATAAAGGTCATTTCAGGCGGGCAATAGCAGAGCGTGATTTGCCGCAAAAGACCCATTCATTGTGTACGTGGGAGGCACTGTTCCATAAATGCCCTTTCTTAAGCTGCGCTCAGACCGGATGCATTTTGTCCTGCGACAATGCGTCGCTCAACCTACTTCCGTCATCAAATGCTGTTTTAAGATGAAGTCTGCATACCCTGTGCAACTTCTGGTTCACATAACATAGAGTTGGGCAAATAAGTATTTAGTCAACCACTAATTGTGCAAGTTCTCCCACTTGAAAATATTAGAAAGGCCTGTAATTGTCAACATGGGTAAACCTCAACCATGAGAGACAGAATGTGGAAAAAAAGCAGAAAATCATATTGTTTGATTTTTAAAGAATTTATTGGCAAATAATTGTGGAAAATAAGTATTTGGTCAATACCAAAAGTTCATCTCAATACTTTGTTATGTACCCTTTGTTGGCAATAACGGAGGCCAAACGTTTTCTGTAACTCTTCACACACTGTTGCTGGTATTTTGGCCCATTCCTCCATGCAGATCTCTTCTAGAGCAGTGATGTTTTGGAGCTGTTGTTGGGCAACACGGACTTTCAACTCCCTCCACAGATTTGCTACGGGGTTGAGATCTGGAGACTGGCTAGGCCACTCCAGGACCTTGAAATGCTTCTTACCAAGCCACTCCTTTGTTGCCCTGGCTGTGTGTTTGGGATCATTGTCATGCTGAAAGACCCAGCCACGTCTCATATTCAATGCCTTTGCTGATGGAAGGAGATTTTCACTCAAAATCTCTCAATACATGGCCCTATTCATTCTTTCCTTTACACAGATCAGTCGCCCTGGTCCCTTTGCAGAAAAACAGCCCCAAAGCATGATGTTTCCGCCCCCATGCTTCACAGTGGGTATGGTGTTCTTCGGATGCAATTCAGTATTCTTTCTCCTCCAAACACGAGATCCTGTGTTTCTACCAAAAAGTTCTATTTTGGTTTCATCTGACCATAACACATTCTCCCAGTCCTCTTCTGGAACATCCAAATGCTCTCTAGCGAACCGCAGACGGGCCTGGACGTGTCCTGGCTTCAGCAGGGGGACACGTCTGGCAGTGCAGGATTTGAGTCCCTGGCGGCGCATTGTGTTACTAATAGTAGCCTTTGTTACTGTGGTCCCAGCTCTCTGTAGGTCATTCACTCGGTCCCCCCGTGTGCTTCTGGGATTTTTGCTCACTGTTCTTGTTATCATTTTGACGCCACGGGGTGAGATCTTGCATGGAGCCCCAGATCGAAGGAGATTATCCGTGGTCTTGTATGTCTTCCATTTTCTAATAATTGCTCCCACAATTGATTTCTTTACACCAAGCGTTTTACCTATTGGAGATTCAGTCTTCCCAGCCTGGTTCAGGTCTACAATTTTGTCTCTGGTGTCCTTCGACAGCTCTTTGGTCTTGGCCATGGTGGAGTTTGGAGCGTGACTGACTGAGATTGTGGACAGGTGTCTTTTATACTGATAATGAGTTAAAACAGGTGTCATTAATACAGGTAACAAGTGGAGCCTCGTTAGACCTCGTTAGAAGAAGTTAGACCTCTATGACAGCCAGAAATCTTGCTTGTTTGTAGGTGACCAAATACTTATTTACACTCTAATTTGGAAATAAATTCTTTACAAATCAAACAATGTGATTTTCTGTCTTTTTTCCCCACATTCTGTCTCTCATGGTTGAGGTTTACCCATGTTGACAATTACAGGCCACTCTAATCTTTTCAAGTAGGATAACTTGCACAATTGGTGGTTGACTAAATACTTATTTGCCCCACTGTAATAGAAATTATTTTTATCGACTTTAATCTCATAGTTTTAATCCATTTTTCTCCTAGTATCACTTCAAAATCCTGATATTAGCCAAAGTAGTTTAGTACTGATAAAAAAACTATGTTGGTAAAAGTCCTTTAATTTTACAATATACAGTGCCTTGCAAAAGTATTCGGCCCCCTTGAACCTTGCAACCTTTCGCCGCATTTCAGGCTTCAAACATAAAGATATGAAATTCAATTTTTTTGTCAAGAATCAACAACAAGTGGGACACAATCATGAAGTGGAACAAAATTTATTGGGTAATTTAAACTTTTTTAACAAATAAAAAACTGAAAAGTGGGGCGTGCAATATTATTCGGCCCCCTTGCGTTAATACTTTGTAGCGCCACCTTTTGCTCCAATTACAGCTGCAAGTCGCTTGGGGTATGTTTCTATCAGTTTTGCACATCGAGAGACTGACATTCTTGCCCATTCTTCCTTGCAAAACAGCTCGAGCTCAGTGAGGTTGGATGGAGAGTGTTTGTGAACAGCAGTCTTCAGCTCTTTCCACAGATTCTCGATTGGATTCAGGTCTGGACTTTGACTTGGCCATTCTAAAACCTGGATACGTTTATTTTTGAACCATTCCATTGTAGATTTGGCTTTATGTTTTGGATCATTGTCAAGTTGGAAGATAAATCTCCGTCCCAGTCTCAGGTCTTGTGCAGATACCAACAGGTTTTCTTCCTGAATGTTCCTGTATTTGGCTGCATCCATCTTCCCGTCAATTTTAACCATCTTCCCTGTCCCTGCTGAAGAAAAGCAGGCCCAAACCATGATGCTGCCACTACCATGTTTGACAGTGGGGATGGTGTGTTCAGGGTGATGAGCTGTGTTGCTTTTACGCCAAACATATCGTTTTGCATTGTGGCCAAAAAGTTCCATTTTGGTTTCATCTGACCAGAGCACCTTCTTCCACATGTTTGGTGTGTCTCCCAGGTGGCTTGTGGCAAACTTTAAACCAGACTTTTTATGGATATCTTTGAGAAATGGCTTTCTTCTTGCCACTCTTCCATAAAGGCCAGATTTGTGCAGTGTACGACTGATTGTTGTCCTATGGACAGACTCTCCCACCTCAGCTGTAGATCTCTGCAGTTCATCCAGAGTGATCATGGGCCTCTTGGCTGCATCTCTGATCAGTTTTCTCCTTGTTTGAGAAGAAAGTTTGGAAGGACGGCCGGGTCTTGGTAGATTTGCAGTGGTCTAATGCTCCTTCCATTTCAATATGATGGCTTGCACAGTGCTCCTTGAGATGTTTAAAGCTTGGGAAATCTTTTTGTATCCAAATCCGGCTTTAAACTTCTCCACAACAGTATCTCGGACCTGCCTGGTGTGTTCCTTGGTTTTCATAATGCTCTCTGCACTTTAAACAGAACCCTGAGACTATCACAGAGCAGGTGCATTTATACGGAGACTTGATTACACACAGGTGGATTCTATTTATCATCATCGGTCATTTAGGACAACATTGGATCATTCAGAGATCCTCACTGAACTTCTGGAGTGAGTTTGCTGCACTGAAAGTAAAGGGGCCGAATAATATTGCACGCCCCACTTTTCAGTTTTTTATTTGTTAAAAAAGTTTAAATTATCCAATAAATGTTGTTCCACTTCACGATTGTGTCCCACTTGTTGTTGATTCTTGACAAAAAAATTGAATTTCATATCTTTATGTTTAAAGCATGAAATGTGGCGAAAGGTTGCAAGATTCAAGGGGGCCGAATACTTTTGCAAGGCACTGTATGCCTTAATTCTTGTAATATTACTTTCTCTCTGAATATTACAATATATGGCTGATTTACTGTGGTATCGCAACTTTTATCTCCTAATATTATATACTTTTTTTTTTTTACTTTTGTTGATTGGATGTTTGGAGGTTCTGCTCCTACTCCGGCAATTGAAGTCACGTGAATGAGAAAATACATTACATTGGCCGCTTCCTCGTCACCACTGAAATCTGTCGCAGAAAAATTCAATTAAGTCATCTTTGCTGTGGCGCGAAAATTGAATGCGTGACATCATGGGGCGTGGTCTATTTGGTCAAACTGGCGACATCGTGTAGCGACTGACGAGCATCGCCCGTCACAAGGCCGTCTGTTACGCTTCAACGTTCGATTTCATTGACTTTGTATGGAAGCCCATCGCGCAACGAGGAGGAAAAAAAAAAACATGCCTGGTCCAAACGTAGCTTTAAAGGGATCCTCTATTTTTAAGACAAGTAATTCTTAAAAGATAAATTTTAGTATGAGTTATAATAATTTGATATTAAAACCCCTCTTTATGTTTTTGTTTTAATAAAGCTTGTAAAATTATTTAAAGTGATAGTTCGCCATTCTTGTTACGTCGCAGTGCGTTACGTCACTGGTCCCGTTGCCAAATTTTCAGCGTGTCACTCGTGAGCTTTCCCAACATGTCGTCAGTTCTACCCTTCCTATTTGAACCAGATCTGAAAAGTGAAGAGCAGGACAGCACTGTCGGTCGTTCACAAGACAAGCTTCAGGGAAAAATGCGTGCAGCAAATACCTGATAAGACAAAAGTTGGGCAAAACTGGTGATGCGAGAGTGTATGCTGTTTGGAACTCCGGTTGGGAGCGAGAGTGTATGCTGTCCAGTTTATTAGCAGATATTCAAGGTAAGCATATTGCGTTTTCAAACTTATCCCAATATAATTATGTAGATTGTTAGCATCCAGAGCTGTCGTGTGCTTTACATACAGTACAGGCCAAAGAGCACACCTTGTGTAATCAATGTCTTGTACATTGTAACGCGTGGTAGCTAGGATTCGTGTATAAAAGTACCAAAAAGGGGAGAAGCTTCCAATATGCACATTTATTCACAAAAAAATAATATTTCCACCTTGACCACTCTTCACTCGGAAGCTCAGCAGTAAACAAACACGCGTTCCCTGACAAACTCAAACATTGTTGTGAGGTCCACGTCAGAGTCACTGTCGTCACTGTAGCATGCCATAGTGCTTTAATTATTTAATATGATTTGGGGAAAACTCCCACGAAGAATAGTCAACATAAAAGATAGCAATAGTAATCCAAATCCGCATTTTTTACTCACTCAAAGATCCAGGAATTAGACCGATCCCATGGCAATGTCGCAGCCCTCGATTCCACAAAATAGAATGATCCGAAAAGCCGCTGTGGGACCGACGAATCAAAAAAACGGACAGATCCGAAACCAATATTGCAGACGTGGTGGGACCGTAGGATCCAGAAAATAGATGGATCCTTACTTGACTGAGGATCCAGGAAAAATGTTCGGGCGCCATTTGTAACGCGTGGTGGGTACGGTATGTGCATACAGGGACCAAAAAGGGGGAGAAGCTTCCACTCATGCACATTTATTCACTAAAAATAATAATTCCACCTTGACCACTCACTTTACTCCCCTTGTTTCCATTTGACTGGAAATTGCATCCAAAAGCAGCACATCGTGGCATTATACTTCGCGAGTTTAGGCAGCAATAAGCAATTGTTTAACACGCTACAAATTTGGAAAGATACCAATTACATCATCACTGCGAGCCCGCAAACCATGGCGCCAACTAACGGTCAAAATATGGACAAAATATTATAAAATATTGCCATTGATTTAACATTTTATGTGTTTCTAACAACATATTTTAGTACAAGAGAGCAATTGTGGTTTATTAGAGCCTACATGTATTTAAGTCAGAGGATCACTTTAAGGTATCCTGAGCTTTAAGAGCCTTGAAAAGTGGCTTTCACACCTCCAAGTTCTCGCTGAAGCTAGTATAGCCATTTTCACAGCTGTTTTAATCTCACTAATGAAAGTCACTGCTTTCCTTTGCAACGATGAAAAACAAATGCATTTGTGGTTGGTATTTGGTTTCATGGCCGTGGCTAAGTCTGTCTTTTGCCATCGTGTTGAGCTTTGCCTGCCTCCCCTGTTTTTTTTTGTTGTTTTTTTTTTAATTGTCATGTGGTTACCAGTCCACGATGATAAAAAAGTTTGGGGAGCAGTGGCCTACATGACCCAAGATGTGGTGTCCACATACGGTAAGTGGACACCAGGTCTATTTATGGTTAGATTTTTTGATAATTATCATTACTGTATTTTTTTACATTATTTATCCTCATATTCTTAAAATGAGTAAATGTACCAATTGCAGATGTTAATAAAAACAAAACACAATTAAAACTTTAAAAAAAAAAAAAAAAACACACACACACAAAAAAACCTAGAACTAGACTCTGGTAATGGGCCCCAATAACACTCTGGATTTTTTTTTTTTTTTTTACAACAATGGATGTCCAATTCATGTAATGTAGGAGGAATGGCCGTGAATGGTTATGTTTCAGTGCCATTGACAGAACTAGAAATCCAATCCATTTTAAACAAGTGTCCTTTAAAGAATTACTTAACCTTTAATTTTATTTGAAGATTTTGTTAAGGTCACCCCTCAAATTTCCAGCTCCAATTTTAAGTCCTAACAAAGTTTTATGACCTTTTACAATCAGTGGGGTTCACAGAAGGAGAAAGTGAAATGTGAGTAAACAAACAGTGACCAGATGATCTTGGAATGGCCAGTGTGTATTTATTTGCTTGCCCCAGGTGCAAAAAGAAAACAAAAAAGTGGCAAAGGGATGATTTAGTGTAACCGTGTTTCTCCGGAGACCTTAAAGAAGATTCATACTGCAAATTTGCTGTGGCGAAATTGACAATTTGATTCAATTCCAAACAGGTTCATTGCAAAAGAACATGAAAGTAGATTTGTATTTGCAGAACAGGATTATCTGTGGGTACTGTTGGGTCTGAGAGAGCATGTGTATGAGGTCTGATTTGGTCCTACTTGAAAATTTGATTTGCAGATCGATGAATTGAATTAATTGTTTAGGGGTAGAAAAACTCATTCACTGCCTGGTGGATGTTCATACTGGTTATCTCGGACATAAACATTTACTGTCACGAACGAAAATATTTGCCAAATGGTTTTTTTCAAGTAATTGTACAAAGTTATTTGTTTGTCTGTTTGTTTGTAGTTTGTTCCCTGTAGATGGAATTGTTGTAACACTTTGGATTTATGATCAGCACAGCCTTTGAGTGGAAAACAAAAATTAGAGGGTTAAACTTAGCTCAACAAGTCAATTATGGTGGAGAGAAATGCCATCCTGTTTGACATCAGACAACCTTGCGCACTTCACACTGGAACATATGGTTCAACAGTACAGAGTACAGAAGTAGAAAGTGTGTTGTGACTTTGCGAACAATGATTTACATGGTGTGCCCCTGAGTTTTCTACCTGTATCCCAAAGGTTTCAGATTAAGCACTACTCGGTTCCTAGTAAAAAGTTTGTCTAGAGCCCTGGTTAACTTATAGGCAAAGTTGTTAACATGGCTTCAAGTTTCAATGCGAATGATGTGTGTGCCAGGTTCTTGTAGTTTTTTTTTTTTTTTGTGTATGTGTGCTAACTTCAAACTGAAGACAGGGAAGATGTAGGCCTATCTTTTCTAAGGAGCTGTGAATTGTTATTGAGCTCATTTGAAGGAAGTAGATCCATTTATCTCGGTGATGAGGACGCAGCCGTTCGGGTTCGCCACCCACTGAGTCCTTATTGATGATCTGTCTGAGCCACAGAACAAAGAGGAACATGTTCTCCCGCATTTTAACTGGCATCCTACTGGCCTCACTTCGTGTTCTCACAAAAAGTTCAGAGCTGGATTAAAGCACTCAGCCTGTTCGCTGCTGTTGAGCAACAGTTTTTGTATTGTTTTTGCAATGCCGAGGATCCATTACATGGGTGTTGTCTCAGCCCAGTTGCTCTCATCCACTTTTACTCTTCTAATGACACATTTGAATTAGGTCACCACCAAAGCAGTTATTATTGAATCCCAATTCCACACAACAAGCCAAAAACAAACAAGGAAAAAACAATATAACAAATCAGTCAACCGATATTAGAGTGTTTGTCTATTTAAATAGAAATGCATCACGGTTACATTTATCTATGGCGGAAAACACAGACAAGGCTGAAAAAGCAGTTCCTGCTCTTTCACCACTCTTTAAAATAAACTACTGTATTTTAAGCCAAAAGAACTGTTGTTTTTGATTGAACAAAATATGTCTATATGCCGCCATAACAGTTTCATGGCGCATTAAGCACCCAACTATTTTTAATTTGTCCGTTTTACCCTGGAGACCCCCGTTTACAGATACCGTGCAACCGCTTTTGTTTCAACCCAGCCATAAAAAGAAGGTAATTACAGTGGTACCTCGACATATGATCGCTTCGGCACACGATTTTTTCGACATCCGACGTAAAATTTGACTCGCCATTTGTTTCTACATCCGACGAGATGCTCAAAATACGACAATTTTTGATAGCGCCACAGTTTCTTTGCTTTGTCGGAAGACACGGACGCACGACTGATTTTTTTGTGAGAGAAATCAACACTGGATCCAATAAGGTTAGTGCAGGTGGGAGAAAAAAAGAAAAGGTGACGCTTACCATTGAAATTAAGATGTAAATGATAGCAAAATATAAGCATGGTGTCTGCATCCACGAACTGGGTCGACAATAGGGGCGTAGAATGTGGATCTCGGCCGGCGGTCCTCCTCCGTTCGCCAGTTTTTATAAGTTAAGGTGACAATTCTTATTGTGGTAACATCGGCAAAGAAATCGCCAGCTTCGTCAGGTTTCTAATCATTTATTCCATCAACTTGTGCAACACAACACGCCTAGTGTCCGCTGCTGTTCACGCCAGCATCAAAACAGAAAGTAAAATAGAGCCGTGCTCTCTTGCTCACTGTCACATCAGCCCCACAGTGCGTTCAGGTACAGCAAAAAAGTCCGCCACATTAGAGCCCAATGTAGTTCTTGCATGGAAGCCATCATTTCACAATGTGCATCTAATTGTCTGGGATGAAACCCGAATACCTTCATATGACATGTCCTGTCGTAGTTCCTCAGCTGTCACCCGGTGATTTTTCTCCACCTTTCGCTACAGGTATTGCACAGCAGTTTCAGATAGTAACCTCTTGCTACCACACCCAGGAAGCATTTAAACTATAGCGGAATATGCTCCCAATTGTGTCTCTTGACATTTTTAGTCCTTAGGCTATCTTTTTATATCCATATCCTTGCTTCTGAAGTGAAATGACCTCCTCTCTGAACTTTTTGGACCATTCCTTGGACTTCACCATGTTGTAAAGATATCATTGACTGCCAAGAAGTGTGTAACAGTCCTTTTAAATCTGCTTAATTGCTGCTCATTAGGGTTCCGTTCACATCTACAGACGTTTTCGTCAGCTATTTGACAACCACTGATGGAAACCTTTGTTTTTAAAAGTGGTGGACTTGGGGGATTGAATAATTTTGTGAATGAGGTAATCACAGAAAGGCCATTAATTTGACTATTACCAAAAATATTTGTATTATTTCAGTTGTATTTGTCTGTTTGATATGTCATTATTTGATGTGATTATAAACAAGATGAAAAAAGAATGTCAAACTTGCACAAACACTTATCCGCTGTGGGGGTTGAATAATTTTGAACACAACTGTATTCACTGTAAGACGGAGCTTGCATAACACTACCCGCGCCCGGCCCCGACTACCCGCGTCCCCGCCGACGCTTCCTCACCCCTGGGTGGAACCCGCGACCGATGACCGCCGCTGAAACCCGGGCTGGACGCCACCTCAGAACCTACCCGCCTGGCCCCGACTCCACCGAAGGCACCATGTTTACCCTGAAAGCGGAAGAGCGATAGTTGTGACAAGGTAACATGAAGTTAACGAAGCACGAATAAATAAGATTAACCTTGCTGTACCTTGCTAACGTAACGTTAGCCCTGCAGAGGGCTCGGTTTCTATTAATTATGACTACTGTCGATGCGTGGCTAACGTGTCTTCTATACAGGCTTTATTTAATCTTTAAAAACACAGCACTATAGAGTGATGAGGGTGTAAAATAAAAACATAATAAAGCTAACTGTCAATTTTAGCTAGGTAGTCATTGATGGATAAAACACCAAGTAGCACTGGTGCCTAATGTGCTCCAATATAGCAGGTATCATACAGTGGGGCAAATAAGTATTTAGTCAACCACTAATTGTGCAAGTTCTCACACTTGAAAAGATTAGAGAGGCCTGTAATTGTCAACATGGGTAAACTTCCACCATGAGAGACAGAATGTGGAAAAAAAGGAGAAAATCACATTGTTTGATTTTTAAAGAATTTATTTCCAAATTAGAGTGGAAAATAAGTATTTGGTCACCTACAAACAAGCAAGATTTCTGGCTGTCAAAGAGGTCTAACTTCTTCTAACGAGGTCTAACAAGGCTCCACTCGTTACCTGTATTAATGGCACCTGTTTTAAGTCGTTATCAGTATAAAAGACACCTGTCCACAACCTCAGTCAGTCACATGGCCACTATGGCCATGACCAAAGAGCTGTCGAAGGCACCAGAGACAAAATTGTAGACCTGAACCAGGCTGGGAAGATTATAGGTATGCAATAGGTAAAACACTTGGTGTAAAGTAAAAAAATGTAGACTGTGAACTGACCAAATACTTATTTTCCACCATGATTTGCAAATAAATTCTTTAAAAATCAATCAATGTAAATAAGTATTTGGTCAGTTCACATTGTCAGTTCACAATACCAAAAGTTCATCTCAATACTTTGTTATGTACCCTTTGTTGGCAATAACGGAGGCCAAACGTTTTCTGTAACTCTTCACAAGCTTTTCACACACTGTTGCTGGTATTTTGGCCCATTCCTCCATGCAGATCTCCTCTAGATCAGTGATGTTTTGGGGCTGTCGTTGGGCAACATGGACTTTCAACTCCCCCCACAGATTTTCTATGGGGTTGAGATCTGGAGCCTGGCTAGGCCACTCCAGGACCTTGAAATGCTTCTTACGAAGCCACTCCTTTGTTGCCCTGGCTGTGTGTTTGGGATCATTGCGATGCTGAAAGACCCAGCCACGTCTCATCTTCAATGCCCTTGCTGATGGAAGGAGATTTTCACTCATAATCTCTCGATACATGGACCCATTCATTCTTTCCTTTACACGGATCAGTCGTCCTGGACCCTTTGCAGAAAAGGAGCCCCAAAGCATGATGTTTCCACCCCCATGCTTCACAGTTGGTATGGTGTTCTTCGGATGCAATTCAGTTTTCTTTCTCCTCCAAACACGAGAACCTGTGTTTCTACCAAAAAGTTCTATTTTGGTTTCATCTGACCAAAACACATTCTTCCAGTCCTCTTCTGGATCATCCAAATGCTCTCTAGCGAACCGCAGACGGGCCTGGAAGTGTACTTTCTTCAGCAGGGGGCACACGTCTGGCAGTGCAGGATGTGTGTTACTGATAGTAGCCTTTGCTACTGTGGTCCAAGCTCTCTGTAGGTAATTCAATAGGTCCCCCCGTGTGGTTCTGGGATTTTTTCTCCCCGTTCTTGTTATCATTTTGACGCCACGGGGTGAGATCTTGCATGGCGCCCCAGATCGAGGGAGATCATCAGTGGTCTTGTATGTCTTCCATTTTCTAATAATTGCTCCCACAGTTGATTACTTTACACCAAGCGTTTTACCTATTGCAGATTCAGTCTTCCCAGCCTGGTGCAGGTCTACAATTTTGTCTCTGGTGCCTTCGACAGCTCTTTGGTCGTGGCCATAGTGGCCATGTGACTGACTGAGATTGTGGACAGGTGTCTTTTATACCGATAATGTGTTAAACCAGGTGCCATTAATACAGGTAACGAGTGGAGCCTTATTAGACCTCGTTAGAAGTTAGACCTCTTTGACAGCCAGAAGTCTTGCTTGTTTGTCGGTGACCAAATACTTATTTTGCACTCCAATTTGGAAATAGATTCTTTAAAAATCAAACAATGTGATTTTCTTCTTTTTTTCCACATTCTGTCTCTCATGGTTGAGGTTTACCCATGTTGACAATTACAGGCCTCTCTAATCTTTTCAAGTAGGAAAACATGCACAATTGGTGGTTGACTAAATACTTATTTGCCCCACTGTACATTAATTTTGAACACTGCAAAACCTCAAAATCCTATCAGGACCTACAATTCAGACTTAAACTTAAGAACTTAACTAGAACTTACATTTTAGACAGACTTAAAATAGCTTGACAGAAATGGAAATTCAATTGAAACACATGGGGAAAATGCCTAACTTGTGTGTTATCAAGCATAACGACATTTTTAGGTAAGAAATAAGATCTTATTAAAAAAAAAAAAAAATCTTACGTTTTTTAAGTGAAAGCATTTGAATTTATATAAAATAAAGACATTGATTGTCTAAAAATAGTTAAATATTAAGTGAAGTGTCTTGTTTTCTTATGTACATTTAGAATCACTCTTTAACAAAAAAGAAAAAAAAAATGTTTTGTCCGATTACTTGATTAATCAAGGGAATTTTCAGTAGAACTATCGATCATTAAAATATTCAATAGCTGCAGTCTTAAATGCCAGTATACCTTGCAATTGTGATTAAAATGTGTTTTAACCAACTATTGTTCGCAAACAAACTTCTTGAACGCAGCATAAGTTACTGATGTTTTATCATCTGACTGCATCTTTGTCAAGTCACTCCACACATTTCACTTAAATATCACCTGAGCAGCAGTTTACACGGCAACAGTAACGAGGGGAAAATACAAAAAAAACTTCAAAAGATATCTGTATTGTTTAGACAGCGATGGTTTTTGGTAGGGGTGGAAAACGCAAAAATCTGAAATTTCCTTCCAGAGTAAAATTCTTGACAATGCTACACCCTGTCATTGCTTGCGAAACAGTTGAAAAAACAAAAATAAGTTTTGGTAGCATCTGTTTTCAGGGTTACCAAATAGGAAAGACAGTCTCCAGCCAAATCACACCATAAAACCCACCCAGTTCAATAATAATCAGTCAAAATTACAAACTTCTGTCCAAGAAGAGATTTTCTCAAAAGTTCTCAAAAGCCCAAATTTTATCCCACCTGAGTCTTTGAAAATAGCACAATTGGGTGGAAATCTGCTAAACTGGCAATACCGTCTGTCCTATTCACGACGGAAGTAGATTTTGGTGGTGCTGCCACTTACACACTGGGCATATATAATACAAGTTTCATGCATTTTTCCGTCTCCTTGTACACACAGATATCTCCACATAAAAAAGTAACAACAAAACGCCAGTGTCCTTGATCTAAGTACATGTAAGGCCGAGACTTGAGTGGAACAATACTTTATTCAGTGTGCTTCTCATCCCATGTGCATACGACTCATCACAGAGGTTCCTTTTTAACGTAATAACACACCCACAGGGAGTGCATACCACACCCACAGCGCACAAATATGGAAACAAAAGTGTGACATAAATATGTTACAGCCAGTTTTTTTTTTTTTTTGCATCAGACCGTGAGAAAAAAGTAGTAATACCATTATAACGAATATAGGAGTGTTAATGAGACTACCACAAGTAATATACTGCAGAATGAAACTGAAAGGACAAATCGGGTGATACTTTATCACACTTCCCTTACTCCCTATTCCAGTGCTATGTTGGGGGAGTTCAACATCACTATCGCTGTAGTCCTCCATGTTGACACAATGCATGGTTCATGTCACAGAAAAAAGGACAAAAATTTTATGAAGAGGAGCATTACTGTGTGTGCTTGCTTGTGTATGCATTCCATGCTGATTTACGACAATGGGGAACCTATAAGGAGACACTTTACAAGGTTGAAGCATGAAATACAGTTGAATGTATTATTGACTGGCACAATGAAAGGTGTACGCTCATGAACAACGTATGTCAGAGCGGCAGAGGCTCCCGTCAGCACAGAAAATCTGGCACAAATTACACGCCTGCGCACACTAGCAGTCGCTTTCAGTTCCGGATAGGAAGCTGTGAGAAATCATTGTGGACTCCAACACCGAGAACAAACCTCCCATGGTGGAACTAACCAGTGAAACTGAATTTTTGCAAATTGTGGTTAACATTTTTGGAGGTGGGACAGGGTGACTCTTAATTGATAAAATATTTACATCAAGTCCCATAAATTCTCATGTGTAATACATTTTTTTTGCACACAATAATGGGGAAAAGAATCCAAAACGTCACGTTTTCCAAAAACGCACAAGTGAAAAAGTAATAGTGGACAAAGGAGCCAAATATACGCAGTCTGTGGCAAAAAGAAGAAACTTTGGCTCTTACAATATATGGATGAAGCAGTCGCTGGGGCATTGGAGAAACAGTTCAAGCACAAAATAATTTAAATTGCAACAAATGTGAAACCCTAAATTGCTCCCTATGGGTCTGGCAGTAACTACTAAAAACTGCTTTTATTAGTGTTTTTGTTTGCCTGCTGGTAGCTGCTGACACTAGCAAGACCAGCACAGAAACAAAACAAAAGCAGAAATTGCTGGTGAGCACCTAGTCCCTGCTGTTTTTCTTTGCAGAGTGGCTAGAGTATTTTACAATCCTGAACAATTTGTTTTCTATTTATACTCATGAAGCAGGTGAAATTTATACAAAGCAGATCGATAAAAAAAAAAGTCAATCTATCTTAATGCTTTAAAAAATTGCTTTTCTTAACCCTTCAAAAATTCCTTTGGCATGCTGAAATCTTCAAAGGTAAAACACACAGTGTCACCCATGCAAACTGCTGCCCAAAAGCAACAGGTGCAATGTTTTGGTTGTTCTTTTTTTCTTTTTTAATGCTGGTGTTGCATGTCAAAAGGCCTTTGAGGATTTGGTTACTTCCAGACAGTGAGAGCCACAGGAAGGAAATCTTCTCATACGCACAAACGCGCACACACTCCCCCACACACACCGGGGAAAATTTGGAGTCCTTTTGGAATTGGTCTCCCTTCATTTGCACAATGGCCACAAAGGGAGATCATCAAGACTACTGACGTATAGGAAAGTACTCGTCTGCGCATAACAACTTGCCAACTTGTAAAGAATGTAAATGATTTTCTGAAACAGCCCGCCCCGCCAACACAAAGGTCGAGATTTGCTGTTGGTACCAGTCTGAATAATGTTGCCAGCAGCTCAGTGTGCATCATGGAATACTGTCATGAAAGTGTTGCATGTGATGACCACATCAAAATATGATAGATTTCACACATACACATGGTAATCTTCACAGTATACTTGTATTTTACAATGTGTGCCCAATTCGTCATTAACGTACAATCACAATGCTCTAGATCAACCCAAAACAGTAACAAACCCTCAAACATCAGCATTTAAGTAATAAAAGGGAAGTTTTGACTTCCTTAAAAATAATCTGTAAGTACACCATTATTAGGCAACTATTAGTGTGCAGAATTATTATGCAACTCAATAAACAAATAAAAACATTAAGATTATTCATTCGCCCTTGTTTGTTTTCACTTGTTACAGTGAGAATGATCATTTATAAAAACAAACAAACAAACCAAGATTTACTACAAAATATCTAAAGGTTTTTAAAACAAGCTAAAACCCAAAAACTGAGTAGCCAATACATCCACCCTTGTTTTTGATAACAATGGTAGGCTTCTCATTCACAGAGTCAGTCAGTTTCTTGAACAGGTCAGGTCTGCTGGGGCAATTACAGCATCCCAGCCACTGTTCAGAAAAGTGCAGTGTTTAGCTTTACTGTAAAGTTCCTGGTTAAGAAGCACCCAATAGTTCTCAGTAGGGTTAAAGAAATGTGTAGAGGGGGGCCATGTTATTAGTTTTTCCTCTACTGGCCAGCCACACAGTTGGGTACATTGATACTGTACTAGTCCTTCTAAAAAAAATAGCATATTGTGCTAAAGTTAATTATTGTCTGTAATGTACTGATAAACATTAGACTTTCATATATATTTTAAATTCATTACATGCAACTAAAGTAGTTCAATCCTTTTATTGTTTTAATATTGATGATTTTGGCAAAAAAGTCAAGAAAAAACAAAAATCCTTATCTCAAAAAATTTGCATATCATGAAAAGGTACTCTAAAGAAGCTACTAACCGAATCAACAAATTATCTCAAAACCCCTGCGAAAGATTCCTGAGGCTTTTAAAAACTCCCAGCCTGGTTCATTACTCAAAACCGCAATCATGGCAAGACTGCCGACCTGACTGCTGTCCAGAAGGCCATAATGGCACCCTCAAGCAAGAGGCTAAGACACAGAAATAAATTTCTGAGCGAATAGGCTGTTCCCAGAGTGCTGTATCAAGGCACCTCAGTGAGAAATCTGTGGGAAGGAAAAAGTGTGGCAGGAAACGCTGCACAACCAGAAGAGGTGACCGCACCCTGAGAAAGATTGTGGAGAAGGGCCAATTCCAGACCTTGGGGGACCTGCAGAAACTGTGGACTGAGTCTGGAGTAGAAATATCCAGAGCCACCGTGCACAGGCGTGTGTGAAACAGTGGCAGAAGCACCTGACCTGGGCTACAGAGAAGCAGCACTGGACTGTTCCTCAGTCGTCCAAAGTACTTTTTTCTGATGAAAGCCAATTTTGCATGTCGTTCGGAAATCAAGGTGCCAGAGTTTGGAGGAAGACTGGGGAGAAGGAAATGCCAAAATGCCTGAAGTCCAGTGTCAAGTACCTACAGTCAGTGATGGTCTGCGGTGCAATTTCAGCTGCTGGTGTTGGTCTACTGTGTTTTATCAAGGGCAGGGTCAATGCAGCTAGTTATCAAGAGATTTTGGAGCACTTCATGCTTCCATCTGCTGAAAAGCTTTATGGAGATGAAGATTTCATTTTTCAGCACGACCTGGCACCTGCTCACAGTGCCAAAATCACTGGTAAATGGTTTACTTTGGCTTACTGTGTTCAATTGGCCTGCCAACTCTCCTGACCTGAACACCATAGAGAATCATGTGGGATATTGTGAAGAGGAATTTGAGAGACACCAGACCCAACACTGTGGATGAGCTTAAGGCCACTATCGAAGCATCCTGGGCCTCCATAACACTTCAGCAGTGCCACAGGCTGATTGCCTCCATGCCACGCCGCATTGAAGCAGTCATTGCTGCAAAAGGATTCCCGACCAAGTATTGAGTGCATCGCTGATATAATAAATTGAAGGTTGATTTTTTTTGTATTAAAAAACACTTTTTTGTATTGGTCGGATGAAATATGCTAATTTTTCTGAGATAGGTATTTTTGGCCAATTTTTTTTTTTTCCAAAATCATCAATATTAAAACAATAAAAGGCTTCAAATACTTCAGTTGTGTGTAATGGATCTAAAATATATAAAAGTCTAATGTTTATCACCACATTACAGAAAATAATGAACTTTATCACAATATGCTAATTTTTTTAGAAGGACTTAGTATGTTACAGAGCATCATGTTGTATAGAAATCAAAGTCTTCTTTAAAGATAGACATTTTTCTGTGCCACTGCTTGAAGAAATTGTCTTGGTCAGGTTTCAGCATTCCTTGCCTTGGTCAAAGGCAAGGTCTCTGAGAACTGCTAACGCCTCTAATTTCTTCAAACTCAAGGTAGGTTGCAGTTCTGGATTATGACAGCATTGGAGGATAATAGGCTCCTGGTATATTCAGTTTAATTCTTCTCATATCTTTGTGCACCTTCTCTAAAGATTTGCCAGCCTGGTAATTATATGCAACAAAATGTTTGATGGTTCTGTCTCCTGTGGTCACGCCCCAAAATCTTTGTTATTTCAAGGGTGCTGCATGCCTCTGAAAGACTTTTCATAATTATTGACATGTCGGAGTCATAAAAATTAGGGGTGGGAACCTCTTGGTTCCTCACAAAACGATGCAATTTGCGATACAAAGCTCACGATAACGATGATCTCACAATATGGCGATGCAACAATTATCGGTACATTGGTCAGGAAATCATTCGAGGATATTCTGCAAAACGACTAATAAACATTAAAACAAGCTATTTCATCTTTCTTCTTTAAGTTTATCACTAGAAGTAGAAGTCCAATCCATTTGAGCTGGGAGGGTGGCAGCAAAGGAACTCCTACCACTTCAAACGGGCCCCTCCCACTTCTATGGCCCTCGGTGGCAGCCAATGCCAGGCAACAAGGTGGTTTGGGGCCATTTCAGGTCATTACCTCTTGATTTTCAGTCACTTCCTGTCGATTATGGGAAATTTTATGAGTCACTTCCTGTCGATATTGGGTTATACAACAGGAAGTGACCTGGAAATGAATAGGCAGTGACTCAAACTCAACAGGAAGTGACCTGAAAATGCCCCGAAAATCGGAGTGACCGTGAATGCTCTGGTTTCGAAACGAATGAACGAAGGATCGTTCAAGTGATTATTTCATCAGCGAGCTCTCCAGAAGCCTTACAATGATCCTGATTATTTGATTCAGGTGTGTAGGAGGAGGGAGACTCGGAAAACACGACAGGAAAAGTGGCCCCGACGTCCGGATTTGGTGAATCCTGATCTACACACATGATCTCATATGTAATACTTCCAACTAAAATTCAACTTAATACAGCTTGGAGTTGGGAATTACTGTATGTATAAAAAGATACGGTCAAAATAATCTTTTGCCCAAGAATTGTGCAAGAAGTATATATTTTTAATATGTTAAAACATTCAGTTTTCGTGAAAGTCTGATCATTGAGCCCCCAGGACTGCTCCAGTCACTAAATATTAAAGTGCGTATGATGCCAAAATGCATGTTTATTTCATATTTCACGCGATGTTTTATACTCCTGAAGGAAATGGACTGCTTGGATGTGTGTGGAAGCGATCGTTTTATATATTCAATTTTTTAATCCCGCGCCATGAAAATGAGTGATTCCGGCTCCAGTCTCGGGTTTAGGACGAATGCGAATGTGACGTCACCCAGGTCTGCATCTCACAGTATAGCATTGCTTTATAGCATGCAGATGGACTGCGGATTCAGCTGATTTTGCGGATTAATTCATTTATTTTTCGCATCATGCCAGCCAAACGGCTCCAGAAAATTGTTGCTGCACCAGGGAGAGGCGTGTGAGGCTTTTTGAGTTTCCGTTTCCCGTTCACCGCGGATATTGGGCAAAACAAGCCCTACTACTGTGGGACCATTGGACTTATAAGGAAGTGAGTAAACATCGTATTTTGTATTATGTCAAATACTGGGATTATAACACACGTTTTAATACGGAGGTGGCTTGCATTTTGTGGCTGACTGACCACTCGGCCAACGACCGGCGGCTTGTCGCACACCCCCCCGCCTTTTTCGTGTGCCCGGTGTTCTGTCAACCCCATCAGAAATTGCAACTTTGTGTTAAAAATGGCTGCGAATACAGCGATTACAAAGTAAACACTACAAACTTTCCTTAAATAAAGGACTATTTACTTACATTTGATCATGGACAGACATGTAGAAAAGTTCTCCTCAGACACATCCTACCAGGTTAGCTGCATACAAACTGCACACCGCTCTCTGTTTACGTTTTCCCCGTGTAGTAAAGCATTATTTTACGCCATCGTTTTGACCATGTGGAAGCTACGCGCTCCTCCGACGTCGGCCGGTTTGTCCGGCGGTACACTCCAGCTGCTTCCCCGGCGGGCACTCCTGTCCGTCGCAGGGGAACGAGCTGTAACTTGCTCGCCAACTGGCGGGTTGCCGATCGGCGAAGACAATCGACAACCACGCCGCCGCGTGACATGATCCTGGCTGGTTTTGTGTGATTTTTTTTGCTTCGAAAAGCAAAAATAAGACTTGAGACGTCACTCGGTTCGGGTTAGCATGCCAGCTTGCTGTCACGCCTCTTGACTTGTTTATATTCTCCGAAGCCATGCAGGGAAATGACAAAACCCTGACTAACTACGGTGGCATAAAATATCGTTCGGGAGGTGCAACAGTAAAGGTGAAGTCGACAGTTTTAACCATTATGGAGTAATTTTGCCATGTCGTACTGAATAAATGCATTTTTATTATTTCTAGGGCTGTCAAAATTATCGCGTTAACGGGCGGTAATTAATTTTCTTAATTAATCACGTTAAAATATTTGACGCAATTAACGCACATGCCCCGCTCAGATTAAAATGACAGCAGTGTAATGTCCGCTTGTTACTTGTTTTTTGTTGTTTGGCGCACTCTGCTGGCGCTTGGGTCCAAATGATTTTATGGGTTTGGGGAGTGAGCATGGTGTAATGACATCAACAATGGCGAGCTACTAGTTTATTTTTTGATTGAAAATTTTACAAATTTTAATAAAACGAAAACATTGAGAGGGGTTTTAATATAAAATTTCTATAACTTGTACTAACATTTATCTTTTAAGAACTAGAAGTTTTTCTATCCATGGATCGCTTTAAGAGAATGTTAACAATGTTAATGCCATCTTGTTGATTTATTGTTATAATGAACAAATACAGTACTTATGTACCGTATGTTGAATGTATATATCTGTCTTGTGTCTTACCTTTTCGTTCCAACAATAATTTACAGAAAAATATGGCATTTTATATACGTAGATGGTTTGAATTGCGATTAATTACGATTAATTTTTAAGCTGTAATTAACTTGATTAAAAATTTTAACCGTTGACAGCCCTATAATAAACAAATACAGTACTTATGTACCGTATGTTGAATGTATATATCCGTCTTGAGTCTTATCTTTTCATTCCAACAGTAATTTACAGAAAAAATATGGCATATTTTATAGATGGTTTGAATTGTGATTAATTACGATTAATTAATTTTTAAGCTGTAATTAACTCGATTAAAATTTTTAATCGTTTGACAGCCCTAATTATTTCATATTCCATTCAGTACAAGACTGTTATTTGTCATGACCATACCATTTATTTAGCAAATGGGGAAAAAAAATACTTCGATAAAAAGAATATCCTATAAAAATATTGGAGTAGAGAGATTGAAACAATGACATTTTACGGATCTCTTCGTCGCATTTTCCTCGTTCTAATAATTCCCCCTCACTGGGTTGAATTCTAACCCTGCTGACATCATCTTCCTGTTGGGGACGCTAGAGCCCTATATTGGCAGGCGTGGCTAAACGGCGAATTAAAAGATTAATTTGTCTGCGCTTTGCCAAATTGTTGTTGTATATAGTCGAATCGTCTCAAAATATGATTCTAATTCAAATAATAATGCTATGTGTTTTGTTTTCTTCTTTAATCCTGTCGTACGCACTTTAAAGGTGGCCTTGCATTATTTAATTTGTACGTCATTTCTTATATATGTTGAGGTCATTTTATCAGGTTAGCAAGACATATGGCATACAAAATGCCCAAAGTGTACTTGTTCAAGCTATTTTAGTGAGTCAGTTTTGCTTGCCTCTGCAAACAGCTTAATACTCATTAATATGTTTCTGACTGGCTCAATTTTGAATATTAAATGTTTAGATTTAAAGTGAGTGGGTGTGCTTGTGGACAAGTGTTTATATTAAGACATTTTGTGAGTGGGTGCGTAGGAAGCATTAAGCGGGCAGGTACTTGCATAATAAGGCGTTGTGTTATGCCACATCATTTGAATCCGCTCGTTTCCAGAGCAGTTTGACCCAATAACATAATTCCCATCAAACCACATCGATGACATACTTGAGGTCACACACTCATTTCGATCTAGCTTATGCATGACACAGTGGGAAACAAACGGAATTCCATGTAAGGTAACATTTCTTTGACAATTAAAAGGTTGTGCAACAAATGGAGTCTCTCTATCTGAATAGGTTTTACACTCTTTATTATAAGATGACTATTTTTGTTGAAATAAAACGACATTAATAGGGTTGCTGTGAATGTTCGTATTTATTTTCATACGACCTAAAATGTTTGTGTTTGTTAACACAATTAAGGTGAATGTGCGATTTCATACAGGTAAGTGACCAATTTTAAGTAATTGCATTAGTACCCCCTACATATGCAAACAATTCTATAATATTACACTTTATTTAAATAATTTGCAAAGTATGATACAAGTTGTGTATTATAATTATTGTATAATATATTATAATGTGACTCATTGTGTCTGTGCCTTGCCCACTTGGGGGCAGTACAATACAGGCATCTGTTTAACAAAACAAAAACAAACAAACAAACAAAAAAACCTGCAGTAATCTTTCTTCATTGTTCTTCACACAGGATAAAGAATACACGCCTGTGAGAGTAATATATTGTATGTCTACTCCTATTGTATGTTGTATTCAAATCCTTGCTGCTTCAAGGGACTGTGGTGTCATTTGTGAGTAAATGTCTACTTCAATGTCTAAAAATTGTAACCCCTCCATCCTTTTGTTGATGAGCCTTGGGGGAACCCTCACATCCTCTCAGCCCTACATCCATCTTGGCAAACCACTGGACATATGTAGTGTAGAATTTGCCTGTGAATAAAACAGTTTGTAAATCCATTTTCATGTATTTCTGTTTTCACTGCCAAAATTTTCCATTGTGGGCTTTGGTTAGCAGTGGCTGAGATTTATTTGTTTTATAAACAATAGCTCAGGGTGCTAAAAATACCAGAAGCATTTAAAATCTGCATACCATTATGGTGAGGCTACTTCTCAAACTAAAGAGTAATAAATGGAGTGAAAAGGGGGGGGGGGGGGGGGCATTTTATATGAAAAGTACAACCTAATATTGGTGCATTAACCCCTTCAAAAAAAGATGGCAGATAAATCAATAAATATCAACCATTAATAACAATTAGCTTTGAAATCTGAAGGAAAAAATCACAACAAGTTATGATGTGACTATTGATATTACCTGTCTATTATTTTAAAGTAAGAAAAAAATTTTTTGACAGGTCCTTTAATGCTGAACATATTTTGACAATGATAAAAAAAAATGTCCCCTTTGGACTGCAAGTATATATCGCCCCCTGATGGATAAGCATCTACTATGCATCATCATCACACAGTGATTGGTCAGTAAACCTAAGTTATCGCAGATCCGGAGTGGAAGCTCCAAGGTAAGTCCTAAGGTCAGAGATGTCGGATTTGACGATCTTGGCAGGGATGGTCTGCATTTTCAACCGTTGGTAGGCAGCGAATCGATGACACCCTCCAAAAGAGTAGAAATAATTACCCCCTTCTCTGCCTTTTATCCAAAGCACATCAATGGGAGGAACAACACTTATGTCTGCTCCATCCTGAAATGAAAAGCTACCATTTGTCAGCAGGGAAAATTGCATGAGTATTTATTAGTAAATATGATAATAAACACATGAGGTCGTATGCCATTTTAACATGCTGTTGACAGGAAAGAAAATGGAATAGACTGCCTTGTTTTTCTTAAATTCCTGTCCAAACAAATTTACATTTCGTCTTACCGGGCATTTGAAACGAATAAGAAACTAAAGAAAGAAGATTGATGTATTGACAACAATAATAATATAATCATTTTCAATCATATCCAGTCAGAATTTTGCTTGCAGCAAAACTGTGTACCTTTATTGTATTGACGAGACTGTGGACTTTTTCTTCGTCTAGAACCGGTGGAAACGGCCTGATGATGACATCAATAGGAACGTCGGTCACTTCCTGTAGCCCTTTCGAGTGAATCGACTCGCTGTCGTCTGTTTTAAGTTCGTCGCCCCCAGTGTTCATTGTCGACTGATTTATGCGACAGAAACCAAATTGGGTCGCGATCCTTCTGCTTCCGCGGAACAATTGGAACATAACCCAAACTTCAAATTTGAGCCAACGAGTAACTCCTCACTTCCGCGTTTCGAAGAGGGTGGAATCATTGACGGGGTTTCTGATTGGATAGTGTCGCTGTCAATCATAACTATGATTTAAAAAGGAAACTTTCCCATGTTGTGGACGGAAAGTTTCATGTTTGTGTTAGCATTAGCACGGGAAATAGACTTTTACATTGAAATGCAAGATTATTTAGGTTTTTCTTTTTTCACAACTCGAATTCTGTTTTTCCAGAGAATGTCTAGATTTCCTTGATTCACTTATCTGTTTCAATATATTAAAGAATAACAACTCATAATCCTTTAATAAAGAAAGTCATATTTTTTATTGAACAATTGGTGAAAATGGTGTCATGGCTCACTATTTTACACCTAACATTTTATAGATCAGTGGGTGATGGTTGGTTGTGCACATAAGAGGAGTTTGACTTTTGTGGCAAGGAGGGGCAAAGCATCTTGATGACCCCGAAGCGCAGTGGCAGCAATAAAATTAATTTACAAGATATATGCTCAGATAATCCCAGTTGTGTGTGTGTGTGGGGGGGGGGGGTGCGTGAGCGCGCGCATTTTTCTGTCTTATCTAGTGGAGAAACAGACGCCACATCCTTTTTGACTGAATATTCTAGCCAGAAATCCTCGGGTGGTTTTGGCTAAGCAAAGCAAATGGCCGTCTCTAAGGTGCTAGTCACATGATGTGTTCGAAAAATAATTTGGACCCATTCTAGAATTTTTTTTAATTTTTTTTTTTTTTCATTTTATTCATTTTTGTTGTTTTATAGCTTTATAACTTTATAACAACATTTTACCACCATGTCTTCATTTTAAATTCATATATAGGAAAGTCAATTACATGCAGTTACATCATTTTCGGCCGCCGGGGGTTAGGGGGGGCCCCCTCCTTAATCTCCGGTATGGTTGTGCAGCATTTGGATGCACCAATCGGTCCGCTATCGTATGTATGGTTTCTCCAAGGACTAAAAGCAGCAGAAAAAAACATGGATGGCAATGGTCAGCGGTCAAAACATTACAATGAAAAGGCTTTTTTCCCCTTTTTTTTTCCACTTTTAGCTGTTTAAAGCAGCCCTAAGGAGCTTTCTTTTTTGTTGAGTTTGGCTGGGCTTGTGGACAAAAGCAGTTGTGTTTTACCTGACGCAGTGCTTCTCAATTACTTTCTGTTACGCCCCCCCCCCCCCCCCCCCCCAGGAAGACGTATATGTTTCGCGCCCCCCCAAACTCTCTGCTGCCACTGTAAATAGTATCATTTGTCTATAAAATTACTATTATAAATACGCATTTGCCTAACATTGTGTCCTTTTTTTCTAATAAAGAAAAAAAGTAACATAGATCAACTTATAATAAAGTATAACTTTATTAGCATTGTTTTGTTTGTAACAGAGAAGACTTGACGCGCATCAATTTGCCTTAATTTTAAAAAAGTCACATCCAAACTGTAAAAATATACACTTAAGGTACATTTTGACCATTTGATACAGAAAAATAAAATGTAATAAAATCAGTAGATAATAACAAATTCAAATTGATTAGAAACAGGACAATACGCCAAAAAATTTGACCCAAAAAACGAAACTGAATAAAAGAAAAAAAGAGTGTCCTTGGACAGAAGGAAAGTTTTTATTTTTGCTGCTCACACTCAGTATTACCTCCTTTGCAATGGTGTGGAGTTATTTTGCAATTAGCATGCTAACTATTCTCACTGGTTTACTGATATAACACTGACAAAGCAGGACGATTGTTGGCAATATTCGGCACGTTTTCGCTGAAAAACAATCAAGCGGCTTATCAATGAGATTGGGGTCGAATGTCTATAAGTGGCGTCTTAATTGATTTGGCTTCTGGCTGTCCGCTATATTTATTTTTAGACACAGTAAACAGTGGTCTTTACTCATCACCCACTGTATTAAAAGTCAAAGCTAAAAGGCAAACGGCACGAAAAAAACGCATTCTCGGCGGCCGAGGTAGAACCGTAGGTGAGGGTGGTCGTCGTGACGATCCCAAGCCGAAAATGGGACTTCTCGGGCGGCGACGTTAGAACAGGACAAGACGGTCGCTGCGTGAGTGAGTCCGGTGTTCTGCCAAAATATTCTACATCGGCGAAACGTCCTACATTAGTCGAATTTGACACCTAAAGTACTACCGTGCGCTCTAAACTTGTTTTGTTTAGATGCATACAGGAATAAGGTACTAAAAAAATGCCTGCAGAAAATACTTAAATGTAGTTATATCAAATAAGGACGGTTTAAACACGCTACGTGACTAATGTGGTCAACTGCTTCAAATCTAACACAAAAAAACACAATGGTTAAAAGTATGAGAGGGTAATACATGCAAAAAGTATCTTTGAGGCTGTGAAAAGGTTCTAAATAACTAAATAAAAACAAAAATAGTGAGTAATCGCCGCCTCTAACCGATGTGCGCATGCGTGTGAATGCATGCGCAAGCGCCCTGAGCATTGTGTAGGATGTTTCGCCGCGTAGTAAGGAATGGCCGAACACCGGTCGGAAAACGGCTTTCGAAAACGGCGGCGGCGCACTGCTCTTCATATCTGTTTTCTGTGTGTTGAGTGCTCTTCCTTAGTTCAAAAATACTGCACGCACTCTGAAAATGAGAGCGTCACTGCATACATTCAGTTTCAAACATTTTTTTTTTCAATCGTTTCTTTTTTTCAGATTACAAAACTTTTGGCCTTGATTTAACACCATACACTGCCACCCACTGAGTGGATGTGCAAGTACACTTTATTCCAGTACGGCAAAAAAAAAAAAAAAAAAAAAAAAGCATGTTCCCCGAGGACACACGTGCCCCCCCTGGCATCGCTCTGCGCCCCCCCAGGGAGGCGCGCCCCACTATATGAGAAGTACTGACCTGACGGAAGGCTCTATTTTTATTTATTTTTGTTATTCCCTAACTAAGAAGTTTTTTCCAGTCATATTTTATTTCTTTATTTAGACAATGTTGAGTGGTCTTTGGACAAATGTTTATTTTTTGCATTCCTGGATTGTTAAGAGATTATTAACAAGTTTGCATTTATTGTGTATGTAGATATAATTTATGTTCAAATATTGCAATTTAAATTTGCTAATAAAATCCAGATATTTATTCTGGAATTTTTCAAAATGCTTTTTTAGTAGTTGTTGGAAACAAAGGTTTGAATTGAACGGTGTATCACCTGAACCAATGCATATGAAAATTAGTATTCAGTCAAGTATATACAGATTTATATTGCGTTGATCATTTAACCTATCAATTAATTATGTCAATGTTCATGACAAATGTAGCCCTGACTCCAGTCCATTCAATCTGTTTTGTCTTATTAGTTTCCTGTCCCCAGCAAAAAGTGTACATGCAAGTTATGCTGTTATCTCAATGTTGAGACCAAACCTACGCCCTTGGTTTAAAGCCTGGTTCAATCTTTGAAACTTGAAGCTTTGAATTTGACTATATGGTGACGTAAATGCTTTATGGCAACTTTTTGGGCGGTGGATTTTTTTGTACCACAATCTATCTAAAGAAATAATTAATGAGGAGGAAGGGGCCACTTGTATTTCCAGGATCTCTCAGAATCTTTACCCGTCATGGTTCCAGGTCAAAGACAAACATAGAAAACACGTACCACCCAAATACAGCAAATATGGGCTTCACCAACGTGGAGTAAAAAATGGCATCTGTCATGGCGGCACCCTGATGCGCACTGTAAATGGGAGCCGGTGAACGCCATAGGTAACGTCAGTTGCACTCTGCCCAGTTTTTCTTTATAGTATAGAGTTCCAACTCAGCCGTTACCGTGCCAAGGATAAGCAGTATAGAAAATGGATTGGAGAAGGTGATAAGATAGAGCTGGGTAGTAATTTTTTGAACTACTGTTTTACAAACAGCCGTTTTATTTTGATATTAAGACCAGGGTGCCTCTTTGAAATTCATGCCAGCAATTAATCTGAAAAATAAGACGCCACAAGCCCTCCATCCCGTAACTCCTCTTTTAATGAGGTCGTGTAGACTGTTGCATGATACAGGCGCTCTGCTTCAAAGTGCTTAACTTAGTACAGTACTGTTCTATTTTTGCTGGGATTTCAAAGAGCCATGCAGGTTGCTGTGGTTACAAACACAGGACATCTGGGCTTGCAGCTTTGCACAGGTAAATCTTCAAAAGATCTGCAGAAACAAAAGCATTGTTGTGTCCAACACATAGCTATAACGTCTTCTAATGAGACAATTAAAAATGATTTCTTGGCCAGAAGAGGCAGGTCATTATATTGAATTATTACAAATACTTTCAACTGCAACGGTAGGCACCTTTTTTTGACAATTAATTGGTCACATGGGAATCAACATGAAGGAACTCTATATATAGTCGCTAATCATTAAGTGTGCAATCTGTACATTATATGTCTTTGTAGTGTGAAACTGAGCAAAATACCTAAAGTATCGCTGTACCAACAGTCATTCCCATCTAACATTTGAGCTTTGTTTCTTTTAAAAAAGCTGTGAGCTAACACCAGTCTGTTTGAAAAACATTAGTTTGCCATAAGGACTAAGGAGTGTGCAGCTGGCTGCTTGTGCACATTTAGCAAATATGTGTGGTGACATTTTACCCCTTAGCGTTCACTACTTTATTCAGCATCAAATTTGATCCATTGCTTCAATATCTGTCAGAACGTATCATGCACCTTCTCTGCCGAAATAAACAGCATTACATGCAAAAGATGAGACCCTGTCAGTCAACACATATAGACATGTAAATCATCCGAGTCCCACTACACTCTGTGCGACCCTCTGCTGTCAAAGCGGAGATGCGTTCTTCTTGCTAACATCTCTCAATGACTTCAATTGAGTTAGTCATACAGGTGCAGCCGCAGGTCACGCAAGAACAGTTCCCACATAATGATTTGCTGTTAATATTAGATTTTCAGTCCTCGCGGGATTGTCACACTTAGAGCAGCTGGAGAAAATTACCTGCCAGAAATGAGCTATATTTATTTAGATAGCCCCCCCCCCCCAATCTTCTTCTACACGCTGACATGCTTTTAAGTGATCATGACTCTGAAGGTGACTTTCGGTTGTCATTCCGAAGCTTTAGGATTGATGACAATGTATAAAATCTTGGGACTTTTAAGCAAGAGCTGATAATGTTGCAGTCCAAGGCAAGGCTGCCTTTTTTTTTTTTTTTTTTTTTTTTAATTATGTGGATTGTTGCATCACTCTAAACCTTCCCATGAAATAATTTCCTCTATTACAGCGTCTCCCTCCGGAGTAGTAAGACCTCTACTGCCTCTACTGTTATAATGATCTTATGTGCCTGTACAGTAAACCCACTGTAGACTTATCATAAAAAAAAATTCTTATGGAAAGAAGGGTACATTATTACCCTTTACCCACACTTTATTACAAATTATGGTGTGGTGTTTACCTTTCAATTAAGTTATAAACTATATTTATAAAAGACAGTGAAATGCTTTATGAGTTGTATTAGAAATGTTCTAATTCTAAATCACAAGTATTCCATTCCTCCCCTCTGCCTGGGCTGCCGGCCGCGGGAGTGGGGTGGGGGGTCGGGGCTCCGATCTTGCATCGCCCCATGGCAGTTCCTCGGCGTTCTCCTGCCTCCACCTTCCCCTCTTCTCTGACTGGACATCCGCCCTGCGCTCCGTTGCGGGTCGCTGGCTGGGCGCCGGTATGTCAGTGGGGTGTTGCCTGCACCGGCGGGGGGCCCTGCCCTGCCTTGGGCTTAGTGGGCCACTGGGGGTCCCGTGGCGTGCCGTGCCAGTTGGGGGCTGCGGCTGTAGCTCGTGGCCCGGGTGGGCGGGCGGGGGTGGGGGTAGACGTGGGGTTGGTGGTGCGTCCCCTTCTGCCATCCCTGAAGGCCGGTTGATGGGTGCGCGGGTGGCCCGGGGGACCACCCTGGATCCCGGGGGGGGGGGCGATGGCTCCTTTGCTGGGCTGCGGGAGGAGGGATGGGCTGCGCTTGACCCCCCAAACCCACCCTCCCTCCCTTGGCTGGCTGGGTGGGGGCCGTGGCCCTAGGTTGGCGCCCGCGAGGCTTCCCCGCCCGTCTGCGTGGCTGTCGCGCGTCCGGTGGGGCTCACGTGCTGCTGGATGCTCTAGGGCATGCTCGGGTTGTGGGTCCTGGTGCCGGGATCTGCGATGGGGCGGCGTAGGGTTGGTCGCCAACGGGCTTACATTCATAAGAGATTCACATGATTACTGGGTTCTAGATCACAGAACTGATTTGTGTACACTCTACCTCTTTCAATCACTTAGCTTATAGACACCCCCACCCCTGTCGCCCTCTTTCACTGGCCAATAGGCCCCCACATGGTGTAAACCGGAAATCTCGCTGACGATGGCACCAGCATATTAATAATTAGTCTAGATGTTCTATGTATTTCTTGTTGTTTGTGTATGTTTCTTTTCTTTCTTCTCTTGTGTTGCTTTTCTTCTGTCACCCCATAATCCCTTCCTGTTCGCTGCTTTGTCATAATAAAAAGGTATTTTGAATGATCACAATGGGAGTATATCAGACTCTCAATGTGAAACATTAAAACTGTTCAGACAACCCGGGAACTTAGACTTCCATTCTCTGTGTCAAACAGCTGAACAGGACAGGTTAAAAAAAAAAAAAAAAAAAAAAAGAAATGTTCTAATTCTAAATCACAAGTATTCCATTTAAAAATTTGTTCTCTGAGTTCTAACACGCAGCTTTGTTTTCACGGCTATCTCGACAGTTTGCGTCATCAAAACGGCTCCCTTGGAGCAGGGGTCCCCATCTGCCGGGCCGCGGACCGATACCGGTCCGTGGCGCATTTGCTACCGGGCCACACAGAAATAAAAATTTAATAACGACCGCATTCTGGCCGAATTAACCCTGTGCCCTTGCTTAACACACCAATATCTCTGTCTACTCTAGATATAATACTACGGGATAGATTATGTAACCTCCTCTTTGTAACCAGTGCGCAAAATAATCAGAAGATTCCAATTCGACTAGGGAGCTAAGTATTGTACTGTAACCATGAATGAATAGGTCAGCTAATGCAGTTTGCAATTATTTTTTACTTTGTGCAACAACAATGGCAACAATGAAATACAAAACTATAGAACAATATAAGAAAATAAAATTTGGGCCCAAAAATAATAAACAAAATTGTCTTTCACTCTAGTGATCACTTTTTTTTCCTTAATCCTGTGTAAGGTATGTCTTTCTCCAAAGTTTGTATGGAATCCTGTCAGTTGGTATTGTCCTACCACACTGAAGAGTTGTCCATGACGGATGAAGTTTCTTGGTCTTTTCACGCTGGGAAGCTCGCCATCAAATTTCCGGAATCTTCTTATCTTCAATCCAGTCTCACAAAAAGACCTGACCTGTTGTAGTTTTTTTTACAAACAGGTATTTTACTCGTCTCATTTTGAGAGATAAATCATATCTAAATAAAGTTACTGTACATTTACATTGTACATGAATTTGTAACAATCACACACAATATTATTTTTAACATTGTCATTTCACTTAACACTGAACTTTCAATTTCACTTTCAGATGCATCTTTTCCATTTTTTATCCAACAAAACAAAATTATTATTTTCAATAATAAAAGTAACTTTTATCATTCTTTACTTAATGATTAGGAAAACCATTGTTAGCATTAACCGTTAGCTCGTCTGCATCGTTAGCATTAGCCGTTAGCTCGTCTGCTCCGAGTAGAACGCTTGCTTACCGAGACAGTTTAAGCTCAATAGACGCGTTTTCCACGCTCCTGATCACTTCTCAAGTGTTCTGCCGATGTCCCTGTTGAGCTAGGATATGAATATTCTGGGTTTTAGTCACTTTTTTTAACTGTTTTATCAAATCGTTTTTCCTCCTACCTCGTCACTCTGTTTAGCATGGTCTTCTCTCTCCAGCTGCTTGTGGCTATTGTGAGGCTTCTGTCGATCTCAGCCATCAAGCTCAGCTGGGGGAGGGGCTTACTTTTATAAAGTGCTTCTTTATTTTCAATTTAATTTGTTTTCAAGTTGCAGTTTTATTTTATAATGCTGAAAGAGAAGGATTGTTTATTTTAATGCTATTTTATTTTATTTATTTTTTCTAAATTTAATTAACCCTTTATTTGCTTTTTTTCCCCTAAATTTAATTAACCCTTTATTTGTAGCTGGGTTACAATTACAATGTTGTCATAGAAGTCCATTGATTGGACTGCTAGCAGTACATCTTGTTTGTGTATATAATATATCTATGTGCGCTTGTCCTCGATAATAACCTATAGACCCTACTCACCTACGTCACAAAATGACGTGTCGCTGTATCCGGCCGCCATATTGTCCCTATTTTTTAGACCTATTCTCATTGTTTTCAATTAGTCGTGCAAGTTATAGAGCAATTCATGGTAGCCCCAGTGTTATCTGACGCTGTAAACTCATTGGATGTGTTGCATAAAAGGCGTTATGTGGAAAAGCTTCAGTTTATCCATTCGCCAGATCCATATTTGATGCCTAAATCGATGTTTTTCGACCCGCTGTCTTCGCCTGACATCTGCTACCCTGATATTTACAACTATCTTGTCCACCTATTATCACGAAAGTTTGGAAAACTTTAAGAGCTTGGAGGCTTATAAGTACTTCGTTGCTGGTTGGGTGAAACAGGTCCTCGTCCACGAAAATTCGGCAGGAATCTATCTTGTGCTCGGGAAGGTGAGTTACGAAATTTTCAATTCAAAATCTTTTGTTCTTGCTAACATCCACTGTCAAGTCTAATGTATTTCATGTCATTTGTCAATGGAGCTAGGGCTTTTAATGTTTATATGGTTTAGCAATAGCACTCTCACTACATACATATATAATATGTAATAAATATGAAGTGCGATAGCACTACTCCCGGTTGTCCCTAGTTGAATTTATTTTTTGGCTTTTGACCTCAATAGTTAAATTGTAAATTAATTGTATGACAACTGTCTTATTATCCCCTTATAATTATAGATTTTCACAACGTCTGAGTGTATGTTGTCGGCGATTAGCCTAGCAATGATCTTAATTGTGGTTGTCAGCCCAAAACCCTCTAAATATATATTAAATGCATCTTACCAGATATAAAATGACTACTACATAATCTGTGGTAGTCGTTTGGAGCCCAGTTTTCTCGTCAAATTGCAGCAGTCCATCTCGCTCTCCTCACCGGGTCTCTCGGAATACGGTAAAACTTCAAGTCTCTCCGTCTATCTTCTCTGTTTTTGCAACCGACCGCCACACACGACTTCACCATTTTGATTATTAATGTTAACGAGCAGAAAAACACGCCATAATAGGAGGAATTTACGAAGCGCTAATGCATTAACATGACGAGTAGACAGACAACATGGCGCGGGGGCGTGGCTGTGACGTCACGTGAGTGGGGTCTATTACTAGGCCGCGGGCGCAGCACATTTGTTCCCGGAAATAATTAGCCCCCACACGAGCGAAGTTAACTGGAAAACAGACGTCTTTGGAGATATTTTTACGGCAAAAAGGGCACCTGACGAGCCTAAAACCTCGAAGACCCACGAACTGCGAAGGAGTGGATTCGTGACCCGTTTGTGAATAAACAGAGAGCTCGCAAATGACGGCGACCTTATTAAACGTACATTTGAGACAACAACTCTACCGAGGTTCTGGATAAAAGTCATTCTGGAATATCCTGACATCGCGACAAGAGCATTGAAAACCTTGCTACAATTTTCAACATCGTATCTTTGTGAAGTGGGCTTCTTAATTAATGTTTAACGACAAGGCGAAGTCGTTAATGGTGAGCGCGGTGTGCACCTGTTGTGTGCAGCTTACATGGCAGGATGAATCTGAGGAGAACTTTTCTACAAGTCCTTCCATGATCAAACATAAGTTAATATTCCTTTCTTTCAAGAAAGTTTGTAGTGTTTACTTTGGAATCGCTGCATTTGCGCATTTCGCGGCTATGTTTAACGTTACGTGCATGCGCAGAACCGCATCGTTGCAATTTTTGATGGGTTGCAAAATTTGTCAGAACACCGGTCTGTGAAAAAAAAAGACCCAAATAACACCGGTCCGTGGTGCAAAAAAGGTTGGGGACCCCTGCCTTGGAGGATCTCTTTCTTGGGAAAAAAGGACAAAATTTAGACAGTGGGTCAGTCTGAGTACGTACAGAGGTTGCTTTAGTAGGGAAATGTTCTTCACGAGTAAGAACTGACAAATGCTCAGGGCATTGTGAGAAAGGATGCAATGTCCTGTCACAACTCTTACCTCTTCTCAACCAAGAAAATTGAAGAATGGTTGAAAGACTGATGAGTGTGGCCTGCTTGGACAATACACATACCGGATATACCAACATGATCTGCTCCAGAGACTGAGTGTATAAGATGCTTAAAAGCAACTGCTGAAGAAAGAGAAAGTTCACCTTCGAAGTTATTTTTACAGGGCTCTGCTAAATGTCTGGCCAGCTCCACATTTCTATGTCATCAATGAGGGAGGAGTAGACGAGTGCAGAATATTCATATCACATAATGGGACTCAAAAGATCAACCCACAGAAAGTGAAACAAGTGAGGAGTTAGAGAGATTTTTTTTTTCAGGATCCAAAACCTCAAAGGCAGTGTTGTTTTTATCAACAATGATGGTAGCGAAAATATTTCGTCGACGAACAATTTTTTTCAATGCAATAATGTGACGATGACGAGCTAAAAACGTGTCTTTGGGGATTAAAACATTACGACACAAATGCCAGTTTTCGTCTGATGAGACGAGTACAAGATGAAAATGTGCCATAGTTTCGGTCATATGTTCACAATGTGTGTCATGTCTATATATTAATAATAATTATGTCATATGACAAAATATTGCAAGACTTCCAAATCAGAGGTGTCAATTTCCCTCGATACAATAAAATCAGGGCAGCCATACAAAGCAAATTCCAGCACTGGCAGGTACCTTAGATCCACCACCATTTGTGAATAAAATGGTAAATTTCCTCCTTCAACAACAACAAAAAATACTTTCAAAAGTGTATAAATTATACTTATGTAAAAATTCTACATGTTTACCAATCAAAAAATGGTGAAACGACTTTTCAGTAACATCGAATAATAGTTACTTGAACCAAATTTTTTAAAGATACATTACATTAACGAAGAATAGGAATCTGCAATTTATCCAGCTCAAAATACTGCATAAATCACATATAACTCAATCTAATACCTTGACCTCTTTGGATAATCTTTTGACTATCTTTACAATTAGTCAATTAGTCTGAGATTTTTTTTTTTTTTTTTTTTGGGGGGGGGGGGGGGGGGGGGGTTAATCATTCCAAATCAAAACATTTCTGAACACATATTTAAATTATTTGTCTATTAAAGTAGAAATTAAAGAAAATTGAAATTTTATAAACTGTCACAGCTCTTCTAGTCAAGCATCATGACTTGTTAACAAGGTTGAGGTATTTCTTGGAATAAAATATCCAGTTGACTTTTAAGTAAAATTAAGTCAATACAACGAACTACTCTTTATGTAAAAATGGGGGCAGGGTTCAACTCAAGATTCAAAGTTCTCAAGTCGTTTAATACAGATGACAGTAAAAGGATTTTGAATGTCCAAAACCATCTAATTTTTTTTTTTATGACTACTACTACTATCCTATTAATATGAATTAAAAGAATAAAGCAAGAAAAAAGATACACACACACACACACACACACACACACACCCGTAGCTGAAGCACGGGCAGTAGATGGTATATTTATTCATTTAATTGTTTATTATTAAATTAAAGCCGCCTAATTGATGTGGTTTCAACGCAACCCTGTAAATATTGTATGCGCGCATTTAAGATGGAGAGATAGAAAGGAGGAGAGTGACAAAGTGTAACAGAGCAGGTGATGTGGGATTGACAGGAAGTTTTAATCATGTGTTTGATTGTCCCATGTTCAATAAACCGAATGAAAAGCA
Source organism: Corythoichthys intestinalis (assembly GCF_030265065.1). Classification (NCBI taxonomy): domain Eukaryota; kingdom Metazoa; phylum Chordata; class Actinopteri; order Syngnathiformes; family Syngnathidae; genus Corythoichthys; species Corythoichthys intestinalis. The sequence continues at coordinate 33,746,517 of NC_080396.1, forward strand.
TTGCCGACGAACTATATTTCGTCTCCCGGAAATCTGGCGTCAAACGTCAATAATATCTCAAATGGCTTGACACAGCCGTTCCGTTCACATCCTGTAGGCTATGCATGCTCGCGCTGAGGGACAACAGACGCATCTAATCTGTGCATGGATGCTGTGTAATCCCGGCCAGCGGCACTCTAGCAGCAGCAGAGTAGATACTGTAAATAGATGTCACTTCTTATTGTTTATTGGTACATAAAGCAATGGAACTAGTAATGCTACCTAGAAGCCCTAACAAACTGACTTGATACTTGACTTGAGTGAAATATTTAGTGATAATGTTAGCTAACTAATGCTCAAGATGAAACCCAATACTGTGTAATTTATTGTAATCCGCTGCTTTGGAAAATGAAGGGTATTGATGCACATTAATAGGTCGCACATACTCTATCAGCAACTGGGATCTGAGCCAGCTGTGCATATGTGTTTTCAACTGACTGTTTGCACATGTCAATGTATTGACATCATCAATATTTGTCAGTATGTTGAGCTCGTTGTCGCATTTATGTCATTAATGATGTCGACTACGTTGACTAGTTAGGACGGCTCTATATGCCAAGTCATACAGCTGGGTTCTTGTTCTTTGAACACACAGCAGAGTAGTTCCAGATGACCTAAGGCAGGGGTTAGCATCCCGCGGCTCTAGAGCTGCACCCGTCTCCTTATCGCTGCCCTAGTGGCTCCCTGGAGCTTTTTCAAAAATGTTTTAAAATGGAAAAAGATGGGTGAGGGAAATATATATTTTGTTTTAATATGGTTTCTGTAGGAAGACAAACATGACACAAACATTCGTTTAATTCTTAATGAAGTTAAACTTGAGGTCGCATCGTACAACAGAGTAGTCACGTGGTGCGTCATTCTCTATAGCAGGGGTCCGGAAGCTATGGCTCGCGAGCCAGATATGGCTCTTTTGACGGCTGCTTTATGCTTTTAAAAAAGTTTTGTTTTGTAATGAGAAGGGCGCTAGGACCTCGGGGAAAACCTAGCGGGCGTAAGGGCCACAGGGGAAGCGTTAATAAGAGCAACCAGTAAGGGCCGCTCACATTTTTTCCTTTGGCAAGCCAGTGATCAGGCGACATTCAGGACATGTGCGGCAGTGGAGAACGCAAAAGTCTGATGCGCGTGGCAGTTGGTTGAAATAATAGTTATGCATCTGTAGCGTGGTGCAGACAGAGATTAAATGCTTCAGTCTGTTGCTACACATTTAATTTTGTTTTATTTATTTATTTATTTATTGTACAGATGAAACAAGAAAAAAAAAAAACACGTCTGTCTCACCAAAATAACTTTTAATGTCATTTGTTCATTATTTAATTAAATTAGATAATTATTATTTATATAAATTATTAAAAAGAATTCAGAGACTTATTGTACTTTAAAATTGTTGAAATTACATAAAATGCACATATTACTTGTATTTTTAGTTTTAAACATATTGCATGGCTCTCACAGATTTACATTTAAAAATATTTGGTGTTCATGGCTCTCTCAGCCAAAAAGGTTCCCGACCGATGCACTTCAGGAAAAATAAACATTTAATCATGAAGGCTCATTATATGTATTTGTGACCAACTTAGTCATTTTGATAGTAAGCTAATATAGCTAATATAGATAAGAAAGAAACCCCGCCCGTCTCATCAGACCATAGGACATGGTTCCAGTAATCCACTTGCTTTGTTGACATGTCTTCAGCAAACTGTTTGCAGGCTTTCTTGTGCACCGTCTTCAGAAGAGGCCTCCTCCTGGGGTGACAGCCATGCACACCAATTTGATGTAGAGTGCGGTCTATGGTCTGAGCACTAACAGCCTGACCTCACACCTCTTAAATCTCTGCAGCAATGCTGACAGCACTCCTGTAAACTCAATTTAGACATTTGGGGATGTACGTTTTTTCAAAGGGGTGTACTCACTTTTGTTGCCAGGGGTTTCGATATTAATGGCTATATTTTGAGTTATTTTGAGGGGAAAATAAATTAACTCTATTATATAAGCTGCACACAGACTACTTTTCATTGTGTCAAAGTGTCATTTTGTCAGTGTTGTCCCATGAAAAGATATACCGTAATTTTTGGACTATAAGCCGCTACTTTTTTCCCTCATTTTGAATCTTGCGGTTTATAGTCCAGTGCTGCTTATTTGTTGATTTATTTGGGTTAATAGGTAGCACTTTATTTGACGGCGGCGTCATAAGACTGCCATAAGACCGTCATAATTATGACATGATACTATCATGGGCATTAATTAATGCTTATGACAGATTTCATTTAGTATCATGCGGCAAATTATGTCACTAATACCATTTATTTCCAGCTCGGATCTTTTACATCCATTCATAAGTGATATAATTTGCCGGCTGGCACAAAATGACACCTGTCATAAGTATGATGATGGTCTTATGAAAGTCTTATGGCACCACTGTCAAATACAGTGCTACTATATACCATAACTAGCTGTTAATGAAACAACTGGAGCAGTAACTGAAGAAATAATTATCAAAGAACATGAATTTTGATTGTTATTTACATCTGTAGCGCTGCAATGCATGATGGGAGGCATGCTGGACGACAGCAGTATTGACAGCAGGTGGCAGCAGAGGTTGGCGGTCTCCCCCAAGAGAACAGTGATGGCCAAATGAAGTGAGAACAGTGAAGGCCAAATGAAGCTTCTTGAAGCAATGAAGCTTTGCAGCCAATTGTTTCAAAGCTTCATGGTGGTTCATTTGGTCTTATGACAGTCTTATGATGCTGCTGTCAAATTAAGTGTTACCGGTTTATATCTTTTGGTGTCAGTGAGGACAGCTGCGGCTTATAGTCCAGTGCGGCTTATCTATGAACAAACACGGTTTTCGTGTCAAATTTGGTGGGTTGCGGCTTATAGTCGGGTGCGCCTTATACTCCAGAAATTACGGTACTTAAATATCTGCAGAAATGTGAGGGGTGTACTCACTTTTGTGATACACTTTACATACAGCATGTGTTGCCTTCATTATAAGGCTTGTTAAGGTTTTTAATTTTTTTTGTGGATCCAGACATTTTTTGTTGTTGTTTTTTTTGGGGCCAATATGGCTCTTTCAACATTTTGGGTTGCCGACCCCTGTCCTAAGGGGTTTAGAATTCTTTGAAGGGGTAAAAGTAAAAAAAAAAAATCTTGCATGTGTCTTGTTCCAGTGTTTTGTAGACTAGCAGTAAGATTTAAGGGCTATCTTCTGACTCATAGGAAGCCAGTGTAATGATTTCACAATAATATGATCCTATTTCTTTGTATTTGTAAGGACTCTGGAAGCAGCATTCTGGATTAGCTGAGTTGAGACCTGTAAAGACACCAATGCAGTAATCCAATCTCCTAAAAATGAATGTGCATGGATGAGGTTGTCTATGTCTTGTTTGGACATAAGCCCCTTAATTGCAGCTAAGTTTTTAGGTGGTAATTGGCAGATTGAGTGGTAAACTTTAGATGGCAGTTGAAGTTCAGATCTGAATCAATAATTCCAGCAAGATGCTCAGGCATAACATAATTGTGTGGCCACCGAAAGGAAAGAAAATAATCGTGCGCGGTGTCGACTCTATGGTTGATGTTGATGCAAGTCGAGTGTTGGGGATTCCCAGCTCAGTCTGTGTGGAATCCTGTGACAAAAAATTGACTGAGGTGCCACTTCAGGGAAGCAGCTTTTCATAGGTAGCGACAAGTGCTAGCTCCATCTTGTCTTTGACACATGAGATAGGACACAAACTGAATTTCTGGACTAGAGGGGCAATGAACTCGCCAGTAACCACTGACCTGCCAACTGGATGGTGTTCCAGTTGTTAAAGCAATCCGTGAATATTGGGGCACCATTGACAACCTCTAGAGGCCAGTGGTTCACTCTTTCTAGATGCATTACAGAACCTCTGACAATATGTTCACCAATGAGCCTCAATCTTTGATAGCAAAAACACTCATTTTACGCCGGTCTCACTGTACGTGCGTGGGTTTTTACTGTTCCCTGGATTCCTCCCACATTTGAAAAACATGCATGGTAGATCATAGAAATAAAGACTATATTGTCCATAGGTGTGAATATGACTAGATTTTTCTTTTTATGTGCCCTGCAATTGGATGGTCACCAGTTCAAGGTATGTCCTGCGTTTCACCACAAGGCAGCTGGAAAAGGCTCCAGCATACCCGTGTCACTGTTATGTTGGTTATTCAACAGATGTATGTGTTGAATTGTTTAGTGTATTTCAAAATTATTAATATGTAATTCCACTGTATCAAAAGTTCATATTAACTGAACAAATACGTATGCTGTTCCAAGCCACCCTATTTTCTTTCTTTGAACTTAATGAAGGCGTAGGGAGGCTATTTAAGGCGAACCCCCCTTGACTTTTGCATGAGTGCTGATGGCAAGTTGGATATCTTAGATGCATAAAAATGCAATTCTGACACCACTTCAAAAAGTGAAGCATACGGATGAGGTGGACCCTGTGCCAACAGAGAGACGAGGAAACAGATGGGTTTTCCACAAACCCCGCAAACATCAAGAACAGTGAGTTAAAGAGCTTGGCAGTCTCACTTGATGAAACACTGAGGAATGGAGTTTTTAATGAGCAGCTTTCCTGTGATGCACAATGTGTACGGACTAACTGCGCACTCTATAAATGGTCACTTACAGCTGCATGGGCCCAGGACAAACCTGACACGATGCAGCTACTTGTCACCATGGGGCAAATTCGTTTTTTGCAGTTAACCTTTTAACAAAAATCACTCATCCTTTCCAAACAATTAGCCAAGCAGAGCAGATCGTAAATGTTTTAGTGTGCTGTTGTTAAGGCTGCCACTCATCAAGTGTTCCGCCAACAGATGGCGTCACGTGTGCACAAAGGGTAATATTAGGGCTGTGATGGGAGTGACCAATTTAAAGAGGGGGGCCACCTGTAAATTTTACTTTTAAGAGCTTTTAATCATTCTATACGGTCATTTTCTGGTTAGAAACTCAGTCTGAGAGGTTTTTTGGACCATTCACATGTTTGCGAAATCATCGAATGTCTCCTGTCCAGGGGTGAAAGTGGTTGGAATTTCTTGCCGGAACTCCCCGACGTGAAAGTCGCCATGGAGCCAGAAATTTAATTTATTTATTTTTGTTGGTAGGGGGGAGGGGTTTGAAATGCAAAGAAAACTGTTTTGGTCAGTTATTTCTATAACACATACAAAAACTGATTTTCATTCAAAATTGTATTTTTTTTCAATGATTTGCAAAATAAAAGTTAACAAAAACAGTTATCCATCTCCTAATTTTTATTTTCCCCTCATTTCCTCAAATAGTAAATGCCAAATCTCAATTTTAACTACTTAAGAACATAGGATGTATACTAAAATTGAAGATAATGTAAACATTTACTTTTTGTTGTTTTTTAATTATAAAGATATAAGTAACATACATTCAGAAAAATAGGTACAAATGACATTATGCAGAGTGAAATGGAATATATTTTGAAGATCGCGCAAACATATTTTTTTTTAAATCATAAGGAAATGAATAAGTAGCCTAACATAAATGAACAAATATAAGTCCAAACCTCTATGCCGTCCGTGGAATAAAATAAATAATAAATATCGGTGGAAACGGATTACCCTACACAAGCACTTTGTTATGCTTGTTGTTAACGCTTGTGTATGTAAATCTGATGTTGGTAGATTGTTTTCTTCTTGGAGATGAAATGCATGTGTGGCAGCTTCATTCATTCTTTTGTGTTTTTTTTTTTTTTTTTTTTTTTTTTACATAGCGTTTTGACAATTGGCCCTGAATCTTATACTGGAACTGCGTTCCTGACCGTTCCCGCCCACTTTCACCCCTGCTCCTGTCTGACAGTGGCGGCTGCTTAATCGCTCTGTGGCAACTACCTTCGGTCTTTTTCCCAGATTTCCTACTCTTTCCTGATGTGAATGCTCCCCTCTTCCGCGCCCTGCCTCTCCTAACCCTCAAGACAAGTTCGTGTATAATGCCACAGTCTAGCTAATACTTTAACTGCATTCAGATAGGACGTGTTTTGTCGCACGACATTGCGTCGCCTGCTCTTTACATGTCGCCAAATGCTTTTTAGTGTTTACATTGACATTTATGTGGGCAAAAGTCGAAGTCTGCGTACCACAAGGAACTTCTGGTTCACGTAACCTGTTAGGGATGTGCGACAAGAAGGGATCCAAATGCAGACACACGCGGATTGTGGCGAGTAGTATTTTATTGGTGATCACAAGAAGGTGGCTGATGTAGATTGCTCGGCTCGGGGTTGTTGATCTGGCGTAGTACGAGGAGGCTCGGAAGGGAGGTAGGCGTGGACTCCGACGAGGGGCGCGCAGAGAGCAGGACCTGGGACGAGAGCAATGTAGTTGTAAGCCGGTGATCAAAGATATCATAAAGTGAGCGAGATACAACTGACGTGTGAAGCAGACGAGTTGATCGGGCGACGAGGTGGCGGCATCCACTGGCTTTTATGGATGGTTGATTGGCATTGCCAGCACCTGTGGCCACTCCACCCATCTGTCGTCCAACCTGCAATCAATAAAAACATGCACACCTGCCGGAGGTGGGCAGGTCTCAGAAGGAAGGGGAAGAGGACCTAACATAACCTAAATATAAATTATATAACAACTTTATTCTCATAATTCTAATAAAGTTTTTTCCTCCTAAGAGTACTTGAATCTTCTTATATTACACCAAAAGTAGTTTTGTGTTCATAAAAACCTTACGTCGGTAAAAGTCTCAGCCCGCGAAGCCAAACAACGTTCGTTTCACGTATGTTGAAATAAGTAACAAAACAACTTTAATCTCATAATATGGTTTTAAACCGTTCATTTGACAACATAAAATTAATGTAATATTTGTGCTTTAATCTCGTAATATTACCAATTATTGTAATATTACTACTTTAATCTTGTAATATTACGAATTATTGCTATATTACTTCAGTAATCTTATAATATCAATTTAATCTCATAATATGACTATTCTCTTGTAATATTAATGTCACATGAATGGTAAATCATATGTGATTGGCTGCTTCCTTGTCATCGTTGAAATCTGTCGAACAAAGATCAATTTGACCATCTTCTCTGCGACGCAAAATTTGACCGCGCGACATCGCAGGATGCAGCCTATCTGTTCGAACCGGTGACATTGTGTAGCATCTGGTGTATCAACAGTCGCGAGGCCGTCTGTCGCTCGTCAACGTACAATTACATTGACTTTGCGTGAGAATTTATCGCGCGACAAGGAAAAAAGGCGTCCGGTCTGAACGCAGCTTTAGCGCTTGGGAAGACTACAAGTGTGCGAAAGAACAAAACACTCAGAGGCAGCAGCTTCTTTAATTTTTTTAATGCTCTTTCACACTTTCATTAGATGACGAGCTTCATCAAAAACTGCTTGAAAATAAAGTCCCATTTCAAGACAAAGACAAGTTTATATTAAGTCATGCATAAATTATATCGCTTTCTCAAATCATTTAAAGGTAAAATTGTTACTTCATTGTGCTTGAGAATGATACCATATCCCTGACCTCTCGGGTTTTTGTAAAGAGCTATATAAATAAAGTTGAATTTAAAAAATTGGTGCTCATTTAAGAATGTTAAGTAAAGTTATGGCAGTCGTCTAATTGCATGAATGGCATGCTTCTCGTTGTCTCCTCTAGGAAGAAGTTGATGCCGCAAGTTGCAAGTGAACAATTTGATGCAACCATTTGAGAGCCCTCAATAAATTCATTTAAGTCGTCCAAAAAGATTGTCACTTTTGTTAGCTTTAACTACTTGAGTCTGAATTTTTTTGTATTTTTTTAATCACACAACTATCTGTACAAAAATCAGTGTATTGATTTGATGCTCTGGTTCTATACATTATTTATTTAAAAAGGTCAGAATTAATAATTGAAATTAGTCTAGACTATGCAAGGTGCCTTAGAAATGTCGTCCTGCAGTTCATGTTAGTTTTCTTGACCCCATATATGCATTTTTCTGGAAGCTCATAAATCCTTAAATGTTCAAACGCAGCATTGATTATGTGGGGTAGTCAGTTAGTAATGTGTGATATGGTCACTTGGGTTTTGTGATTATTGGTATAATTTTCACATTGGCACATTATTTTATACTGAGGCATATAATGATAATATTCAGAAACCTTTAAATATCACTATATTATTGATATCAAGGCATTGCTGTATATATTAGCAATCTAAACATCCTGGCCAAGTTTTTGTGTTATTAATAGTGAGACCAATCCTTTTTCTGCCATAAATTTGAATTAAATGTTTTAATGAACTATTAGCAGGGGTTAATTTGTGCCAGATCCTGCCGGAACAAGATCCGCCACCTCTTGATTTTGGCCTCCCAGTGTTCCGGGACTTATTTGGGCTGATCCGGCACCTCTCATGTATAGAAAATAATAATATGTGGACCGGCGATTTCCATGGGTCGTTTGTCGTCGCTCCTACGTCCGGTTCTTCCTTCGGGGAGGTGGTGTAGTGTATAAAAACACAGAGACGCCTCAGATGGCTGTTACATGGAGACTTTTATTAACTAAACAAAAAACAGCGGGGGACAGTCAGAAAGTCAACAACGCGCCCTCGCACAACTCTCCTTTTCGGTCCTTCTCTCCGCCTTAAACTCACCCACTTCTTCTTTTACACCAAATTGGCAATGCCGGTCACACTGAAAGGGACAGCGGCCCCTTGGGGATGCCGGTAATAATGTTGTTTATAAAAAGTTAACGTCATTTTAAAGAGTCGGAGATTTGTTGATGCACTGAAAAGCTGGACTAACAAATTAGGCTCCTGACATTAAAAAAAAAAAAAAAAAAAAAAAAAAAGCTTTGGAAATTTGCGGCACCTGGAGAGCAAGCAGCCAGTATCAAACCGTATTTCAACATGCCAAAAAGACAGTTGGATTTAGTGTCGACATCATCTCGCTTACAGGATATTCAGAAGGAGATGAGAGCGCACTGGGTGGAGAAGAATGTGGAACATCCACCGACAGGTCAGGGATGGAATGCACAACTTTTTGGACAGCAGCTCAGTTCAAGGTGAATGCATTAAAGTAGGCGACGCCGTTTTGAATTATTTTCAATGTATTTGCTTACATGGGCGGCTGGGCCTATACTATAATTACAAATGTGTTTTTGGAATAAATTATTATAGAACTATAATAAATTAACGGGTAAAAATTTTTGTAAACCACAGACTCAAGGCAAGAATAGTGTAGTGATACATTTGGTGATGAGGCCCTAGCCATGTATAAATCATCTAGCCATGTTATATCGTGATTAATACACGGCAACTGACCAATCATAGAGATTCCTCAAATCCACCCGTTATTGTAATAAATAATAATAATGGGAGATTTGTGTTATTTATTGTAACCTCAGATTTTTTTTGTTTTGTTTTACAAGTTAGACCTGTTGAGAAGCTATTTGCTGAGTGTGTACTGTAAGTCCTACCAGTGGTTATGTGGGCAATTGCCCTTGCTGTGCAGAGTATAGTTTTAAATTGTTGTCATAACATTTATACCATAAATATTATCTGAAATTCAGGCTTGCAAGTCCCACAGCATGGCAATGGCGTACCGCACACAGGCTATTTTTAGACCGTGACGTCGCATCGTAAAGCTGAAGTAAAGTCGAAGTGGGACATTATAGACCCGCCCTCGCGCAGACAGAACGTAATTAGTGCTACTTTTCTCCGGTAATCTTTCAAAAACGAACATGCCGATCACGCATTGCTTTTTTGGAACTTGTAGAAACGACTCTAGACGTTACGACACATGAAGGATGTTTTCTTCATATGTTTCCTGAAACCAAAAACTCGAGAGGAAAAAAATGTGAAAACCGAATCAACTTGCGCGGACTTTAACACCAGCTCGGCGAATCCATTCACTTTCATATGCAGTAAACATTATGTTAAATTGGCACGGTCTTTCAGAGGACAAAAAGGTAAGCCATTTTTATATTTTTAACTTATTTTTTTAGCGCAACGTTGTGCCGTACTGCTTCTGTCTGACAATGAATGACCTGAAAAGAATTACAATGGTATCTGACTGCCACTGTTACCGTTTCTGTTATATATAATAAAAAAAATTTAACTTTAGTAAGGGGGAAGTGTAAATAAATTATAGGATTAAGATGTGTTATCAATGAAAAAATTAAAAGTGCTCATTGGCTGTCACTGAGTAGCATTTGCGATCGCTACACAAAGCTAACTAAATTACCCCCAAGAACGGTAAGAGACGTAGGACAACCAGAGGATATATAAGAAAGACAGGGCTGATAGTAAAGGATAGCTTGTTGGAACAGGAGAATGTCACTGTCAGTCGCATCGATTAAAAAAGCTAAAGCTATGCTTAGGTCGGCTCGTTTTTTTTTTCGTCTTTTTCAGCCTTCGGCACTAAAGCCATCTCTTTAACTGAACATTTTTATGTTCTTCCACATCTTTGCCAGTCAATTTGGCACCAGGCACATAATTTTCGGAGAGAATTGGTAGGTTTAGCTCTGGAAACATCTCCTTCGTACACGATTTCCATTAATTTCCTATTAGGGACAAACGGTGGCTTGTCCCTACTTAGCAACAGTAGCTAATGTCATGAATATTAATGAGCGGAAGTGACGTGTTGCTTGCAGTACGCCATTGGGCATTTGCGTGTTGTTTTCAGCACCATTTTCTGTGTGCATTCCGGGACCTGTGCCCGTCTCGTCATCCATGCGCTGCCATATTGTACTTTACGTTCCTGCACCTTATGATTTACATATCGATCACTGACTATTAGACAGTCGATAAAAAAATGACCAACAGCGGTAATGTGGTTGCACAAGTGTGCACACCTTTTTACAACTGGTGACATGCTCTTAAATAATTTTATATTTTGCGATGCAAAATAGAAGCATGAATATTTTATGCTATCACTCTATGGATTTCATCCCTTCTAGTCTGAGTACAATGTGCCTAGATGGTGTATATCATAAGTATCTATTGTCTTTTAAGTGAGGAAACGGCAGCATCAAGTATCAAGGTTATGTGAGAACACTCTCGCTGTGGATAACCTTACAGCGACCCCACTCCTGCCATCAGAAGCCTGTCATATTTTCTCTCAAACGATGACGTCGTCCTCAGGTCAATATCTTTGAAGTGGGAGCATTGGATGCTCAATTTTGCAGGTTGGTCTCAATAATTGACTAGATATGCTCAGCTCGTGGGCGGCAGCAGGCGGCGGTCTTTGTTGATGTGTTCAAGGGACCGCGGCCTCTACGCCTGTGTCATAGCGCCGATGAGCTTATTGCATCTTCTGTGCAGGAGCACTTTGCTCACACAAATGTGATGTAATTGCATTCCAGCAGTCCCTATTTTACAGTCTGTCGCTATGTAATGATGGCAGTAATTTACTTCAGTCATAAAACCTGATACTGCGCCACATGTGGCAGGGTGAAGTTTCAACCGTTGAAATTGGCAACTTGCTGTTGTTTCTGCATTCTAATAAATATTTAAACACAGTATTTTGACTTGGAGAGCCAAAAAAAAAAAAGGTGTATTTATCAATGATATCTGTTTGCCTTCAGTTGAGCAGCCTCACATTTCAAACACGGAGTGCCACGTCTTTTGTCAGAGCTCGGTCTGCTGTCTCGTTACACTGCAGCAGAGTTCCTGGAGGACACTCAAGGACACAAGCAAATTGTTGTACATTCCCTGACACCCAAATAAGAAAAGCCCCGGAATAATTCCCGTCTCCTGTCATGATTCTTTTTTATTTTGTTGCTATATTTTTCAACAGCTTTGGAGTCACTCAGAAAGAGTCGTTGCCGCATAAAATCAATGTTCCATTAAAAATTTAATGAGCAAGGGAAAGCTTAAAACAGATGCTGGGATTTTTCATACTGCAGACAACTCAGGAGCTCTTATTTACAGGGTTATCAGGCCTGACTTGCTACCTACTCTCAACAATAGCTTGTTGGCATTTTTGTGCCTTGTAGTGTGGACATTTCAAGGAAACTGACAATAAAGCTCTTAAAACTGCTCAAACAATGACAGAGGAAATGCCAGCTGAAGGCACATGACAGTCATATTTACGTGCTGATTTAATGTTGACTAAGAATTCTTAAAAGACTGTTCTTGCGTTCCACAAGCAAGACATCCCTTTTGCTCATTAATATTCATGACGTTAAGAAATTGTGGCTAGGCAGGTCAACCTCCCATTGGTCCCCAAAAGTAAATGAATGGAAATAGTGTACAAACAAGATGTTTACTGAGCTACACCTACCAATTCTGTCCGAAAATGATGTCCCTGGTGCCAAATTCACTGGTGAAGATATGGAAGAACATACAAATGTTTAGTTAAAGAGATGGCTTGAGTGAAGAGCCGAGCCGACCTAAGCTTAGCCTTAGTTTTTTATCGACACCTTTTTCTTACGCTACTGACAGTGACATTCTTCTGTTACAACAATCTGTCCTTTACCACCATATGCCCTGTCTTTCTTATATATTATATCATCTGGTTGTCTTACGTCTCTGACCATTCTTGGGGGCAATTTACATTGGTATTTTTGTGTAGCGATCGCAAATGCTATTGGTGACAGCCAACGAAAACTTATAATTTTTTTATTAATGACAAATATTAATTCTATAATTTATTTACACTCCCCCCTTACTAGAGTTGTTTTTGTACAACAGAAAAGGTAACAGTGGCAGTCAGGTAACATTTTAATTTTTTTCAGGTCATTCATTGTCAGACAGAAGCAGCACGGCAAAACGTCACGCTTAAAAGTAGGTAAAAGTATCAAAATGGCTTACCTCTTCGTCCTCTAAAGGCCCCCAACAAAATGTTAACTGCATATGAAATGTGAATGGCTTCACCTTGCTGGCCTTAAACTGGTCTTATGGACGTCCGCACAAGTTGATCCATTCTTCACATTGAAATGCAGCCGTTTGTGTGGTATCTCTCCTACTCTTTCATTGTTCGCATCCTGACAAGGTAGCTAGGCTATGTCGTCATGGCCGCAGACTCTCAGGACTCACACAGCATGGTAATACACGTGACCCGTTTTTTTTTTTTTTTTTTGTCCTCCACTGAGAAAACGTAACATGTGATATTACTCCCAAACTCAAGAGCAACATTTTCTATTCAAAATGCTCTTTGTACATGACTACAGTATTCTTGATTCTACATACATTATGAAGCAATCACAAAATAATAACGCACAGACACTAAGGAAACTAACTTTAATCAGATTACTGGTTAGGAAAAAAGAATGCGTTATATTGCTCGTTACTGAAAGAAAGTATACAGATTACTGACATCACTGCACATTGTAAAAATAAAAATTCTATACATAAAAGGAACAAAGTGCATATAATATACCACACGTTGTCGTATTTAGTAAAGTATAACAGTGCAAGTAAGGTCTTACAATGTAACAGTCAAGGGCGTAGGTCTGCATAGGGACGGTAGGGACATAACACTATACCAACTTTTCAGGATCCTCAAATTGTCACCACCAACTTTCAGGCAAGCTTATTTGTATTGCATAATGAGTTCAGTTATGTAAGTAATTTAGATTGTCTTTTGTTATGTTTTAAGGATAGAATTGACCCTACTATTATTAAGTGATATATTTACATTATTTTTTTAGACTTACATTTACCCCTTTTCACTTGCTGAATGTGCCGGACCGTTATAATTTTATTTAACCTCATATGCACGTTGGATTGGCTGGTGCCATGCCCCCCCCACACACACACACATACATACACATGCACACCCACATAGCCCCAACAAAAATAAAACATGTCGACAACATGCCACCTCCTCCAACCCCTTTGAAGAGGAGGGATATTAGAAGTTTTTTTCGGCCAGCAGCAGCTACTGTAAGGAATGTAAAAGACGTCAGTGTTGTGGACATGGGAAACATCACTAATTTTGCTACTGAAAGTCCGACCTGCATCAGAGTTAGCACAACATTAAACTGTGTGAACATGCTAACCTGCAAAACTCGAGTGGGAAGCTGCTTAAAGAGAAATGTCCTGTATGTGTTTTCTGCTGTTAACGTTATGAATTTTTTTCAGTTATATTTATTAATTTAGACAGACAATGTTGAGTGGTCTAAATACAAATGTTTATTTTTTTGCATTAATTAATTATTAATAAGTTTGTATTTATTGTGTATGTTGAATTTGCTGATAAAGTAGTTTAGAAGTTTTGGAAAACAAAGGGTTGAATTAAACGGTGTATCACCTCAACCAATACACATGTAAGTTAGTATAAGTCATAACAGATTTATTTTGCATTGATCATTTGGCCTATCAATTAGTTAGGTTCATATTCATGAGAAATGTTGCCCTGACCCCCGTTCACCCAATCTGTTTGGGTTAATAATGTCCCTTCCTAAGCAAAAAGTGTACATACAGGTTATGCTGTTATATCGTCCCTACCAATGTTCAGACCAAACCTACGCCCTTGGTAACAGTGCAAGAGAAACGAAAGGCCATCATGGCTATTGCACATATTTATATTCAATGGACAAACTGGACAGAATATTGCACATATTTACTGCAGTGCGAATGAGATAAATATTAACGTGCAGTGGAGGAATTCAAGTACAGTCTATGGGGAGGAATAGCTGTGAGAGGTGGTGGGGTGATGAATTTTACAGCCCTGAGGAAGAAGCTGTGTTTCACTCTGGTGATGCAAGCTTTGATGCATCTGCATGTCTTACCAGACAGGAGAGGCACAGACAATTCATGTATAGGGTGGGGTCTGTTGCGATACGACTGGCCCCACTCTGGACCTGGCTGTCATACACAGTGTCTGGGTGTGGGAGGGGACTCCTCACACTCCTCTGTGCTGTCTTTACCACCCATGCAAAGTCCTTTCTGTCTCGTGCAGTGAAGATTCCATATCGCACTGTTGCGCTCAGACAGAGGATACTTTCTATTGCGGTAGAAGTTTGACAGAAGCTGAGAGCGAGAGTCTAGTTTTTGTGTGCACAGACCAAGTGAGGTTGGACGTAAAGTAGACGCCTAGTAACTTGATGCTGTGCACACGTTCCTTCTCTACTCCATGAATGAGGAGTGGAGAGTGTTCCACCTTCCTGGAACTAATTCTATATATTACTTATATATGTACATAAATCAAACAGCAAAAAATACATCCTTCTCAAACTTGTGGGGGGATATTTGTGTCACTATCGAGCTCCGGGCTTCTACCAGAAGCGTGGGTGTTTGAGGTTTTTGCACAGTGCCTTCACTGTTCCTAGGGCTGCACTCTTTTGGACTGAGGCTTCAGATATTGTTCCCGTAATCTGCTGAACCCACTCTTCCAGTTTGGGGGTTACTGCTCCGAGTGCCATCACTACCATGGGAACCACCCTAACCTTCATCTCCCAAATTTGCTCCATCTGCTCTTTCAGCCCTTGGTACTACTCCACCTTCTTGTGTTCCATCTTCCTAATGGTGGCATCAGCTTGAATTGCCACATCTATCACCATCACTCATCTTGGAGCATCTGTGCTGTCTGTCAGTCCAGCATGCTCCAGCCACTGGTAGGATTTTTTTTTTTTTAAATGTCAGCCACTATTTCAACTTACTTGTGGTACATTCAATGTAGGGGCTTGTCCCTCTAGGTTGTCTGCTTCTTCTCTTCTCATGGGTCTCTTTATTTGCAAATCATGGGGGAAAATAAGTATTTGGTCAATATCAAAAGTTCATCTCAATACTTTATTATGTACCCTTTGTTGGCAATAACGGAGGCCAAACGTTTTCTGTAACTCTTCACAAGCTTTTTACACATTGTTGCTAGTATTTTGGCTCATTCCTCCATGCAGATCTCCTCTAGAGCAGTGATGTTTTGGGGCTGTCGTTGGGCAACACGGACTTTCAACTCCCTCCACAGATTTTCTATGGGGTTGAGATCTGGAGACTGGCTAGGCCACTCCAGGACCTTGAAATTCTTCTTATGAAGTCACTCCTTTGTTGCCCTGGCTGTGTGTTCGGGGTCATTGTCATGCTGAAAGACTCAGCCACGTCTCATCTTCAATGCCCTTGCTGATGGAAGGAGATTTTCACTCAAAAACTCTCAATACATGGCCCCATTCATTCTTTCCTTTACACAGATCAGTCGTGATGGTCCCTTTGAAGAAAAACAGCCCAAAAGCATGATGTTTCCACCCCCATGCTTCACAGTGGGTATGGTGTTCTTCGGATGCAATTCAGTATTCTTTCTCCTCCAAACAAGAGAACCTGTGTTTCGACCAAAAAGGTCTATTTTGGTTTCATCTGACCATAACACATTCTCCCAGTCCTCTTCTGGAACATCCAAATGCTCTCTAGCGAACAGCAAACGGGCCTGAACGTATACTGGCTTCAGCAGGGGGACACGTCTGGCAGTGCAGGATTTGAGTCCCTGGCGGCGCATTGTGTTATTGATAGTAGCTTTTGTTACTGTGGTCCCAGCTCTCTGTAGGTAATTCACTAGGTCCCCCCATGTAGTTCTGGGATTTTTGCTCACCGTTCTTGTTATCATTTTGACGCCACGGGGTGAGATGTTGCATGGAGCCCCAGATCGAGGGAGATTATCAGTGGTCATGTATGTCTTCCATTTTTTAATAATTGCTCCCACAGTTGATTTCTTTAAACCAAGCGTTTTACCTTTTTCAGGTTCAGTCTTCCCAGCCTGGTGCAGGTCTACAATTTTGTCTCTGGTGTCCTTCGACAGCTCTTTGGTCTTGGCCTTAGTGGAGTTTGGAGTGTGACTGACTGAGGTTGTGGACAGGTGTCTTATATACTGATAATGAGTTAAAACAGGCGCCATTAATACAGGTAACGAGTTAAGACTCGTTAGACTTCGTTAGAAGAAGTTAGACCTCTTTGACAGCCAGAAGTCTTGCTTGTTTGTAGGTGACCAATTACTTATTTTCCACTCTAATTTGGAAATAAATTCTTTAAAAATCAAACAATGTGATTTTCAGGTTTTTTTTTTTCCACATTCTGTCTCTCATGGTTGAGGTTTACCCATGTTGACAATTACAGGCCTTTTTAATCTTTTTAAGTAGGAGAACTTGCACAATTTGTGGTTGACTAAATACTTATTTGCCCCACTGTATTACTGTGAGTGACTTCCTTGTGTCCTCTTCATGGTGTCCATTAGCTTGTGGGATACCAAGCTACTTGTCTTAGATATCTTCCATTTTGCCATATAGTTGGTCAACCCCTTCAGTTCTGATCATCTTGTTTCTCTTTTAAACAATCCGGCCACACTTGATCAATCCGAATGACACCCCTATGTCATTGCTGTAGATCCGGGTTGTGCGGATCAGTTAGTCAATTTCTCACTCATTCTTAGCGTACAGCTTGATGTTGTGAAGAACAGCTGTGGTGATATAGAATCTCCTTCGTATATCCAGCAGTTGATGAGATTTCCTTTTTTTTTAGTTTCATGGTATTTGGCTCATTGCCTTAAAATTACAATTATAATGATGATGATAATTCCATCAATGGCAGCCAATGAGTTAAATGAATGCCTTATAAAGGGTTATGAAACAAGTGTGTGTGTTTGGGGGGGGAGGGGGTCATATTCAAAAGAAATAAGATCAGACTTGCAGGTTGCTTGTGCTATTGTTTTTATTAACGTTTTCATTGCTATTGTTGTCGTCATAAATTGTAGCAGAACAAGAGAAACCAAAACACCCGCTCAGCAATCATGGCTTAAGTTTCTTCATACTCAGAGAGAGAGAGAGGAGGGAGGAGAGAGAGAGAGAGAGAGAGAGAGAGAGAGAGAGAGAGAGAGAGAGAGAGAGCAAGAAAGTGGAAAATTTTAATCTGTTTTTTTTTTCCTTTGAGGGCCATATGGAAGGTTTCAAGCAGCCAACCATATGTTGAAGGCTTTTGTTATGGAAATCATATTTATTTGGCACTTCTCTTTGCACAGCCAAGCTGGGCACGTAAAAAAAAAAAAAAAAGAAAGAAAGAAAGAAAGCATGATCAATTCTTTGAGAATACACTGAAGTGTTGTTGCCTTGTCTTACAAATAGTCTGGAAACCAAGACACTCCCTGATTCACGTGGCCACCCGGATTGGAATTGGTACCTGTTTTTGTTTTTTCATAAATAAATAGCAAAAAAATGAGACAGCGTGGATAGAAAAGGGCAATTAAATGTCTACATGCATATTATTGCTGTGATGTATTTACAATTTTATGTACAAATATGTCAAAGAGGAACAATGCTGCTCTGGGTCTCAATTTGGATATGTCAAGCCGCCTCCTCAGTAATTAGTGTTTGTGATGCGATCTGCTGCCATTTTAAGATGAAAACGCGTTCAGCCTGCTACACATCCACATATGATGTTTTTTTTCCTCATCTCAATCCCTTTATCCTCCATATTAAATTGCAGTCAGCACCTTTCCAAAAAACATTTTATCTTTCCCGCTCTGTTCAATATGAAAGCAGTGCAAGCAGTGATTTGTGCGTCGGTTCAAAGTTCAATAATTCAGCGACGTGCCAAATGGTGTTTTTTCCAAGCGGAGATAGGAGACAGGTGGTTGGATACTCTCACGCGGAGATTCAGCTGCAGTGCTGAGACAGCCGTCGACAGATAAACAGAGCGGAAACTCCTCTTTTCTTCCTTTTTTTCTGTTTTTAGCCTTGCGTTGGTTTCATCCATTTCAAATATGCAAATAGCTGACAGTGCATTTGCCTGCTGGTGCTTGACCTTCCCCTTGGAGGTTGCTCACCAACTCAATTACGCTCCCTATCTGCAGTCTGTCTGCAAACACCTGTTATCCTCCCACACTCGGCCGCCCTCCGTCAATCCCACTTCAACACATCTCATCCTCCGCGGGTCTGTTTAGAGGCAGTCAGGATGAAGATAGTTGATGGGGTGCGGGGGAGTTAGTAGGGGGACAAATGACGGGGGGCTGGGATGTGCGTTCAAGCATGCCGCGTATTTCAAACAAGCTCAGAACTTCCAAGACGTATTTACTTACACTGTTGTTTTTTGTTTTTTTTTAATTTCACGTGGACACTTTCTTACACAGCTGCTCTGTAAACCAACAGAGACAATAACCCAAGATGAAGTGTATAAAATAGCAGCCTCTCACTGCAGCAGCATCATTATTGCTTTTGCACCTTTGAAACCTTGATGTAACACAATCACACCGACATTACCTGACTCTAATTTGATCCAACATGAACTATCATGTCTGAGTCAAGGAGTTAGTTATTGCCTGAGTTGTTTTTTTCCGAAAATCTGTAGGCCTGAGGAGGAGCGTCTGACTTTTAGAGTTGGAGAATAGTTGGAGAATATTTGGCCTTTTAATTAATTGTCACTGTTTCTTTTTATTGCCCTAAATTGAGTGAAAAACAGGTGATTGGTACATATGTCAGGAAGGTTATTGCCACGAAAGAAAAGACTAAAGTAGCTCTGCATTGCTGTAATGCTGTACATTGTTCCTCTTTAAAAACTAAGTCCGATGGACTCTCTACAGTTTTCATGCATATAAACATTTTCTTTGAAGAGCAGCAGCATCTTACAAGTTCAATGAATGTTCATTATTCGAAATTATAAATAATAAATTAATAAATAGCAATCGAGTCCTCAATAAATACCCTCCAAAATAAATAATAAATAGATAAATAAAGTATTTACATGATAATTAGATGCAGCGAAACAATGGACGGAGCTTCGAGCGACATATAAAAGAGTCGCTTTGTAACTGAGGGTGCGCGAGTGTGTAAAGCGTCAGCCCGCGGTCACACTGGCGGACGAGGAGACCCTCAAACATCACGTGAGGGGCGCTCGTTCTCGGAAAGACGGTGCACCGAAACGGCAGCTGACGCTCGCTCGCCACCGACTTGGAGGAAGAACGAGTGTTTTCTTTGCTATAGACACAGGACACCCCAAAATGACAGAGACCTGTTACACAGGCCTACTGCTGCACATTTGAACAGGGCAGCTCAGACAGAATCCAAACATTTTGTGGCCTGTAATGGCGAATGGTGTCTTAAAAGTGTCTGGAATACCCACAGTTACAAAGATACCTTTTGATCAAGGGATATCGAGCACAAAAAATAATTTTAGAAAAATCAAATAGAAAAATAACATTGGTGTGGAAAAAGGGGTGGTCTTATGACCTTTTTAAAATGATCTCCCCTTTTTTTTTTTTTTTTTGCAAATACTGTTATAGTTCACATTTTCATAAAAAGTTGGCAGTTGCAAAAGAATTCAATTCTTAGCAAATAAAAAGCAGCATAAAAATACAAGAGGTCATTTTGTCTCTAAAAAAAAACCCCTCCAACGAACACTGTCCTTTTTATGTATTTTTTTGTTAATTTTTATCATTACTATTTGCTATAAAATATCGGGAATCTAAATATTATTACTATTGATATTAGTATAGTCATTGATAAAAATTCACATGCCAGGCCTCATATATAATTGAGTGTGTGTATGCGTGGTGTGTGTTTGCATGTGTTCGGTGTGAGCACATGTTGCTTATGTGTACAACTACCTACAGTTGCTATTTGGGGAAGGTTGTTGATTGTATTTGTCTGTGGATGATTAGCTACTGTGCAGGGGGGTGGGTTCCAGCATCTTCTGAAATTGTCTTTGCCGTTGTCATTAGAGCTTCTTCATAATCTCAGTGAAAATATTGCTTTCTAAAAAAGGGAAGAAAAAAGGCATGGAGGGCGGAGTGGACAGGGGTCGGGTAGTGGCGAGCTTGGAAATTCTGCGTCTTTCAGCAGCGTCAGTTGTCTGATGCCGAGTCGTCTTCGTCTGCGGAGCCCTTGAAGCAAGCCGACTCATAGTGCTTGTTCAGGTAGGACTTGAGAGCGAAGGTCTTATTGCAGCGCTTGCATCTGTAGTGCTTGAAGGCAGAGTGTGTTTGCATGTGGGCGCGGAGGTTTGAGCGGTCAGCGAAGGCTTTGCCACAGTGGGCGCAAGCGAAGGGCTTCTCCCCCGTGTGGGACCGCATGTGACCTTGGAGGAGCCAGGGGCGGCTGAAAGCCTTGCTGCACACGTCGCACTTGTGCTTGAGGTCGTGGGTGAGGATGTGCATGGCCAAGGCCGGCATGGACACATAGACTTTACTGCAGGTGGGACACTTGCGGGCCATCTTGCTGTCCAGGCTACGGTGCGTCTGCTTGTGTCTGCTCAGGTTGGAAGAGGTGGCGTAGGTCTTGCCGCACTCGTTGCAGGTATGGCGAGCGGATCCAGCGACGCCGCTCTCCTGCAGACCGGCGTTGACGCTGCTGCTCCTCGAGCCACCCTCGCGACCCTCGCCGTCGCCCTTCCTTCTCGAGCGCCCGTCGGAGATGAAGAAGGCATCCATGGTGTAACCCTCGTCCAAGGCCTCCGACTCACCGCTGTAGAAACCGCTGGCCGTCATGCCTGATTGGGGGCTGTCGGGGTGCTTCAGGTCGGGGTCGCAGTACTCGCCGCCGCTGCTCACGTGGGTGTACAGTGGGTCCGAAACCAGCTTGTGCTCCATCTTCTTCTCCCCCCGGTATACAGATGGCGTGATGTAATCCTGGATGTAGCCTGAGTAGAGAGACACACGCAAACACAGTTGGCCAGCATTCGTGATGGATGAGGACACAGTGACATGCCGCTGATTATGTGATTATCATGTTGGATGAAATAGCGAACGAGCCGCACGGAGATAATTGCATTTCTTCCGGATCCCACAGGTTGTACACATAATAGTGCAGTCATGCAGGAAAACCTGATGAGCTCAGCTGCATCGAGGAAGCTGGCAACCTCCCACTGATGATCCCTTATTAAAAATCCCCCTTTAGTTGAAGGTGCGGTCTTTTTACATGGAGGTGATTTGACCTGACTTCACGTTATCTTGCCTGGCACGAGCTCGTGTGTGATCAGTGAAGGATTCTTCTGACACAAGCGCAGCCTAGAATATGGCCATTACCTCAATGGGTCCCACTGATTTGGGAGCTGGCAGTGAATGATCATTGCCATCCCTCCCAGTTCAAATGTTTTGGATGGCTATCATCAATGAGGGCAGAGAATACCTTAAAGTGGGGCAAATAAGTATTTAGTCGACCACTAATCGTGAAAGTTCTCCCACTTGAAAATATCAGAGAGGCCTGTAATTGTCAAGATGGGTAAACCTCAACCATGAGAGACAGAATGTGGGGAAAAAAACAGAAAATAACATTGTTTGATTTTTAAAGAATTTATTTGCAAATCATGGTGGAAAATAAGTATTTGGTCAATACCAAAAGTTCATCTCAATACTTTGTTATGTACCCTTTGTTAGCAATAATGGAGGCCAAACATTTTCTGTAACTCTTCACAAGCTTTACACACACTGTTGCTGGTATTTTGGCCCATTCCTCCATGCAGATCTCCTCTAGAGCAGTGATGTTTTGGGGCTGTCGGTGGGCAACACGGACTTTCAACTCCCTCCACAGATTTTCAGTGGGGGTGAGATCTGGAGACTGGCTAGGCCAATCCAGGACCTTGAAATGCTTCTTGCAAAGCCACTCCTTTGTTGCCCTGGCTGTGTGTTTGGGATCATTGTCATGCTGCAAGACCCAGCCACGTCTCATCTTCAATCTTCTTGCTGATGGAAGGAGATTTTCACTCAAAATCTCTCGATACATGGCTCCATTCATTCTTTCCTTTACACAGATCAGTCGTCCTGGTCCCATTGCAGAAAAACAGCCCCAAAGCATGATGTTTCCACCCCCATGCTTCACAGTGGGTATGGTGTTTTTCGGATGCAATTCAGTATTCTTTCTCCTCCAAACACGAGAACCTGTGTTTCTACCAAAAAGTTCTATTATGGTTTCATTTGACCATAACACATTCTCCCAGTCCTCTTCTGGATCATCCAAATGCTCTCTAGCAAACCGCAGACGAGCCTGTGCAGGATTTGAGTCCCTGGCGGCGCATTGCGTTACTGATAGTAGCCTTTGTTACTGTGGTCCCAGCTCTCTGTAGGTCATTCACTAGGTGCCTCCGTGTGGTTCTGGGATTTTTGTTCACCGGTCTTGTTTTGATGCCACGGGGTGAGATCTTGCATGGAGCCCCAGATCGAGGGAGATTATCAGTGGTCTTGTATGTCTTCCATTTTCTAATAATTGCTCCCACAGTTGATTTCTATACACCAAGCGTTGTGACCAAGTGGTGCAGGTCTACAATTTTGTCTCTGGTGTCCTTCAACAGCTCTTTGGTCTTGGCCATAGTGGAGTTTGAAGTGTGACTGACAGACCTTGTGGACATGTGTCTTTTATACCGATAATGAGTTAAAATAGGTGCCATTAATACAGGTAACGAGTGGAGCCTCATTAGACCTCGTTAGAACAAGTTATACCTCGTTGACAGCCAGAAATCTTGCTTGTTTGTAGGTGACCAAATACTTATTTTCCACTCTAATTTGGAAATAAATTCTTTAAAAATCAAACAATATGATTTTCTGTTTTTTTACACATTATGTCCCTCATGGTTGAGGTTTACCCATGTTGACAATTACAGGCCTCTCTAATCTTTTCAAGTAGGAGAACTTGCACAATTGGTGGTTTACTAAATACTTATTTGCCCCACTGTAACCCTTTCAGGAAAAGTGGTTACGGCAGTGGAACTTTTGCTTATTATTTCTGATCATGCCTATGGAGTTATAAAAATAGTTGAGAAAAGAATCCCGATTTAGGTTATCATGGTTAGGGCATGAAAGGGATACATTTGCAAATTGAGAAGTTCAAAGATTTGTAACAATTGTTCAAATAATTTTTGAACATGCAACAGAAATGGAAAGTGTTGTTTACAACATCAGTTATACTCACGCACATACACTGTGATAGACACGAGCACATGTGGATGTTATAATGGGTAGCAATGACATATGAGAATGGGTGGGCAAAAAAAGTGTGACGATACCTCGATATGACAATATATCGTGATATTTTGCAACCTGATAGGTTATCGATAGGCTCCCGCCAAGTATTAATACTTTAATTGGACGTGTGGTGGCCATACTATGGATGCTGTAAACTGCTAATTAGTTTGTTTGTTGAGCAATTCCTTGGCAGTCCGCTAGGGGCGCTTCAAGTGGTGTTGAAGGTGAACTGCGCAGAATTTGTCTAGAGAAGAAGATATCAACTTGGGTTGAAAAACAACAGTTGAGGGAGAATTACGATAAGAAACAAAAGTTAAAAAAGGCATTACAAGCGGACTAATCACACGTTTGGATACACTTTGGATTTTTCACTCATAAGGAAGGAACTACACTGACAAGGACTCTGCTTTATGCAAGAACTGTCTAACAAAAATAAGGTACAGTATAAATACAACGAATATGTACAGCCACTTGAAGCGCCATCAGCCTAAGTTAGTGAGCCAAAATCTGAAGCTATTTTTCATATTAACCCTGAGCTTTGTTTTTGACATAATTTATGAAGATATTTGTATTTTTAGACTTAAACTTATTTGTTATTTATTTATTTTTTTTTTTTTTACCGCTGTCAGTTGAGGAAAATGCTGAGCAGAAGATTTATGTCTTACAGCAACGTTGCACAGAAAAGGTGCACTGTTTAAAAAAAGAAAAAAGGAATCAATAAATAGAATTTCATTACGCATTTTGAAATATTTTGCTCTTCTTTTTAGTAGTTGTATCGTAGATTGATTTCTGACACATGTACCAATAATTGATGTATCGTGATATCATGAGATAATTGTTATCGTGAGCCTTCCATCGCGAATTGTATCGTATTGTGAGGTACCCTGAGGTTCCTACCCCAATCGGGCAATCTGGGATACTCACATTTGATTGACAAAAATAGTGCCAGCATCGATAAAATGTCCACCCACACTAGGTTAGCCACTTCATTTTCATTTTTTAGGTTAGGCTGAGCTTCGAACCTACGCACCGTCATACTGGCTTTTATTTATGTTTTTCTTCACTGTTACTCACCAGACAAACTACATTGTGTTTTCTCAGAGGTGGGTAGAGTAGCCAAAAAATCTACTCAAGCAAGAGTAGCTTTACTTCAAAATAATATTTCATGCTATGTAATGCGACGCAATGCTATGTAATATGAGTAAAAATAGTCATCCAAAAAATGTACTCAAGTATGAATATAAAAGTGTTCCGTGAAAAGGATACTCAAGGACTGCGTAACTGCTTACGTCTAATTTATGTTTTATAAATTCTAGAATTTAATTATGAACATTTTAACACGTTGATGAACAACAAATTCATGTTTTTTGAAATGTCTGCTTATTTTGGCGCACACAGAAGAAACCGCATTATGTAGCTGCTCTTTAGCACAGTGTCTAAGCAAATCATGCTTTGTATATAAGGCCAAGGGTGTTCAATTTTAGTTCCCACTGCCATTTTCCAAATGCTTTTAAACCCTTAACTCGGGTCCTGAGCCTATTTCTGGCTCTTTTTTCATGCCAATTAAATTTTTTTTTTTTTTTTTACTTTTTATTTTGTCTCTATATACCATGTAAGAATGTTTAATATGCACTGGGTATCTTGCTTGTTGTATTCTTTCTCAGCACGTAGCCATTTATATGAACTGATATAATTACACTATGACATTACCATATTAGACCATAAAATACACCAAAATCATCGAATTCCACTGGAAAAATAGAGAAACATCAGTTGTCCCAAGAGCAACAGTGTCCTTTAGTTTGCACTCATGTACAGATGAACATTTTCTACCATCTTGTTAAAACAATCATATCTCCGGTTTTCAGTGCTCTATCGGCATTAAATGAAAGCTGGAGGAGAGCTTGAAATTCACACTTTCCTTAAAGTTGACAGCAGTCCTCTATGTTAAAGTTTATTTTTTACGGCGCTTCAAAGACGCCACGTGATTGATCACGCCAGCGTGAGCGTAGGACAGGAGTGGACAAACCAGTCTTCAAGGCTTCAGTGGGTCCTGATCTTTGTTACAACTGATCCAGCACAGGCAGTTTAACCAACGAGGGGTCCGAGGAAACAAGAAGCACCTGATTGCAATCAACTGATTGCACTCGCAAGACACCAGATTGGTGAAAAGGTGTCCTGTTGATGGGTTGCAATGAAAACCCGCACCCACTCCGACCCTTTGTTGAATAGTTTGCCCACCTCTGTCATAGGACATAGCGGGTAGCTTGTGACTGCAAGCTTGTGACTATTGGTTGGTCTTATTATTATTATGAAGCCATGTGTATTGTTGCTATTCATCTATTCATCTCATTGGTGAAACTTATAGAACCAGTGTGGGCATCCATGGACAAAATAATGTAGAATAAAGAGAGAAAAAAAAGTAACAACTCTAGTGTAGCCCAAAGTAGCAGATTAAGAGTAGCACTTGTTCACACATCAACTCAAGTAAATGTATAAAGTATGGCATGATAAAATTACTCTTAAAAGTACATTTTTATCAAAAGGGTACTCCAGTAAATGTAATGGAGTAAGAGTAACGTGTTACTACCCACTACTAGTATTCTTTAAATTTACTTAATGAAATTCTTATGAGATTCTTTCTGCTGGGTTGTACTTGGTAAAGTTGTTTTCTGTTCCTTTAAATATTTAACCATTTAGAGGGCACTCCTTGAACTCATTGGCTGCCACTGACAGGGCTGGACGTCCAATCCATTCCGACTTGGAGAGGCTGAAAGCGAATGATCGCTGCTGCCAGCCCAACCAGTCAAAATGGATTGGGACATCTAGCGCCGTCAATGTCACTGAAAAATGAACATTCAGAGGCAGTCCTCTCAAATTAAATGAATTAGACATCTATTGTTGTCAATGGCACACAATGAGTTAATAGCAAATATGCTCTTTTTCATTTATTTCTAAATAGATTAAATAAAACGACAAAACTAATTGTTATCTTAATTCATTTACATGTTTCTTAATTATTATATTTTATAAAAAACAAAAAGGGATTTAAAAAAAAAAACTATTCGTTATTAATGCCATCTTATTTTTTCATCAATAGTAACTTGCTCATAAAGGGTTAAAGGAGGAGATAACACCTTATATAGATACATTTCATGTGTACAACTGTTGCTCACAGTATTCAAATACATATTAGCTAAACAATGTTTTATGATTGTAGTGGACTGGATTGACCCCCTATCAAAGGAGGGTCAAGTCTTCCTCGGGGTTAAAAGGGGTTAAAAATGACGCAGCAGAGCAGCATAAGATGTTCCAGCGCCTGAATGCAGAGAGATTTTTGTTGGCATCGTTCAACTCGCTCATTTCCTCCCTGAAGCAGCCTAGTGCCAACAAGCTCAAAAGGCTTACTGGCAAACTAAAATGCATCCAAAAAACAAGTTCAATACATTCTCATGCTGGGACTCTCGGGAACATCCCAAATTCATTTTACCTTCTGCTAAAATATACCTTTTTTGGTCCGTTAGGAAGAAGATGGAGTTTCTTTCCTGAGAAACGGTCTAAATATCCCACAGTGGAAATTGGCTATTGATGGCTTTTTAATGGAATTCAAAGTTTTGAACTAATCAATAGGCCACCTCGTGTAACATAGTGCAATTGTTGTGAGAAGACCGACAAATCAGGAAGAGGGATCAATGGAACACAAAGATAGTTTGCTTGCGCACTGACAATGTGAGACATTCGTTCCTGTGTGAAGAGGGTCACCTGTCTAATGCAAGCAGCACACTCAAGTGTCTTCAAGAAAGCACTCAATAATCCCATCAAGTGCTCTTGGTGGACAATGTCTCCATTGCTAAGGATTTTCTGTCCAAATAGCTGCAACCATGATACCACAAATGCAAGGCCTGTGGATGCTCTTATTGCTACACTGTGAGAGTTGACCCACAAAATGATGATTATCTGCAAATCAAAATGGAACAATGTCCAATAAATATTTGTCATTATCATTTGGATTGAAAAATTCTGCTGCTTTAGTATGAGACACCAAGTCAAGGCAGTGTTCCACATTACAATGCAAATGACTTAACGGCCCTCGTTTGATGGGAGGTATTAGTTTCCGTTATCAGAGTTGTTTACTCCGTTTCAATGACTGAAGGTCAGGCGTGGAGCTCCTCCTTTAGGACCCGTGCTGGCTCTATCAGCCTTTACAGCCTTGCTAGACTCATTCCTCAGATGCAAAGCAAGCATGTAATTAATGGACCCTCTCAGCCAGCCCTCTTTGTTGTCGACAGACACTCAAGTCAAATGTCTCCACAATGGAGGGAGAAAATCTCCTGGCACAGCAGAAATGCTGATGCTTGATGCTTGCTGGTCATTAATCTGTTCCTCTTTGTGTAGATTCAACATTCTGTAGTTTAAAAAAAAGTTCAGCTTATGGTAAAATACTGACAGCTTTGATTCACAGAATTGTATCATTAAAAAAACTAAATAAAATGTAACTAGCCTAAATTGTTTGTCAAATTGACAAATGAACAACATTTTAACAGTTTTTTTTTTAACAGCAAATGACTTTAAGAAGTATGATTGTGTAACAGGTCTGATGAAATCACTGCACTCCCTCTCTCATTTCCCCCTTTTCCAACCCAGGTTTGCACCCGCATCATCACCAGGTGAGCGTGCTGACTACCGACCCGTTGCAATTTAAGCTGCTGGAACGCTCTTTTAAATTCTCAGGGCTAACCTATATGCACAGCATCTTCTCCAAGCAATAACTCGGTAGTCAGCACGTTCGGCTGCCGAGGTAACTTTGTGGATTTTAAATTCGGGAGTGAAAAAAGAGAGAATAAGAAAAGGAGTGAAGGTACCACCACCAAGACCGGTTACTTATGGATAACAGATCACAAAAAAAGAAGTGCTGGTAATTGTTTTCTTCCAAGATTTTCAGTCTAAAAAAAAACGTTCACTGTTTTGATGTGTTTTTTCACGTTTTTTTTTTTCTTGTTTTTTTCTGGGTAATTTTCTGGCAAACACAGCTGTCAGTACTTTACGTAGTTAATTTTATTAATGTGTTGTTTAAGTGGGTTATGGAAGGAGGTTGTTGATGGATGTGTCTGTATCCAACCAGTAAAGTGTTTGTAGAAAAAAAGAAGAAAAAAACAGGTTGCTCAACCACCTCTTAACAATGATCCATCAAAAATTCCCTGATATTATCAGTAGCCGGTTGAATAACAGGTGGGCATTACGACAGTCTTAAGCTGTGGGCTGTGATGCCTCCCTCGCTCTGAAGCTATCCTAACAAATGATAACAAAGACACACATATGGTCTTCTGAACAGGCCCGCAAAATGGAAGCGGTAAGCTTACAGCAGACCGCTGAGAGCGAAGGTCGCTCCGGGCGCCACGAAGTGCAGCTCTGGCTGTCCGAACCAAGCATTGGCCACAGTGCGGCCATGCGCCTTTCTTCGTGTTTACTGTGCAAACCAGGTCACGTGATTGACGTCGTTGTTGCCCAAAGCATTTTGCTCTGCTATTTTTCTCCTTCCCATCGCTCTCCACTTCCCTCCTAGCCACACTTTACAGCGTGTTGATGTCTCTGGCGGCAGCTACGGGCCTACATGCCTGAAACTCTAACCCCTGCTAGTTTTCAAATGCCCGGAAGGAAGAGAAAGATGTAGCGGAGCGATGGGGGTGGGGAGACTGTGCATGCTCCATTTGGAGGGGAAGAGGGGGGCAAGGGAGGATTGGACCATGATGAGAACTCAAGGACAATAACAGCTAAGGACAAATGTACTCGTCTCTCACGTTCATCAATCTATTAGCTCACACGATGGCCGAATCAAATAATCTTGTGCCCAGTTTTCGTTCGGTGTTCCGCCTGCAGCGGACTGTTGCAGTCATCCAAGCACACAAGTGATTAGACACACGTTTTGTTCCCTATTTACATAAGCTGATCCGTGGCTGTGACCTGAATTGTGTCTGTCCTTCACTTGGAGTCAAAAAAAAAAAAAAAAGTCTGGAAGCAGGGTGGGGGTGGGGTCTCAGGGAGGATTATTCAGGATATTGATGCAAATACTGGCGAACCGTTAATTTACACATAACATGTTATTTGGATGACGATCTTACTCCGTGCCTAAAAACAAAGGAAGATGCTACCGGCAATCGACGCTTCCCGGACCACGTCAGGAGCAGAGCAGACCGAAGGAACGTCAACTCACCATTCTCGCTCAGACGAACGCCGAGGCTGGTCACCGAGTCTGTGATGGAGCGTGCGAAAGTCAACGAGTCGTCCAGATGCTGATGGTGATTGTTGGCAGCCGCGTTGGATGAAGAGAAATCATCAAGTTTGATCTTCTTCACCAAAAATGAGCGGGGCATGTTTCAGTGGATGATAACACAGTGTGGCGGAAAAGGCATGAGCCAAAAGAAAAAGCTTCGGAGGGAGCGCACGGGCACAGCTAGCTCGATGGTAATCCTCGCGATGAACATGAGATGATTCCGACAAAAATGGAAAGCAAAAGACGTTGACGGTAACGCTGCCCGGCGCACACTGGCTCCCCCAGTTTCCCCCGGAAAAGTGACAAATAAATAAATAAATAAAAGTGAGCCCGTTCAGCACTGGATAGCTCCTGTGATGCGGCCGGCTTAAAGGACCAGTGAGGAGGAGGAGAAGAGAAGGAGACAGGCGCAGAGGAGGGAGAGAGAGACTCTGTCAGACTAGCTGAGATCAGCAATCACGCCAGCCTTTATATGGGGCACAGGCAGTGGAAGATCAGGTGGTGCTGCGAAATGGAGCTGCTTAGCTTTAATCCATCAAATGTCCCCGGGGACACACATCAAATTACTAGTGAACCGTCTGTGCATTCGCACACAGACAGAAGAGAAAGAACACAGGCAGACCCCCGTTGCCCCCTCTGCTACTCCCCCCAACCCCTTTTGCTCTCCCCTCCCCTGCCTCTTTCACCCCGCTTATGCTCCACGCTCGCAGGAGGAGCCAAAGAGGTGGGCAGACAATGGGGACGTGGATGAGAACACACTCGCTGTCCTGTCCCCCATTGTTTTCAGATGAAGTGGCACAGTTTATGTTTGCCCGCCGTCGGCATTACCTCAAACAGCCTCACACGTTCACGGTCCTCCGACACACACGTTCTAGCACGCCGAGGGAGGTGATCTCTGGGGCAACGTGGATCTTTTTTTTTTCACCCTCCCCCTTTAAAAGACGTTCCTGGATTCCTGCGCTGTTGATGGAGCAGCCGCACAGCTCAGCAGATGTGTGTCCCGCCATGCGTGGCAGGGAATTATCTGATTAATTAATTACATCTTTTTTGATTAGAGTGAAATCTAGAATTAGATCCGTACTCGCAAAATTGGCCACAGATCTGAGAATTACTTTGTATGCGTGTGGACTTGTGAGCTGGTTGTGTGAGTGATGGATTGGATTAGTTGTGGTGTTTTTTCCCCCCAGAGCTCCACATTGATTCTCCCTTTAGAAGTGAGACATTCGTTCAGAATAAATGTGTCTGGAAAAGGAGGGTAACAAATTGTGCATCTGTTTGATCAACAGCAAGCAACGTGTTTGATTTGAAACATCTTTAAATCAATTAGATATTGTCAGTCGTTATTACATACATCAATTCTAAACAATTAACACTTAGATGATCAAACAATGATTAATCATGCTATAATTTTGGAATGAAAAGCTCAGATTTTTAAAAAGATTTCTTCAGGTACAACATTAGAGCTACAATGAAATATTTTTACATTATTTACATTATTCCTTATAAAGATTGAAATCGTTAAACGTAATTGAAGAGCAATATATCAATTGCTTAGAAGCCATAATCGTTTTATACTAAACATACATTAGACATTTCATTGATTTTAATTTACACACGCATAAAAGGATAACACTTTTTTTTTTTTTTTTTAGCAAGCACACTAATATTTTGATTGGGATGCATATTTTTTTCAATACCAATACTGATCACTTCCTGCTTCACAATACTGATATTGATACCGATAAATGACAACTAATTCATTTTGGCTTCTTTGATAATTATTTATAATTCTTTACATTATCATAGTTTATGAAATCATTTTGAAATTTATCTGTCTGATAATTATTGCGCATTAATTTTCATATTGTGACTGTAAATGATGACGCTATCAATATTTTCTTTGTTTTCAGAGGTTAATGAGAAACGATTGAAATTTTAAACATTCAGTGTATGACTAAGTGCAGATATACACCACATACTGATAGTCATCGATCTTTTCTGAGGGGGGAAATCCATCCATATGTGAGCACTTAAAATCATCTACAATTACATAATACCTGTAGATTTGTGAGAATACCTCAAGACCCTCCAATTTTTGCACATTAGTCAATCTCAGTGGTCATTCGCCCTGCCATTCTAATATATTGAGTTGGAGACCTTCTCCGTGTTATGGCTTCATAATGGTTGGCAAAGCCGCTTGTTTGTGCATTTTTGCCAGTTAGTGGGTTGAAATGTGGAGCAGTAGTTTGTCAACACCCAAAATAATATATTTTCATTTGGAAATGGGCTGAAAATAGGCCACGAAAGTCCTTTTCAGCAACAGAACAACCCTTCCAGCTCAAGATGGAAGGTTTCGTTACTTGTATTTTTCCCTACCCATATGTGAACACTTAAAATATATGTAAACACTTAAAATCATCTTTGGGATCATTCATTGATTACTGAGATTACATAATACATGTGGATATGTGAGAATACCTCAAGACCCTCCTCTTTTTGCACATTAGTCAATCTCAGTGGTCATTCGCCCTGCCATTCTAATATATTGAGTTGGAGATCTTCTCCACGTTATGACTTCATAATGGTTGGCAAAGCCGCTTGTTTGTGCATTTTTGCCAGTTAGTGGGTTGAAATGTGGAGCAGTAGTTTGTCAACACCCAAAATAATATATTTTCATTTGGAAATGGGCTGAAAATAGGCCACGGACGTCCTTTTCAGCAACAGAACAACCCTTCCAGCTCAAGATGGAAGGTTTCGTTACTTGTATTTTTCCCTACCCATATGTGAACACTTAAAATATATGTAAACACTTAAAATCATCTTTGGCATCATTCATTGATTACTGAGATTACATAATACATGTGGATATGTGAAAATACCTCAAGACCCTCCTCTTTTTGCACATTAGTCAATCTCAGTGGTCATTCGCCCTGCCATTCTACTATATTGAGTTCAGGGGTCGCGTTAACCGAATATTTTCCGTCGTTGACCGATTTTTTAAAACGGTGACGGAAAAAACTTAAGTCCATCCGTCATTTTGACCGGTTCATTTCACACCCCAGACCACAGGGTGGCGAGTGAGCTTATTAATTAGCTATTGTCTCTCTTGATGCATGCGTCGTTGGCCTTACTCTGAAACAATGTCAAGGCAAGTGAGTGTCCGAAGTTTCTTCAAAAAGCCCAAAAACGACGATGGTGTTGATAAAAGAGGTGAAAAAACAGGGACTGCACAAGCGGGCACGCAATTCAAGTCCATGCGCACCAGGAGGAAAGTGTGAGACTACGTTCAGGCCACAGCAGGTGAACTGTTCATTTCATTGTTCCATATGCTACATATGGTAGGCTACCTACCTAATGGGGACCACTGTCAGCTGTTTTTGTCACTGCGGAGAAAAAGTTACATATTCATCTGCTTGATGTGTGATGGCACGGTGTGGATTCTCTGTTAAGCTTGTTCGGACAGAATATTAATCTAAAATGAATGAAAACTAAATACTGTTGAATATGTTGAAGCGGTATGCAATGTTAAGAGTCTTGTTAGCTGTAGGCGCACTATCCAATTCCCCTCACTATCCACTCGCGGGGGCCTGCGCTTGTCAGTGACGATTCTTATTCTCGCTATATGATTATACAACTTTAACATTTGTTAATAATACGCTCTGTGTGTAGTATCATCCATCCCTTTTCCTTTTTAAATGGGCACTTATAAGCGAACGCAAGAAGTAACAACGGGAACATTTTTAAACAGGCATATCACGGGAGAGCATTTCGACTCTTCGGCCAATCATATAGCGAGAGCGAGTGGATAGTGAGGGGACCGCGCGCGGCTCTTAAGTGTCTCTGTCACGTGACTGTCGTAGGCGCTTGAACCTACACTGGTAACGCGCTCGGCCAAATGGACACACAAGTACGGAAGGTGAATTATGCCAAACAAAGGGTCACCACAATGTCATTATCATCATTTTAAAAATTTAAGTGACGGGTAAAAATGGATTATGACCGGATTTTTATGACCCTGTCAGTCAAAATGACAGACAACGAAAAAGTCTAGCGCAACCTCTGATTGAGTTGGAGACCTTCTCCATGTTATGACTTCATAATGGTTGGCAAAGCCGCTTGTTTGTGCATTTTTGCCAGTTAGTGGGTTGAAATGTGGAGCAGTAGTTTGTCAACACCCAAAATAATATATTTTCATTTCGAAATAGGGCTGAAAATAGGACACAAAAGTCCTTTTCAACAACATACCGATCCTTCCAGCTCAAAATGCAAGGTTTCGTTACTTCTACTTTTTCCATGTCGATGTACTAGGCTCCAGCATTACTAAAGGTGCCACACATTTCTCTGGCCATTTACGCATGTCCTCTCCACCATTCTATATCATCCTTACCACCAACAGCAACCCTGCGCCTTAGATGATGAAGACTCACCGTGGTGGGGATTTATCACCCGATTATGATTGTTCATTACGTGTTCACGATACTGACTCAACATCGGGTCCGAATGCCGGGACAAGGACGGGAAAGGTCAGGGCAAGAAGGATTGTGTGTAAAATAACTTTTGGTTAGGGATTTTGTCGACAGATATATGGGTGAGTAAAATATGAGCTGTCCCTACATGAACCTTATTAGTGTTTTGCACTGTGTTTAACATATTCATTGCCATTGACGATAGTAATAATGAAAAAAAAATGTATTTTTTATTTTTTATTTAATTCCGTGATTTTGAAAGTTGGAAACATTTTTATTAAAAATTAATCATTTATTGCACTAATTTACTGCATAGTTAACCAAACACATACTTTGTGTTACTGATTTTGTTTAAGAAGTAGAGCTTCGTTGAAGCTTGTGTCATGTCCAGTCCAACTTTGTGCTTTTCTATTTAAAAAAAAAAAAAATCTGAAACTAAAACCCATTTTCATGTAAAATGAAAGATATTATTGGATTATTAGGTATAGGCACCTGCTATCGGCACATTATGGTACCCAAGTACAGTAGTACCTCTACATATAAATCTAATTTGTTCCAGTACCTGGTTTGTAAGTTGAAATGGTCGTATGTTGAGCAGGATTTTCCCATAGGAATACGTTATAATGTGATAAATTCGTTCCACAGCCCAAAAACCTACACTAAACCCTGAGAAATACTAGCCTGGAACACCAGACTCACCGCTGTTCCAGCTATAGAGTCTGGCGACTGTTCCGCGGATAGAATTCCCAGGGCGGAACAAGCCACAGCAATCAGAGAGCAGAGTGGACCAATCAGCGACAGGTGGACGTGACGTTTGTAAAGCGACAAGAAACTAGCACGAGGACGTAAACATACAAGGAAAGTGGAGAACGGAGAAGTTTATTCAACATGACTGTTGGTTTTAGCGACTCAATGTGTTTTTGGTCGTTTAAAACTGAATTTATCGCAGATAGGAACATATTCTCGGCTCTCCCTTATACCATCTGTGTTGTTGTGGACACGACTTCTGACGCGCAAGAGTGACATTGCTCGTTTAGAGCACGTCACGCAAATAAACGAATCTGATTGCGCAATCGATTTCATTTGGGCTGGAGAGGCCAATAAGGAGCTAGGTTCCTGGAGTTCCAGGCTAAATAAATACTGCTCATACAATTACAAATAGCTATTACTCATAGCAAAACAGATAAATTATAACTACAAATCATCACCA
Source organism: Corythoichthys intestinalis (assembly GCF_030265065.1). Classification (NCBI taxonomy): domain Eukaryota; kingdom Metazoa; phylum Chordata; class Actinopteri; order Syngnathiformes; family Syngnathidae; genus Corythoichthys; species Corythoichthys intestinalis. Next base: position 33,782,359 of record NC_080396.1, read on the forward strand.
TGATGAGCCCAACACCCTGCTTCTCGATCAAAGAGCGCGCCTGCACCTTCTGGGTCAACTTGTCGCCGGCCTTGACAGACTTGTAGTTTTCCCATGTGGCCAGCACCTTCAGGCTCGAGAATTGGGCCATCCTCAGCCTCTTAGGCTCCTAAAAACATGTTTGTTTTAGAAAGATAGGTGTTTTGATTCTTTTTTTATAAAGTGAATAATGCTGGCCAATAACTAATGTGCTGCAAGTTAAGTCACTCTGGCGGCCCCCATAGTACAACAAAGAGCTTTTTCCACTAAAAATTCTTGTGAATAAATGCATAAATCCCTGAATTCTTTATAGATATGGACATAAAACAGTCTTGATTCTTGGTTAGAAGCAAAAAAAAAAAAAAACGGGCAGTTAGTATTTATTTTACGTAAATGCAGTGGGGCAAATTCGTATTTAGTCAACCACCAATTGTGCAAGTTCTCCTACTTGATGAATTAGAGAGGCCTGTAATTGTCAACATGGGTAAACCTCAACCATGAGAGGCAGAATGTGGGGAAAAAAAACTGAAAATCACATTGTTTGATTTTTAAAGAATTTATTTCCAAATTACAGTGGAAAATAAGTATTTGGTCACCTACAAACAAGCAAGATTTCTGGCTGTCAAAGAGGTCTAACTTCTTCTAACGAGGTCTAACGAAGTCTAACAAGGCTCCACTCATTATCTGTATTAATGGCACCTGTTTTAACTCATTATCGGTATAAAAGACACCTGTCCAAAATCTCAGTTAGTCACACTCCAAACTCCACTATGGCCAAGACCAAAGAGGTGTCGAAGGACACCAGAGACAAAATTGTAGACCTGCACCAGGCTGGGAAGACTGAATCTGCAATAGGTAAAACGCTTCGTGTAAAGAAATCAACTGTGGGAGCAATAATTAGAAAATGGAAGACATACAAGACCACTGATAATCTCCCTCGATATGGGGCTCCATGCAAGATCTCACCCCGTGGCGTCAAAATGATAACAAGAACGGGGAGCAAAAATCCCAGAACCACACGGGGGGACCTAGTGAATGACCTACAGAGAGCTGGGACCACAGTAACAAAGGCTACTATCAGTAACACAATGCGCCGCCAGGGACTCAAATCCTGCACTGCCAGACGTGTCCCCCTGCTGAAGAAAGTACATATCCAGGCCCGTCTGCGGTTCGCTAGAGAGCATTTGGATGATCCAGAAGAGGACTTGGAGAATGTGTTATGGTCAGATGAAACAAAAACAGAACTTCTTGGTAGAAACACAGGTTCTCGTATTTGGAGGAGAAAGAATACTGAATTGCATCCGAAGAACACCATACCCACTGTGACGCATGGGGGTGGAAACAACAGGCTTTGTGGTTTTTCTGCAAAGGGACCATGACGACTGATCTGTGTAAAGGAAAGAATGAATGGGGCCATGTATTGAGAGATTTTAAGTGAAAATCTCCTTCCATCAGCAAGGGCATTGAAGATGAGACGTGGCTGGGTCTTTCAGCATGACAATGATCCCAAACGCACAGCCAGGACAACAAAGGAGTGGCATTGTAAGAAGCATTTCAAGGTCCTGGAGTGGCCTTGCCAGTCCCCAGATCTCAACCCCTTAGAAAATCTGTGGAGGGAGTTGAAAGTCAGTGTTGCCCAACGACAGGCCCAAAACATCACTGCTCTAGAGGAGATCAAGGAGGAATGGGCCAATACCAGCAACAGTGTGTGAAAAGCTTGTGAAGAGTTACAGAAAGCGTCTGGCCTCCGTTATTGCCAACAAAGGGTACATAACAAAGTATTGAGATGAACTTTTGGTATTGACCAAATGCTTATTTTCCACCATGATTTGCATATAAAGTCTTTAAAAATCTAACAGTGTGATTTTCTGTTTTTTTTCCACACTCTGTCTCTCATGGTTGAGGTTTACCCATGTTGACAATTGCAGGCCTCTCTAATATTTTATAAGTGGGAGAACTTGCACAATTAGACGTTGACTAAATACTTATTTGCCCCACTGTATGTCGAATGCGCTCTTAGTTAAGTCACTGTGGCGCCCCCCTTAGTACAACAAAGAGCTTTTTCCACTGAAAATTCTTGTGAATAAATGCTTAAATCCCTGAATTCTTTATAGCTATGGACGTAAAATAGTCTTGATTCTTAGTTAAAAGCAAAAAACTGGACTGTTAGCAGTTATTTTACGTAAATATTGTGAAGTATAATGCCAATGAGCGGAGCGGCTAATTTCTCCCATGGATTTTTTTCACAATGTTTCAAAATGCATGCATGGTACGAAAAAAATAATAATTACCTTGAATCCTTGAGCAAAAACCCCTGAGACAATCCTTCCTGTTTGTATGCAGTACAGATTTCATACTTTTTCAACAAAAATCCGGCGTTGCATCGCTGCATGTGACCGACTGCTAATAAATGAAGCGGAACGTCCCCCTTCGGGAAGGCGTGACGCAGTGAATGGCTAATGTGTCATGTCAATAAATTATGAAGTCTCTGTCTTAACACTACACACAATGTTCAGTTGTTGCACACACTTCTCATGTAAAAGCTCAAAGCTTCAACCTACAACACACCGCAGTCAATTGCACAATAACCTGATGTCAAAACACTCCACACATTGTTCTGTTGTTACACATACTTCTCATGTAACATGTCAACGGTATCAACCTAAACTTAAAAGTGTTCAAAACGCAACACATTCAAGTATGGTGTGCAAATAGCAAACAGGACTGCAGCATATAAGTGCCTCTGCACCTCCTCCGCTGTTTGGTGAACAACGGAGAACCTTGAAGAGAGCAACCAGAGACGTGTAAGAGGAAGACAAAGAGGGGAGGACAGATTGGAGCAAGAGGAGGACAGAGAGGAGGAGGAGAAAGAAGATGGAGAAGAGCAGGAGTAGGAAGACAGATTGGAGGACAGGGAGGACAGAGAGGAGCAGGAACATGAGAAGAATGAGAAAAGAGAAAGAGAAGAACTATAATATTTAATGGGATTCTGGCCACTGTGATAGACATGTTGCTGAGCATGTTTTGAGCATGAGGGAGGCTGGCTTTAGGGTCCAGCCCAATCTCAGCCGCTATACAGTTGGTGCCATCCTAAGAAAATTCCGGATGGAGAATAGGTAAAAGTGTCATGTTCTGTAAAACAATACAGCATTTTTGTTCTATGTATATTGTGTAGTATATACAATGTGTATTGTATATACTGTGTACTGTAATACAATAGGGCATTTCAATGAACAGTAATACTGTGCGCTCACAGTAGTTCTAATTTGCAGGGCTGAAAGACAACCTCACAGTGGGGTCAAAAGACTTCGTTTTCACACCAGACCAGGAAACCCTAATTGTGAACATGGTTCGTGAAAACAATGCAATTACCCTAAGACAAATTAAACAGAAGATCCTTGCAGATAATGCAGCTTTCAATACGAGCCACACAAGCCACAAAAGGCGGTTCTTCCAGAGATGTCTAGTCGGGAGAACATCGCCTGTGATGTCGAAGAGGCCCTCTAGCCTGACAGAAATCAAAGGCATGATGATGCTTCATCATGATGAATCCTCAATCATGTACAAAAAGAAAAACGTTTGGCGGCATATTTGTGTGCTGGTTGAAAGTTTGTGTTATGAAAAAGTAGGCTACATCAGTCATTTTTCCCAAAAGGGGAAATATCTTATTTTCCAGATTCATTGTCATTCATATAGTGTGACTTTAGTGTCAGTTTAGCAAATGCTTGGTAGTGTGCAGCAAAAGCTTAGCTGTGCCTACTCAATGAATGGTTGTGTGTCATTGGAAATACTACTGTGTGTAGCAAATGAAAACACAATGAACACAATGTACAGATTTGATGACAAGAATCTTCTTGCAAAGGGAGTGTCAGGTTTAGCGTTTTGTATGTGCAGTTTTCAGTTTTGTGTGTGCGGTATTGAGTAAGCCATTATTGTATTGAGAAAGTGTGTTAACAATTGAAAACAATAATAAGAAATCGGAAATTTTTTTTAAAAGTGTGTTTTTATTGTTAACTTAAAAAGACTGGCGGTCGGAGGAGACCGGTCATATTGTCCAACCAGTTCACTCACACCGCGTTCATATTTTTCTATCATTTCCATCTTAATTTCATTGGTAAGCGTCACCTATTTCCTTTTTCACCACCTGCACTAACCTTCTTGGCACCCATGTTGATTTCTCTCACAAGTAAATCCGCCGTGCTGCCTTCTACGGGAAAATAATTAAATTGCGACCCTATCGTCATATTTCGAGCATGTCATATGTCAAGATAAACTCAAATTTGGGATCGTATGTGTCGAGGGACCAGAGTAATACTTTATTGTGTTTTATTTTATTGTAATGTTGTATTTGCTGTGATTTTCAAACAGGATACCCTAGAATAATCGGAACCATCACAGTGGAATGTAATGGGGATCCCCAATAAACAATAAGCAGCTGGCATCTTAAATTGACTTTGCTTCATAATGTGTTTTTCCTGCAAGTATATTGACTTTTAGGGAGTTGGACTTTCTTAAACCAACCATATATTTTACTAAATATTTCAAATCAAATTTTAAATTAAAAAAAACCTTTATTATAGTGTTAACTGGGCACAGCATCATTGAGATTAAAACCTCTTTTTCAAGAGCGATCTGGCCAATAAAGGCAGTAGAAATAAGTTAAAACAAAAGGGGTCATAAAAGAGAAAACGCATCAATACAAATACAGACACCTATCCAGATGCATGCATTGTGTGTTTTCCCGTTAAAATGTGCAGTGGGAGGGAAAAAATAAGTAAACTCTTTGGAATTTCTTTCATTTCTATTCGAGTTGATCTCCATCAAAATTAAAAGAATGAATAAACTGTAATACCACGCAAACATTTACATGTTTCAGTGTTCAAAATTGAAAATAACATGCAAGCATTCCGGGGACAGGGAGGGGAAAGTAGGTGAATCTAGTATGAGGAAAGTGGCTACCAATTAATTCCCCAACTCCTCCACATCTAAACCGGTGCTCCGGTCCGCTTCTGGCCCCAAGACTCCCTCTGACATGTGGTCACTGCTTCGGGACGTTCCCATAGCAACCAACCCCCTCAAGTCGGAAGGATGGTGTCCTCTCACTCGGCCTCCGTGTTCAGAGGGGTGGGTGAAGCTGTGATACAATCAGCCTCATTAACATCCTTTATGGCCCTCCGGGGTCGGGGGCCGACCTGGCCGACCGAATTAATGAAGTCAATCTACTTGATTTGTTTCTTCGCTGTGTTCCAAAAGACACACCGTCGAGAATTACTTCTCCGCGGGAATGTTTATTATCTTTTTACAGCACGACGCCTCCTTAATCACGTCAATCGAGGCTAATTCCGCACCTGACGGTAGCACGGTCGCTCAACAGAACGTGGAACTTTGAGTAGATTTGTGACATTTGGCTCTGTTTATATAAAGTCACTCAGAATCTGTTGCGTTAGGTGAAGAGAACCTAAGAGTCTTTTAGGCATGGCCATCTATAATTCACCGCCCTTTTGCTCACTCTGTCACATCAGTAAAGCTTTTTTCCAGCAGTTGCCATCTTTGAAAAGGCGGTCGAGCTGTTAAAAAGCTCCGAAATGAAATATTAGTTCATCCCTGATGCAACAAGTACGCATCTCCATAAACATTTGGCATTCATTTAGAGAACTCTGGCAGCGACCACGCATGCATTTCACGCTGTATCTTTTGTAAGCATATATTTGGCTCACTGAAAGCAATATGTAACATTTTGCTATGGATTTCATGTCCAACATGTCGCTTGAATGGACCCAAACTGCCTTCGCAGTCATACTGTCTCTAATGCTGTTTGGCAGATAGTTCACTGTATCACTCATGCCCTATTTGGCTTGTGTTTGCCTGTTGTCCTGCGTGCATCTCAGCGCGTGTGCGCATTTGTTGTCCATGGGCAACTGTTCGGTAAATAGGGCAATTAAGTGTGAAAAGCAGAAAGGCGCTCGCTCCTTCCTATCTCTTTGGTGGCAGAGATAATTTATGCTAATAACATCTCTACCACTCAAGCTGCCCAAAAATGATAGCAGGCCCTTTTGGCTTCACAAGAATCTTTTCATCCTCTTGGAGGAAGGAGAGAGAGAGAAAAAAACAGGTCTCTCAACACCTTGCGAATAAGACAGCTGTGTGGCAGTGAATGAAGCTCCTTCTCGGCCTTTCATCTGCAGATGATCATCTTTCCTTCTTCACTGTGTGCAGTGCCGTTTGTTTGTTCTCCATTTATCCCGTGGAACACTCGGAAACATTTCTGCCTTTGTTTTTCGCAGACTCGTTAGCCCAGGCATGATACATCGTCATTTTAAGCCTTCACTGGACATTTGCGGCATGTGCCGGTGTATTGCTGTAAATAGTATCCTATGCATCAGTGATGCTTTTTAATAACACTTAAACTCCTACTCGGAACACTGTTCATGCTACGTACATTCCTGCATCATTTACAGTACAGACGAGGGGCAAGCGAGGCTCGGGGTGGCTGTGGGGTGCAGGGGGCCGTTCTCGCAGTTCAATGAGTAATCCCACATAGAGTAGTGGCAATAAACCATGTGAAATCTGCGCTACCCCCACACAACCATGCCCAGTGGAGAGTGTCACGAGAAAATGTGGCAGCTTCCAAATGGAAGATCATTTCTTTTCTGCTGTGGCAAAATTAATTAAAAAAAAAGGCGTCTGTTGTTTTTGTTTTTGTCTTTTTGAATGAATTTTTGTCACCTTGGCATACCTGACACTGGTATAACTCATCTGGGGAAAGAGAAAATCAGCCCTCTCTTGCTCTATCTTTGACATTTAATTTGATTTTGAAGAACCTCTGTTAAGTATATGCACACAGTGAATAGGCCGAATAAGCCAAATTGGCCGATACTGATACCATACCGATACCACTGCGTTTGAATATGCATATATATAAACATATATATATGTAATATTACTGATGCACCGATACCGGCAGGGGGGGCCGATCCAGCACATAATGGTGGTATTGGTTTCGTCGAGTATCAACTAATAGCGTGCCGATATCATTTACCTGTCCAGTAATATAACACTTGACTGCAGCTTTTTTTTTCCTCCTGACACTCACTACACTCTGTTTCTGGGTCGTGTGATGACACGTGATCACTTTGGATGCCAAACAGCTATCGCTATTGGTCTGCTCCAGATCAATGAGAGCGAGCCAATAGCCGCTCTTAACCAATGCCAGGGCAGCTTTTTCATATGGAGGAAAAACAAACCAGGAGAAATGGCGGCGGTCTGGTAAATCGGCCAGTTTCAATACCTGGAACCTGATAAAACATTTGAAGACGAAACATGTGAATGAACGCAAAGAGTTTCAGGCTGCAACAGCAGGACTGCTGTCCAGAGGAAGCCGGCTGGACCGGAGCAACAATCCTTGGTGAGTTCACCATCTACATTACATTTATTGTCTTTTACTGAAGGAAATGCCAAATTTGAGACCTGGTTCCAAAGTAGGGTTGGCACCTTTCAGAAATAGAAACAAGGGACACCCCATGCTCTATGCTAAAATATTTCCAGACCGCCGACATTTTCCTCTCCTAGTTTGTTTGTTTTTCCTCCATATGAAAAAGCTTCCCCGGCATTGGTTAAGAGTGGCTATTGGCCCACTCTCATTGGTCTGGATCAGGTCAATATCGATAGCTACTTGGCATGCAAAGTGATCACGTTTGATCACACAACAAAGAAGTGTAGTGAGTTTCAGAAGAAAGAGGGCTGCGGTCAAGTGTTATAAAACTGGACCGGTAAATGGTATCGGCGCCCTGTTTGTTGGTACTCGCTGATACCGATACCACCATTTTAGTGCTGGATCGGCCGCCCACCGATAATGGTATCCGTATCAGTGCATCTTTAGTAAAAACGGCAAACATGATTGTTTACTGTTAGTATCAAGTCTTCAGTGGGTTATAAAAGTGGGTTAGAAAACTGTTTTTGCCAAGCGGATGAGGCTGGGTGCCACAGTGCTGCCGCTGCCGCCACCACCGATGATGATGATGATGACCTCCTAATTGGTTGGAACGAAATCCAGGACCCTTGTGGCCCTTTGTGGAATTAGTTTGACACCCCTGTCTTAAACGTCAAGGCGCTGTGTACTCATCAGAGCATTGGTGGAGCATGCACAGAGTAGTAACTATTTTGCATTAACACTATGAAATCCATGTTGTATCTTTAATATTACTACTGTATGTACATAGTACTACATATAAATGTTTTCAAAAAGAAGCTTGAAGCTGTTTGTTACTGTCGAACTGAATATAAAATTGTGGGTTGTGTACTAAATAAACCTGAACTTTCAAAAATGTTTTTGTTTTTTTAAATTGAAAATAGGTAGCAGTAATCATTCACTGTTAGTCTCCCAAGAATCAAATGGATTGGCCGTCTACTGTTGTCAACGTCAGCCAATAGATTAATGCTAATCCTAACATATCAGGCGAGATGATTATGTACCATTTAAGCAACTGGAAAACAGTTGAAAACATTAAAACAAACAATTAAACAGAACACACAGTCAGTTAAGGCGTTTTCACACTGGTGATAGCAGCGCAGAGTTTGCCGTGAGGAAACCCATTCTATGTGTATGTAGGAGGGGGCATTTCGCAGCTATAATGGACAGAGCAGCAAAGGTTGAGTGAATTTTCCGCTGAGGGGTTGCTCCTGAAATAGAAACTCGTTCTATTTCAGAGCGACAAACTCTGGGCGCGTTGAATAGCGGAGGTGCTAGTATAGTGGTATCTTGCTGTTTTGGCGGACAGGTACACACAAGTCATGGCAATGGAAGCCTTGATAAATGTCCTTTCTTGAAGTTTCCTGATCTTTTGGACACTCGAAGAGTGACTCCTCCCCTGCTAAGACAAATAATATCTTGATGCGCATTTTTGTGGAACTGTAGTCCGTGAAGAGCATGAAACTATCAACATTCTACTGTTGGTCTTCCTTCCTCCTTAAAATGAGAAAAATCATAGCTTTCATGTGCAACAATGAAATATAAATGCATTCCATTTCCTGGCCACGACTACATCACTGCAGTGTTGTTTTTGGCAGCAATTTTAATTTTCGTCTTAGTCTTTTGGACGGAGATAATTTTTAGTCTTAGTCATATTATATGAATGTATATATTAGTCATTTCAAAATGTGTTCGTCTTCGTCTATTTTTAGTCAACGAAAACTCAGACAAATTTTGTCTAGTTTTAGTCGCCAATTCCCAAAATTTTAAGGGGGGTAAGGGGGACGTAGCACATCACGTGAGTGACACGACCAAACACTGCTAAATTCGTTCTAACTACACACACAATAAGAAAATATCACACATTGTGAATTTATGATGAAAACTATGGCGAATTTTCATCTCGTTCGCATGTCATCAGACGACAACTGGCATCCACCTCGTTAGGGCCTGAGCACTAAGCGTGCAAGAGCCCTATTGTAATGCAAAGGATTTTTTTTTTTTTTTCAGGGCAAATGAAAATGGCCAATTTGGAGGCCTGAACATGCACAAAAACTCACCGAAATTTGCACATACATGCGGCTTTGCGTAAATTTAGATAATCTTGCAACGTTACAAAAAAAAAAAAAAAAATGTCTCTTGCACCCATATTCCAAACCCAACAGGAAATCAGGTATTTTGGATCGAATGTGAATTTTTTATCAATTTACAGGGTGCACATTTGAGAACTTGTCGCCGAGGGAGTTAGTTTGATCATCTTCAAAATTGGTGCGACTGTTCAGGAGACATATGAGATCATAAGTTTTCAAAATGGTGCGCTTTGATTCATGGGTCTGACCCGGGCGGGGTGCCAAAATTGGCCATTTTATTGGCAAAACATCAAATTCAGTAAATGACTGATAACTCTCTCATACAACGCTCCATTTATTTCTTATGTATGTGAGGTATCTCAGCGTGAACATGGCTGCATTAAAATATTACACATTAGACCTACATCAGGGGAGCCTGATGAAAAATATTGAGGTTTTGTTGAAGCGGAGGGGTCCAAACAGGAAAGTGAAAATGACTGTAGCCATTTTGTCTCACCACAAGTTTTGAAACAGTCATAACTTGGCAGATATACAACATATCTGCGCCAAACATCCCATGCTTGGTAAGAGTCATACCCTCAAGGGTCCTGTACGGCTTATTCGTATCAACACTACAGCGCCAACTAGTAGCAACAGAAAGTCACTCAGTTTACTTATATGTGTCCAGTTATCTTCAGGTTTGTCATTGTAGTTTCAAGACCTTTTTTTAACACAACATTTTAAGGTTTATGTCCACATGTCTCTGTCTTTTGCCATGACGACGCTTTGTTCGTCATTAAAAGAAATATATTAGGCAGCTTATAGAGCTGCGGAATTTGGCACACTTGGTCGAATTGGCCCAATTAGAAGTTTCATTTATGTTTTGAGTAAGGACGAGGCTGCACAGCTCAGGAGCGCCTCCTTTTTTGTCGTACTCTCTCCAATAGGTTTTTTTTCTCCCAGGTTTGTGAATGTATTTCTAATCCCAAAAAGGCAAGTTTTGAGCATTTTAGGTTCTCATGAGATGATTAGAAGGGGACGATCTGCCACCACCCCAGCCTGCGTACCGTCCGAGTTTGCATGACGTCCAAGTTGCGGCAAACTGCAAGGGCCCGTTCATTCCTGCTTGCAGGCCTAGTTATGTTTTAGTCTCCCAAAACACATTTTCAGCGTGTCATAGTGACGTCGTCATGAAAAAAAATTGCTTGTTCGTTGTCATCATCGTTGACGAAAACAACACTGCATCAGAGCTATAGGAGCTTCTTTCGCCATCGTCTTGTGCAGCCTTTATACTCTGTATTCGTTGTCCTCCGTGAGGAGCCAAGAGAGCCATACTGACGTTTGTTGTTTTGAACACCTTAAAACATGTGTTTTGGTTTTTTTTGTTTTTTAATACCATACAAAATGAGGTAATCATTATATCCACAGTTTTCTAAGCACTGCATATTCATTCCTCGGAGCTATTACAGTCATCATCATACCTCATTCTGATTTATTAAGGTATAATTGTTCCGATAATCTTAGTCTAAATTAATTGGGTTAATTAATCACCAACGCATCTTCGACCTCTCTCGTCCCTCAAATAAAGTCACATTACGTACCCTCAGCAAGGTCAGCGCGGTGCTTAATAGACTGTCATCCCTAATTTGTACTTCCTCGCAAAGGAAGACCAAATGCATAAATGACCATATCTGCATATTTAAGATTACACAACAAATGGCCTGATTTGCATGAACTGTGCATTCAGGCAGAAAGCCTTTGACAGAGCATATTGTGAGCAAAATAAGGAAAACATCCCGTACAAGTTACCAAAACTATTTTTTTTGTTCCTTTTTCAGGCAAGGATGGGAAGAAAAGCAGCATCTGACCCCACAAGACAGACCGCTTTAATGAATAAGAACGAGGAATCTGTAAGCAAACGCACTCTACGCATGGACGTGTGTGTTTTTCCTTCTCGTACATGTCAGACTGAGGGGTGAGATCAATTTCCACAGGATTAGGCAGCCCGTGGAAAATGATTGCTTTTTCTCATACTTAGTAACAATTTTTCAATTTCCTGTGGTCTTTGTTACGCTCAACATTTTTGCAAATGAGCAAAACAGAGGCAAGCGGTGTTGCCGTTCCACGAACTTCACCTTGGGACCATGCATCATTTGCATATATATTGAGAGCATACGTTTTTGCTTTATAATAGTCACCATTCTGGGGTGGGGGCAGGGAACCGGGGAGAAGCTGGTAGGCATGCTGTCACCTGTTATGAGGCCCTTGTCCATGAACATCCCAGAGAGAAAGCGGGCCGTAATTATGGCTCGCCGCTCTGAGTTTTTAAACGTGAGCAGAGAGACTAAAAACAAGGATGGCTGCGGGCCTTCTCTTTGTTCCTGACTCGTCCAAATTCAGCAAAGAGGAAATGAATCAAAGGAAGAGACGGAGCGCTAAGTCCTGTGGTGATTACACTTGGAGCTCGACTCTAATAAATCAACACGTTCCACTCTTTGCACTTGCACAGTGTGTAAGGGGGCTAACTATATTCAGGCAGAATCATAAGAGAAGCACTGCAGATGGTCACATGACAAATGGCGTTATTGCCCCGTTATGGAGATTTGAATCATAATTGAACGTCTCTACAGTGATGTGTGCACTTGGGATGACTCACAGTGAGTCTCTTGCTTGAGGACAGATGAGCTGTGTCGCTCGCTTCCACTTCAATCTGCCACTTCCTCACATCTCGTCACGTGCCTTTAAAAACAGCAAATCAGACATGCGACATCTTTAGCTCCAATATCAATAACACGCATGTTCGAGAAATCTCTATTACAGCAATGATTTCCGGCTGTCTAAAGTGAAAATAACGTGAGCGAGAACATTTGCACACTGATGCATGTGCAGCATGCATGACTGCTTTTGTGTTGTGCTGGGCGCTTTTCAAAGGGCATGCTTTTGTGCAGGCACAGATGATGCAGCTGGCATAAGCATGACTATTGCTGGAAGCGTGTCCACATTGGCACACTTACAGAAAGCCTTGGCTGCCGGGTCATACTTTATATAGGCTACAGAAAGGCCGTGTGCCCGTCTGCCGTCTCGGTTATCCTTAAACGCTGCGATGTGTTGACTCAAAAGTGCAGCGAAAGTCTCGTTTGAATGTCTGCACTGCCAATTGTTTATCCATCCTGAAGGAATGTTTTTCAGATGTTCTCGGTTGCTCTTTTCCCGGTGTGAGCTAGCAAGATGGGTTCTTGACTCTCAAGCATTGAGGGTGTTTCTCACGCATTGCAGGCCATTCTCACCATCCTAAACCACACCTTAGATTTTTCATGGCCAAAAAAGTAAAACTACCAATGTCATAATGTAAAAATAATATCTTAAAACAGTTCAATTTATTTTACATTTGCGGCGTCACTGTAGGTACAATGTCGTCCGCCACATAGATATCACTTATATAAATACGCTTAACTTGCTGAATTCTAGACAGATTTACAAACTAGTTGTTTCATAATAAATTATATTAGTGTAGCTATAATTCTAGTTGGATTTTTTAAAAAAATGTTATAAATATTCTTGTTTGCAGCAAAAAATTTTTTATCTCTTTTCACATCTCTGACGTTTATGATCAAACGGGTCGTTTAAAAATCCGTAAAAATTGAATAATCTATACACTCCAATGGCTCTGATGGAAAATGGCCGATGAATGACAACTATTGCTTATTGCGGTTGCAAGCCACTCGAAGTATATCGGCTCCACACATTTAATTTCCCAGTCGGTAAAGTTACAAAGTCGTTCCTGATATATTGATGACCCACTAACTTTAAGTAACCTACTGATAGTTAGTTCATTTGTCAGTGTCGCTAATCTGAGTAAACTATTGATAACATTAGACTAACATTTATAGCTGCACGCTATTACAGTCATGACAAAAATGAGGACACCCCATGAAATATTCAGTTCTTTATTAAGAAATGTTCACATATCAATGTCTGATCTTGTTTTTCTTTATCTCTCGAAAAAAAAAGTGATTTAATTGCAGGTAAACAACAAAAATTAACATTGTTTTACTCATTAAACCAAATATATAAACAAAAATGCATAGTCTAATTGAGGAAAAAGTTAGGACACCCTACCACCTAATAGCTAGTGTTACCCCCTTTGGCTGAAATAACTGCAGTGAGATGCGTTTTTTAGCCATCCACCAATCTTTGACATCGGTCTGAAGAAAGTTTGCCCCACTCCTCAACACAGAATAATTTCAGCTGTGAGATGTTTGAGTGGTTTATTGCATGTGCAGCCCGTTTCAAGTCACCCCACAGCATCCCAATGGGATTAAGATCTGGGCCTTGACTCGGCCATTCCAGGACTCTCCATTTCTTAATTTTCAGCCAGTCCTTGGTGGATTTACTGGTATGTTTTGGGTCATTGCCATGTTGCAGGGTCCAGTTTTGCTCCAGCTATAGATTTTTCACAGATGATCTCACATGTTCCTCAAGCACCCTCTGATACACGATAGAATTCATGGTGGATTCTATGATGGTGAGCTGGCCAGGTCCTGCTGCTGCAAAGCATCCCCAAACCATGACAATTCCACCTCCGTGCTTCACAGATGGTATGAGGTTCTTTTCCTGGAATGCTGTATTGGGTTTATGGCAAACATGTCCTCTGTTCTGGTGTCCTAATAATTCAATTTTCGATCCATCTGTCCAAAGAACATTATTCCAGAAGTCCTGGTCTTTGTCTACATTCACTCTGGTAAACTTCAGTCTGATCTTCATGTTCTTCTTAGAGAGCAAAAGTTTCCTCCTTGCACATCTCCCATGAAGGTTAAACCTGTTAAGTCTCTTTCTGATTGTAGAGACATGCACTTTCACACAACAGTAGCAAGAGCTGGCTGGCACCCAAATCAAGGTGCAACCTTCCTGGTGCCCATAGTTAGTTTGGAAAGGCTCCAACCCATACCAGTGACCCTGATGAGGATAAGCGGCTTGAAAGATGAATGAATGAATATAATTTTTTTAATAAAGTATTTCAAATATTTTAAAATGTATTTACTTAAATCTATTTCTGCCTCCGCTGCTGAAAACAGCCCACAATACATATGTATACCGGCGTGCATGCACATCCATGCACACACGAACTCACTCTAAACCATTTTCATCAATTAAGAACTGTGTCAAAAAAATACAAGTACCGTAATTTCCCGTATATAACGCGCACTTTTTTCCCCCAAAATCATCTTGTAAAATCATGGTGCGCATTATAAACGGGTACATGGATGGAGACAGAAATATATATATATGTATATATACTGTATAAACCGATTTTTTTTTCTTGACACGGCCACGTTGTGTTGAAGAAACGTATGCGGCAACCCGTTGCCGACCATTACGGTACGTAACGTCACCATTTTGTTTCGGTAACACTTGACTCTAATCGGCCGAATGATTTCGTCTGTGTTAAATTCTGCTTTTTTCATTCTTCATAAAGCACATAATTTAGTTTCTTGAACTCATTTGAATTGATGTTTATTGCAGCTCCACAACTCGGACCATAACAAACGTAAGCACACAAACTTCCTGTGTCTGTCAACTATATCGGTCCCTCGGGAAACTCAAACCCAAATGACAATAGTTCCTATTGTTACTGTCGTGTTGACAGCGATGAGCGCTCACGGATTTCCGACTTACGTTCTCATTTTCATTTTACTGTATCAATCCATGGAAGAAACATTTATTCATCAGGATGAAACGAGCAAGTTATACAGCAGCCTTTAAAAGAAAAGTCACATCTGTTTTGTTTTCTCCTAGATTCTGCTAAATTGGAGAAGTTGTCAAATCATATTATTACCGTAAATATTGTCAGTTTATGGTAATGTTTGGAACTACCAATGTGCTATGCTTGTGCTGTGTTTCACCAGTCAGTAAAATGACATTTGTGTATCTGTGCATATGCTCTGTTTTCTTGTATTCTTCTATTTATTGGTGCTAAAATTAGCGTGCGCGTTATAAACGGGTACAATAATTTTCCCTAGATTTTATAAATAAATTTGGGGTGCGCATTATACACGGGTGCACCTTATATTCGAGAAATTACGGTATGTATGTATGCATTTTTGGAAGTGAAAAACAACGCTGAGCATACAGACAAACTAATATTCATGGAATAAATTGGTAGCTTAGGTGAGCAGCACAAATAGCATAATATTGCAGAGGACACTTGCAAACAATTATGGTATTTGTCTCTACTACTTAGTAATATGTATATTGAAAGATATTGTGAAGAATCGTTAATGCTTAATGATAACACATAATTAAAAACAGCATCAATACGTGAAGTGTATCACTGTCTAATGATTGACTTTCTTTTTCATGTCATTGTTACTATTTTTTAAATAAATGTTTTGGGGGTTCTTGACAAATTACAATAGCATTTCTTTTTTTTTTTTTCTTCTTTTTTTTTTTATATAGATTTTTTTTTATTTTTATTTCAGTCACAAGTTAAATTTAACATACATTTCTAAGCAATGGAATCAAACTACAAACTATGTGACCTTAATGTATAAGGGGACAGTACCCCCAACACAGAAAATACAAAACATACAAAATAAAAACATAAATACAAAACACAAAACCACATACACAAACATATACAAACAGAAACAGCACCTCGTCAGTCATATAAATATACTGTATAATAGGGCAATGTCTCCGTAAAATAGCCCCACACAGCACTCCCCAAAAATCAGCATACAACAATGTATACATTTAAATATATGAACTTTAGGGTCCCGTAGTAGGAACGGCCACTTAGCGTATGTCAACTAACGGGGGGAACAATCATTATTCTGGAATCTGAGGGACATTCAAGGCCCCCTAGCATACATCAAGAAAGGTGTCCACCTTGCATAAAATGTGTTTTTGCAGCCCCCCAGCGTACACCGGATCTTCTCTAAGTGGACACAATTCAAGATTGATTTTATCCGAAGCGTGTGAGAGGATGGGATGGAAGATTTCCATGCAAGCAGTATCAGTTGCCCTGCCAAAAGGGTAACAAAGGAAATTCTATCCTGATCCATCTGGGATAATTCCAACACAGATGATGATGTTCCAAACAGTGCTATGGTGAAGTCTGGACGTATTTGTAAGCCACATACCGTATTTTTCGGACTATAAGTCGCAGTTTTTTTCATAGTTTGGCTGGGGGTGCGACTTATGCTCAGGAGCGACTTATGTGTGAAATTATTAACACATTATGATATGATTTCACATGTTATTTTGGTGTTTTGGAGTGACACTGATAGTTTGATAAACTTGTTAGCATGTTCTTTATGCTATAGTCATCTGAATAACTCTTAATAGCTATGGCCACGTTCGCGTTCTGCCTTTGGCAATGTGTGTTCAATTGTATCATTGACTTTTTTATATTGAAATGCATGCTTTTAGTTTGTGGCGCTTTCACGCCCACGTGGGGGCGCACTTGCACTTGTATACGCGAAGAAGAGCGCTCACACGTCAGAAGAAGACGGACAGCTACGTAGCGTCTCTGTCTGAGCGAGTGGGCGAGAGAGAGAGAGACACGGTTGCGAACCTACGTTGATTGTTCATGCTTGCAAAATATCTCTACAGATGCAACACCTGTGTGGATCATCTTTTCTGTTATTGTTGTGTGTTTTCCACCCGCGATCAGACACTTAGAGCCAGTTGTGTGTGGTTGTTTGAACGATGTGCTAATGCTAGCGAACGCATGCTAACCGGTTGTGTCATTGCTGTAATAGCACCTAATTATCATTTATTTACGTTGATGCGAACCTGTTTGGTATCGTGGACGAAATTGATTCAGCAAATTATACGGAAATCCAGCATCGTCATTTGGGAGTTTAGCACGCTGTATAGCTAGGACCGAGCCGTAGCCACCTAGTGAGGACAGTAAGTTCGCATTTCGTTGTTCATGCACTGTACATTGTACACTTACTCAGCATGTTGTTCTCCATTGTCTTTTTATATTAAATTGCCTTTCAAGATGACATATCTGTTCTATGTGTTGGATTTTATCAAGTAAATTTCCCCCAAAAATGCATCTTATACTCCGGTGGGACTTATATATGTTTTTTTTTTCTTCGTTGGGCATTTTATGGCTGGTGTGACCTATACTCAGGTGCGACTTGTTGTCTGAAAAATATGGTAGTTGTTGGAAATTGTCTTAGATACCTCTGACCAAAAGGTACAGTGGGGAAAATAAGTATTTAGTCAACCACTAATTGTGCAAGTTCTCCCACTTGAAAATATTACAGAGGCCTGTAATTATCACCATTGGTAAACCTCAACCATCAGAGACAGAATGTGAAAAAAAAAATTACTATCTTTGATTTTTAAATAATTTATTTGCAAATCATGGTGGAAAATGAGTATTTGGTCAATAGCAAAAGTTAATCTCAATACTTTGTTCTGTACCCTTTGTTGGCAATAACTGAGGCCAAACGTTTTCTGTAACTCTTCACAAGCTTTTCACACACTGTTGCTGGTATTTTGGCCCATTCCTGCATGCAGATGTCCTCTAGAGCAGTGATGTTTTGGGGCTGTAAGTGGGCAACACGGACTTTGAACTCCCTCCACAGATTTTCTATGGGGTTGGGATCTGGAGACCGGCTAGGCCACTCCAGGACCTTGAAATGTTTGTTACGAAACCACTTCTTGGTTGCCCTGGCTGTGTGTTTGTGATCATTGTCATGCTGAAAGACCCAGCCACGTCTCATCTTCAATGCCCTTGCTGATGGAAGGAGATTTTCACTCAAAATCTCTCGATACATGGCCCCATTCATTCTTTCCTTTAAACAGATCAGTCGTCCGGGTTCCTTTGCAGAAAAACAGCCCCAAAGCATGATGTTTCCACCCCCATGCTTCACAGTGGGTATGGTGCAATTCAGTATTCTTTCTCCTCCAAACAGGAGAACCTGTGTTTCTACCAAAAAGTTCTATTTTGGTTTCCTCTGACCATAACACATTCTCCCAGTCCTCTTCTGGATCATCCAAATGCTCTCTAGCCCTACCGCAGACGGGCCTGAACGTGTACTATCTTCAGCAGGGGGACATGTCTGGCAGTGCAGGATTTGAGTCCCTAGCCGCGAATTGTGTTACTGATAGTAGCCTTTGTTACTGTGGTCCCAGCTCTGAGTAGGTCATTCACTAGGTCCCCCCGTGTGGTTCTGGGATTTTTGCTGACCGTTCTTCTTATCATTTTGACGCTACAGGGTGAGGAGGGAGTTGAAAGTCTGTGTTGCCCAACGACAGCCCCAAAACATCACTGCTCTTGAGGAGATCTGCATGGAGGAAGAGGCCAAAATACCAGCAACAGTGTGTGAAAAGCTTGTGAAGAGTTACAGAAAACGTTTGGCCTCCGTTATTGCCAACAAAGGGTACATAACAAAGTATTGAGATGAACTTTTGGTATTGACCAAATACTGATTTTCCATGATGATTTGCAATTTTTTTTTTTTTTTTTTTAAATCAAACAATGTGATCTTCTGTTGTTTTTTTCCACATTCTGTCTCTCATGGTTAAGGTTTACACATGTTGACAATTACAGGCCTCTCTAATATTTTCAAGTGGGAGAACTTGCACAATTAGTGGTTGACTAAATACTTATTTGGCCCACTGTACATAAAGATGGGCAAGACCAGAACATGTGGGTGTGATTAGCTGGTGAACGGTTGCATCATGCACAGGTACGGGCAACATCTTTATCGATCTTTACCATTGAATAAGACCATGCCGTCCGCGAATTGATGAGGAATGAACTCTTCTCAGTGCAGCCTCCCATACTTCGTCTGAAATCATCCCACCCAGTTTTTGTTTATTTTAACAGGTAATTTGATGTGGGCGGGTTTTCTGTTAGAAGCATTGTGACAGAAGAAATTAAATTAATCTCAAGGCCAGATGTATAAAACTGTGAAAATAAGACAAAGAAAAAGTCAAAGTAATGTAGCAAAACAGCACCAAAAGAAATCTAGTCATTTCTAACATTTTTTTTTTTTTTGCAGAGCAGAAGCATACAGCCAATAAAATGAGTGTTCCTTCTCACGTGGCTTCACTTTGAATTTCTCTCTGCATGTAAACAAGCTCAACCAAGTGGAAAATGGAAAATTCAAACTAGAGCAAATGAACTGGAGACATCACAGTCAGCAGGTTTTCTATAAAGGCTCGACTCAAAATGACAAAGCTCACGAGGTTTCTTCCTCATCCTTGAGAGACGATGTATGGATGTATTTTGGTGTATTTTGTGTACAAACTGCTTAAATCAGAAAATGCAATATTGTTTCCGTGAATTGCATTTCTTGTCTAATTACCTGATGAATTAAGTAGCAGCGACACCTGTCAAAACAACAGATCATTTCTGTGATTGCACTACACAGCAGGCTCTTTTTGATGGGTTAAGTTGGTAATGACAACTCCCCAAGTCTGTCCCCTCGGGCTGAAGGATGAGAGCGTAGTCATCTTCTCTTTCTCTATCCGTCCCTATTAGAATAATGCATCAAACAGACATTTTAATTTGAAGTTCATTTTCTCCTCAAGGCTTCGTAAATGTCTGCAAGCACGCATGCCGCAAGAGATAACTTCCAGTCGGATTTTTCTATTTTAGTTTCATGCTGAACTGTTCTCACGTCGTTTGAAACATGTGGACTACGACTGTCAGATTGAAAATTTATGGGGTGTGGTTTAATATATTATTTGTTTAGAAGTATAGTTTAACCTAAAATTGTCCATAATTTCTACTTTTAAACAGTATAGAGTCTCAAATTTAGTTTGTGTTGAATCAAAAAAATACTTTTTTTTTCCAATAATGATCAACATCCCTACCCATTTTCTGACACTTTACAGACTAAACTAAATTTACAAAAACAGTGTCTCTTTGCATTTCCTGCAAAAAAACAAAATATTTTTTAATTAAGGGACAGAAATTAAAACGTTTTTTAAGAGATACATTTATTAATTGGAAAAAAATAATCGACTGATTCTTCAATTGTTAGTTGCAGCCATACTTCAAATAAAACCAACCTTCCTGCAAGCCCCAATATTCTGATGAAGATAGAACATAGTGGGAAATGAAAAGCAATACAATCAAACACTTTTCAAATTATATTCAATCACACTACAAAG
This sequence comes from Corythoichthys intestinalis, assembly GCF_030265065.1. Classification (NCBI taxonomy): domain Eukaryota; kingdom Metazoa; phylum Chordata; class Actinopteri; order Syngnathiformes; family Syngnathidae; genus Corythoichthys; species Corythoichthys intestinalis. The sequence goes on from NC_080396.1 coordinate 33,803,056, forward strand.
ACATAAAAAATAATGTTCAAATTCACCGTTGCCATGGTCATTGGGTTATTGTTTGTTTAATTTTTGCAAATATTCGCTCATTGAAATTGCTTGCTACATATTCCACAACCTGGATAATGGGCAGGAAAAGACTGCAGAATGCTCAGAGAACACCTGTTATGAACATTCCACAGGTGATCAGGTTATTTGGAAAAAAGTCAATGTCATGAATGGATATGAAAGGATCATCCCAAAATCAATGAGTTGTTCACAAGCAAGGATGGGGCTATGGTAGCCACTTTGTGAATACCTGCATGAGCAAATAGAATAAAAGTAAAAATAATAATAATAACAAATAGAAACAAAATAAGTGGAATAATTCCACTGACGACAATTCAAAAATAAGTTATTCCAAACCCTTATTGTGTGTTGTTAAAAGAAAAGGTTATGTAATACTGGTTAAAATGTCCCAGCAAAATACCAAGTGTTACAAGCATCTAAATGAAAATGATCAATCCTTGCCTGTAACAATAAATTTTAAAAAATCTTTAAATATTAAATATCCTGTGCTTGTCTTGTATTTAATTAAATAAAGGCTGAGAAGGATTTGCAAATCATTTTATGCTGTTTTATTCATGTCCCAATTTAATTGAAATTGGGAGTAGTATTTTTTGCTCTTTGGCTGTGACAAAAAGCAAAACCACAGATGAGTCATTGATTTCCACACACAATCCAAATTGCTTGGAGGTGTGAACGCTCTGTGTGAGTCAGAGGAAAGCTAATCACTCAGCATTTATATTGCCATGCACCCGGCGACCTTCTTTTCTATATCTGAGCTACAGTGGCCGTAATGCGCGTGAAATGAGCGCCGGGGCCCGCCAGGGGTGCCTGGAACCTTGTCGGGCTCGGCACCTGCCCGCGCTCAGCTGTTCCTGCCACGCTTGGCCGCATGTGGCTAATAAACAGACCTGTTCTTATCAGTGGAACTCCATTAAAGGAGTTTGCAGTCACCTGAATCCCTGGCCAGGGTGCCAGCAAATAACAAGGCAAATGTAATGGCTTTTGCTATATTGCCGCACGCTGAGATAGTGAATTACACCAAAGGTCCCATGTCATTACATGTCCCCGGGATGCTGGCTCTGTTTTTATGATGACTTCAGTGAAAACCAGGTCAGTGCTCAGAGTGACATGCTCTTTGCTCCACTTCTATCTATCATGTCCATTTACAGTGGGGGGGTACAAAGGCGTGTGGCAGGTCACTGTCCTCATGTCAGCCCAGTGTCTCATTGTGCATCGTCAGACAATAAACAGCTCTTTGTTAGCAATTCTGAAGTAACTGCACATGATGGGGGGGGGGGGGGTAAAACCATGAATGAAATGGCAGTGAGATGCAATGATCCAGTGACTCCAAGATATACTTTATTAACCCTTTCATGCATGAATACTGATAAACTCCCCCACTGAACTCCCCCTGGACCCCCAGTATGGCTGGAAGTGATAAATTCTGACTGTCTGTGGGATATGTAAAAAAAAAAAAAAAAAAAAAAGTGGATGCTCAAAGATGGAAAATCAAGAATGACATATGTAAAAGCAGACACAGAAGACTAACACACCAAAGATGACAATAACTATTGTATACATACATACTGTACATACATACAGTTGAAGATGGACGTTTAGATACACTGTGCAAAGATACATTTCAGTTTTTTGTATCAGTGACTGAAGTCAAATGAGACTAATCCGCTCCTGTTTCAGGTCAGTCTGGATTTCCGAAATTACTTAATTTTGTTAAATGGCACAATACTCAGGGAGAGAATTTCTTAGAGAATTTGATATTATTTTCATCGATGTCAAAAACTGACATAAACAAAAAGGACTACGTATTTAAAGAAGAATGGGGAAGACCAGTTGATGAGGTCATGGTTTTGGAAGCTCCTAATAGGTTTACTGACAACATGTGAGTTAATTGACAGCACACCTGGGGATGGATTGAAGTATTATGTAACGTACTGTATTTATTCCGATTTAGCATTGAAAAGAGATACTGTACATATAAAACGTGTTTACACTTTTTCCCCCAAAGTATAATTAAAAAAAACTTTCATGTATATATATATATTAATAAATATTTTTAAGCACTTCTGTCACGTTCTGCTCCTCGTCAGATTTTGTGTTACAGTGTTACTGTGGGGGCGTTCTTGACATCGCACCTGCAGCTAATTCCTGTTCATCATCAATAGTATAAAGATGCAGGCGATCCACTGGAAGGGCGCCTTGCTGGTCGCCATTGTTGTCATTGTCATTCGAGTAACTTGCTATTTGGGTAATTTCGCCCCTGCCGTGGGTTTTGGTCGCCTGTCGCTTTAGTTTTGTATACCGCTACCTTGTGCAGGTACGTGAGTGTATTTTAGTTGTTTTATTGGCTCTCTGCCTACCACCTTGGTTTACCTTCGCGTTTGTATATTGATCCCCATCGACTTCCTGTCACGGACCCGTTTTGTCATTTCCCCTTTTTGCCGCGATCGCGTGTGTTTTTGTTTTGTATTTAATAAACCCTTGTACGCTTCCCTCAGTCGTTTGTTTTCTGTTGTGAGGTCCAACCTTGTTTCCGCATTCGCGGACCCTGACAACTTCAAATGTAATAATTATGATAGGTTTTAAACATGTTACTGTATCAACAAATATTTTTAAACCATAATAAAGTAGAAAAATGCTTGTCTTTATTAAACTCAAATCCGCTCAAGCTGCTCACTTACACACAATGAGTTGCCACAGCAACTGTTAAACAAGTTAAATGATGATTGATGCATGCGGCGCTTTGAAGCTTCAGCTTCCAAACATCTCTGACCAGATCAAACCTTAGCTTCTGTCAATCATTGTTAACTTGAATAAGCAACTCCAGTGGACTGCCTGACAAAGAAAAGCAGCAGGAGGGAGAGTGAGACATGATTGGACCAGGGCAGGTTATCTGTATTTATTTATTTATTTATTTGTTAATTGGGGGGGGGGGGTCGCGCTGGACTGAGGGTGCGAAGTTTAAAGCACAAAAGAAGTAGCGAGGGATCACTATAATCCATCACACCATTCAGAAAGGAGCAAGCATGGGCGTGTTTTCGTACAAAATGTGTGAATCGACCCAGAATTAAAGCGAAAGACCTTATGAAGATGCTGAATGAAGCTGGTAAGCAAGTTTCCGCAGTAAAATGAGTCCTGCACAGACAAGGGCAGAAAGGCCACTCACCAAGAATGAAGCCATTATTTCTAAAGAAACATAAAAAGTTAACGAATACTGCAGTTAGATAACAGGTTGCAAAAAGACACCAAGACAAAGCTCTTAACTTCTGGAGACATCATGGTGTCAGATGAAACTATGTGGACCCATTTGGCCGTAACAACCAATGTTATATCTGGAGGAAAAAAGGGGGAAGCTTGTCGGCCTGAGAACACCATGACAACTACGAAGCTTGGAGGTGTAAGCATCAAGTTGTGGGGCTGTTTTCTGCAGCAGGAACTGAAGCGCTTCATAAAACAGATGGCATCATGAAGAAAGGACATTACATGGTGATATTGATGCAACATCTGAAGTCATAAGCCAGGAAGCTAAACTTTGGGTGCACATGGGTTTTCCAAATGATCAATGACCCTAAGCATGCTGCCAAAATGGTTCAAAAGTGGCTTGAGGATCAATAGTCAATGTCTTGAAGTAGCCGTCACAAAGCCCTTATCTGAATCCCATCAGAAATCTGTGGGCAGATCTGAACAGTTTTGTGCAAGCAAGGCAACCAACAAACCTTACTCAGTTACACCAGTTCTGTCAGGAGAAATGGGCCAGGATTCCAGCAGAGTACTGTCAGAAACACATACAGTTCAAAGGAAATGCTCCTCCATTCTAAGGCAATGTTTGTTAATATGACTACATTGTGAAATATGCACTGAAGCAAAAATTTTAAATCAAATCAAAATCGTATATTGGCCTATAAAATTGCACATATTTTCTAAATTGTTCAAACAATAAACTATACAGGTAAGATAAGTCAATCATTTTGTGGACTAATTGTTTTGCATTACTCGCTCCTCTCGTTATGACATCCCAATTCATTTTGTATAATAAGACACCCTCAACTCTAAGGCCCCGCCTCCTCTTTGACGTACAGTATGTTTTTGCTGGAATATTTTCGAGAAAATATATTTGGCGAAATATTTTGTGATGACATTCACTAAATAAGGTCAAGGGTTCAGCCGACTTTCCTGTGTGGAGTTTGCATGTTCTCCATGTGCCTGTGTGGGATTTCTCTAGGTGCTCACACATCTCAAAAACGTAAAAGTATGGGTGTGAGCCCGAATGGTTTGACTTATTGTGCCTTGTGAGCAGTGTTGTTAATAACGGCGTTAGAATACAACGGCGTTACTAACGGCATTATTTTTTTCAGTAATGAGTAATCGAATTAATTACTTTTCTCATCTTTGCAATGCCGTTACCATTACTGAGGATGTAAAGGTGTGCGTTACAGCGTTGGTTGAATGACGTGAGAAAAGTCAGATACACGGAGAGACAAGAGCGGGAGTGGGAAGGAGAGACAAGTGTTGTGACGCCGTTGCAAACGCGATGCTAGGCTAGGTAGATCCAATATTTCCTGACTGTAGTCGACAGCCTACAATCCACGCCCACTTGATGCTACGCTAGATATCACATGCATATAGAACTAGACGCGAAATGACAGACTCGGCGGCGTTAGTAAACAGCCGCCATCTTAAAACGGTAGACTTCTCAGAAAGGCTCTGTTGTATTGAACCTTCCTAGCAAACCTAAGTAACTTTTTATCTAAAATACTCCTAAATCGGCAAAATCTTGACTTGAATCTATCTTTAAATGATGAAACTGTTTTAAAACTTTCACATGTCGAAAGTAGACGGAAGTAACGGGAGCAATTTTAACAACTTTAACGGGTGATTCACAACATTAAATGACTTCCAAACATAGCAAAGGTTATTATGTTTTTTTTGTTGTTGTTTTTTTTTGTTGTTGTTGTTGTTGTTGTTTTATGAATGAATGAAAAAAAACATGAAAGGTAACACCAGTTACTTTGTCAAGTAGCTAATTACTCTTACATTCAGGTACCAACTCAATTACTTTTGGGGAGAAGTAATTTGTATCTGTAATTATTTACTTATTTAAAGTAAGATTAACAACACTGCTAGTGAGTGGCTTGCAACCAGTTCGGGGTGTAACCTGCCTCCATAGTCAGCTGGGATAGGCTCCAGCACCCCCGTGATCCTTGTGAGGATAGACAATACAGAAGGTGGATGAATGAATGAATGAATGAATTCACTAAATATTGAAAAATTAGAAATAAAAAGGGGGGGGCGGTTGACAAGGCTCGTGCCTCGCTCATAGCTAACTGTGTCTACCTTTGAAAAAGTATAGATGGGGGTTTGACTTTGTTAATTTTGGGTGGAGGTGGTTTAACTCTGTGACTTTTCAGTTAAGGCTACCTAAACGTGTTGAAGCAGCCCTCCGTTAATGTCTCTTAAAATACAAGGAATTGACTGACAGAGACACATAAGCATACTAGTGACTCATGCAAACTTTTATCTGCCAACTTTTATATGAAAGTCCATTTATATAGAAGAAAACCGTTTTGGAATAGCTGTCCACTATCATAACTACTATGCATGAAAGGCTTAGGTTCAAGTAAGCGGCCAGTCAAACGCATCAGCTTTTAAAATATAAAGCGAGTGAAGTAGATCATAACTCTGCTGCACTTTGCAGTGTGTTTTCGATCTATTTAGTGAGTCATCCTGACAGCTCTGACCTTTGAGGGAAGCTCACTTATCAGCCTTGTTTGTATTGTACACTTTTCCATAAAAGACAAGTAGCATTCAAATGAAGCGAATGCAACTTTATAGTTGAGTAGATTGTTGTAGCTCTCTCTACCAGAGACAAATGTGAAAATATTGCCAAAATAGTACTGTACGTGCTTATTCATTTGGAAAACAGTGCCATCGATCTGTAGTTGTTACCTTTCTTTACATTTTTTACAGTAATATAAAACATATTTCATTCTTAAAACATCCATCCACATGCAAATACAAATGATTGCAAATTGTAGTGTGCTTGAAATTTGACGTCATCCAAACAGTCTTGATTGAAGTTCCTTAAAGCATACTTTGCACGCTTTATCCTCCCTGACTTGTGAAACGCATTTCTTCTTCCACAGTGCACAGTATTTAAAGGGAATGAGAGGAGCCGCTTTGAAATGCAATAAATGGCTTCGGGTGTGTTCATGCCCATAGCAGCAAAACCGCTCTTACAAATGCATGCGCCAGCTTTTTAAACAGCACTTATCCTCACTCAGTGGCATGTGTTGCGGAGTATCTGCTGGCCCCGAAAATAGAAACCTCATCTTTAAAGGGAAGGATAACAACACCTTTATCAAGTGCATCCAAGTGGAAAGGATCTTGTATGATAAATTGGAAAAACACAGAATTTCGGCTTCAAATATGTAATTGTTGAGAAGAGCATAAATGAAAGGAATCAGCTACGCTTAGTGCGGGCATACATTTTAACAATGCTGGGACTATTTTCTGTCTGTTTATTCAGTCAAAGATGCCAAAATTTCACGAACTCCTAAAATATAACACCATAATTCTTTTGTATAAAGGATTCAACAAATTATTACCTGTTAATCTACAGAATTTCTTTACAGCAAAGGAGAATGTTCATAATTTGAGAGACGACGGAAAATTTACATTAACTGAATTTAGAACTATTCAAAAATGTTTTGGGGATCTGGAATAAAACTTTGTTACAATCTGAATATACAGTGTAAACATTGTCAAAATACACAGAATTTAGTAAAATTGTATGCTATTAAATGTTGCTGCATTACCTGAATTTCCCCTATGGGGGCTCCATAAAATATGACAGTAATCCCTTGTTTTTCGCGGATAATGGGGCGATAAATAAGAAACTACGAAGTAGCGCCCCCCCACCACCACCACCACCACCAATTTTTTTTTTGTTTGTTTTTTTTTTTTTTTTTTTTTTGGGTGTACACATAAGACTTTTTTTCCCACTTTTTTCCCAAAGTAAAAAAAAAACTCCCCTTTGTTCAAAATTTTCTTCCCCCCAGAAGCTTTCCAATGATGTTTCACACATGCATATCGGACAATTTTGAAATTTGGCTAAATTGAGGGGTCGCAGAGCGGAACTTCAAGTCACCTGAGTGTTTTCCGCCATATATATATATATATATATATATATATATATATATATATATATATATATATATATATATATATATATATATATACACACATACAGTGGGGAGAACAAGTATTTGATACACTGCTAATAGGTTTTCCCATTGGCAGTGTATCAAATACTTGTTCTCCCCACTGTATACACATATATAAATGGTTTTTAAGCACTTCAAATGTAATAATTATAAGTTTTAAACATGTTACTGTCCTACCTAATTATTTTTAAACAAGAATAACGTAGAAAAATGCCTGTCTTTATTAAATGCTTCACTGAGTGAGTCCACTCAAATCCACTCAAGCTGCTCACTTGCACACAATGAGTTGCCACAGCAACTGTTTAACAAGTTAAATGATGATAACGCACGCGGCGCTTTGAAGCTTTGGCTTCCAAGCCTCTGTGGCAAGCTCAAACATCAAACGTCTGTCAATCATTAACTTTAATAAGCAACTCCGGTGCACTGCCTTACCAACAAAGAGCAACAGGAGGGAGAGTGAGACTACATGATCTGCTCGGGACCGCTTATCTGTATTTATTTATTTCATTTTTTAATTGAAAAAAAATCCACGAGGGACTGAGGGCGTAGAGTTTGAAGCGTAAATTAGCGAGGGATCACTGTATCTTATTTTATTCATCAATTTTTAAACTGTTGTACAAATGCTGGGGCCGCAATACTTAAGTTTCAATGTTTGTCTTACTAGTATGTGCTTGTGTTTTTTTTCCTTCCCAATTATCTATTGTATTTACTGTTTTGCATTTGCTTGTTATTACCAGTTATTGTGTTGTTTATTCTATTACCGTTGTTACTATGGAATAATTCTTGGTTTTATTCGGTGCCAAATGCGTTACCGGTAAATAAAATTTCCTTTGTAGTGATTGGTTAAATTACATTAATTCAGAAGTAGTAAGGAATGTGTGTTTTCATTACTTGGTAGGATTTATTGAGTCGCTTCCCATTCTTTTCAGGCCAAATTGAAATTATTATGTTTTCTTATTAGACACGTTCTGCTTTGGCCTTGCTTGTTCCATTGTGACTGTTTGTGTCACCAGTTGTTAATTGTGTCATTTTTCTGCTCAATCCCGACCTGTTTGTAGAAAAAATGAATGAATAAATAAATATGTAAATATAAATAAATTGCCGATCAAATACGAGTATCCAAGATCGCCCGCCGTTCCTTGTTATACCAGTAATATCATTGTCAGTGTTTATGTGTGTGAGTATAATTGCCATCACAGTCGTCACAAAAAATGACACCATAAGTGGTGTCATTTTTTGTGTTTAAACTTTTTTTTTTTTTTTTTTTTTTTATCAGAGGTCTTTAAAAAAAATCACCATTTGCATGCTTAAATACTTTGAGCAACCTTATTTCACATGACAGTCATTAATACTAGTTGTTGTCTGTTCCTTTAACTTATTCACTGCCATTCACAGTGATTTATATACAATCCATTTGAACTGTAAGGGCTGGAAGTGAATGATCGTTTTTCAGTGCTATTGATAACCATAAATGTCCAGTGCATTTCAACTAGGAGGTTTGCTAGTCAATCAATGGCAGACCATCAATGAGTTAACAGGTAAGTCTTGTACAAATTAAAAAAGGAAGTTATCATCTGTTAATGTAAATCCCTAACAATAATAATGTTTAGTTTGACACAACTTTCTTTGGTTTTTAAATACAATATGCTAGACTACTAGCTATGCTAGACTGTCCTTGCTTGTCTTTATAACAGGGACCATTGAAACAAACACATTCAGGACCAAGGGCTAGTCTTTTATAATTGAACTGTATACTTTTGCTAGCCATACATCTTCCTTGCGGCTGTCTTTGCAGGCCTCCCATGGGCCCTTAAAGGCCAAGCAGCACCATGGGCTGCTGCTCTAGAGGAGGAGGAAGAGGCAGTGACAATGTTACCTTCAGGCTTAGGAGATACCACTGGGCTCTCGTTGACAAATTGCACTGTCTGGCTGCGTGAGAGAGCCAGGATTGCAGTAATTGCATATTTCCCTCTAATTGCTTTTGTCACCTGCACTGCTACGGCGGCAGGTCGGCACGTTAGCCGAGTCGACAGCTGAACTCTCACCTGTTTCGTGAGTGCGACGAGATGGCTGCAAAGGCAGGACCATAAATTATGCAGTGGTCCGAAACATCCGCAGAGCAGCCCAGAGATGGGCTTCACTCCATGAAGCCGTGTGTCAAAGGAGAACTAAACCTAAGCATAGTTCAAGTAAGAATATGTTGTGTGTGTGCCAGAACAAGACAAATTAAAAGATTGAACATGATTTTAGGATGTTGTGTGAATACTGGTGCATTACCTCGGACCATAACTGGTAACCAAGACAGCGTTTAGGAAGTCAAGCAAGATTATGTTTTTTTTAATGGAGTGATTTTTTAGAAGTGAAGTTTATTTTTTTATTTTTATTTTTTTAAATACTTTGCTATAGTTTTAGGCGTACTTGGTGGCCCTCATAGAAAAGTGAAGGCTATGTTTTTTACGCACTTTTGCACGCACTGTTAGAAATTTTCCAGTTTATGCGTTCGTTCCCATGGCAACCAGTCAGTTACTTACTGTTTTTTTGTCCTACATCACACGCGCTGCAAATTCTGGGAGTGAGTAGTAGCGTAAGTAGCGCGGGGCGCACATTTGAGCAGAGTGCGGCCACCTGTTAAATTGTGTGCGAGGGAAAGTTAATCCATGTGCGTCTTTGAACGAATAACCACACAACTAATTCCACACAGACACTTATATCTTCTACACACAAACAGTGCCTTGCAAAAGTATTCGGCCCCCTTGAACATTGCAACCTTTCGCCACATTTCAGGCTTCAAACATAAAGATATAAAATTTTAATTTTTTGTCAAGAATCAACAACAAGTGGGACACAATCGTGAAGTGGAACAAAATTTATTGGATAATTTAAACTTTTTTAACAAATAAAAAAATGAAAAGTGGGGCCAGCAATATTATTCGGCCCCCTTGCGTTAATACTTTGTAGCGCCACCGTTTGCTCCAATTACAGCTGCAAGTCGCTTGGGGTATGTTTCTATCAGTATTGCACATCGAGAGACTGACATTCTTGCCCATTCTTCCTTACAAAACAGCTCGAGCTCAGTGAGGTTGGATGGAGAGTGTTTGTGAACAGCAGTCTTCAGCTCTTTCCACAGATTCTCGATTGGATTCAGGTCTGGACTTTGACTTGGCCATTCTAACACCTGGATACGTTTATTTTTTAACCATTCCATTGTAGATTTGGCTTTATGTTTTGGATCATTGTCCTGTTGGAAGATAAATCTCCGTCCCAGTCTCAGGTCTTGTGCAGATACCAACAGGTTTTCTTCCAGAATGTTCCTGTATTTGGCTGCATCCATCTTCCCGTCAATTTTAACCATCTTCCCTGTCCCTGCTGAAGAAAAGCAGGCCCAAACCATGATGCTGCCACCACCATGTTTGACAGTGGGGATGGTGTGTTCAGGGTGATGAGCTGTGTTGCTTTTACACCTAACATATCGTTTTGCATTGTGGCCAAAAAGTTCAATTTTGGTTTCATCTGACCAGAGCACCTTCTTCCACATGTTTGGTGTGTCTTCCAGGTGGCTTGTGGCAAACTTTAAACGAGACTTTTTATGGATATCTTTGAGAAATGGCTTTCTTCTTGCCACTCTTCCATAAAGGCCAGATTTGTGCAGTGTACGACTGATTGTTGTCCTATGGACAGACTCTCCCACCTCAGCTGTAGATCTCTGCAGTTCATTCAGAGTGATCATGGGCCTCTTGGCTGCATCTCTGATCAGTTTTCTCCTTGTTTGAGAAGAAAGTTTGGAAGGACGGCCGGGTCTTGGTAGATTTGCAGTGGTCTGATGCTCCTTCCATTTCAATATGATGGCTTGCACAGTGCTCCTTGAGATGTTTAAAGCTTGGAAAATCTTTTTGTATCCAAATCCGGCTTTAAACTTCTCCACAACAGTATCTCGGACCTGCCTGGTGTGTTCCTTGGTTTTCATAATGCTCTCTACACTTTAAACAGAACCCTGAGACTATCACAGAGCAGGTGCATTTATACGGAGACTTGATTACACACAGGTGGATTCTATTTATCATCATCGGTCATTTAGGACAACATTGGATCATTCAGAGATCCTCACTGAACTTCTGGAGTGAGTTTGCTGCACTGAAAGTAAAGGGGCCGAATAATATTGCAGGCCCCACTTTTCAGTTTTTTATATGTTAAAAAAGTTTAAATTATCCAATAAATGTTGTTCCACTTCACGATTGTGTCCCACTTGTTGTTGATTCTTGACAAAAAAATTAAATTTCATATCTTTATGTTTGAAGCCTGAAATGTGGCGAAAGGTTGCAAGATTCAAGGGGGCCGAATACTTTTGCAAGCCACTGTACAATTCTTTAACACATACAAATACCTCAGCATTATTTAATGCAGTACTTCTCAAATAGTGGGGCACGCCCCCCCCCCCCCCCCCCCCCCCCCCCCAGGGGGGCGCAGAGCGATGCCAGGGATGGCGCATGTGACCTCGGGGAACATTTCTTTTTTTTTTTTTTTTTTTTTCCCCGTACTAGAATAAAGTGTACTTGCACATCCACTCAGTGGGTGGCAGTGGCGCTCTCATTTCCAAAGTGTGCGCAGTATTTTTGAAGTAAGCAAGAGCACACAGACCGGCCGGACTCATGCAGCGACCCACTGTCTTCTCCGGTTCTCACGTGTCTGCCCGAGAAGTGCCATTTTCGGCTTGGGATCGTCACGACGACCGCCCTCACCTACGGTTCTCCCTCGGCCGCCGAGCATGCGCTTTTTTTTCGGGGCGTTTGCATTTTGGCTTTGACATTTAATACAGTGGTAGATGAGGAAAGACCATTGTTTACTGTGTCTAAAAATGATCTTAGCGGACAGCCGGGTGCCAAATCAATTAAGACGCCACTTAAAGACATTAGAGCCCAATCTCATTGATAAACCGTTTGGTTGTTCTTCAGCGAAAACGTGCCAAATATTGCCAACAATCGTCCCGCTTTGTCAGTGTTATATTATGGCATATTGTCCTCATGAGTTAATGTTTCTAATCAATTTTAATTTATTATTTACTGATTTTATTTTTCAGTATCAAATGGTCAAAAATGTACCTTGAGTGTATTTTTACAGTTTGGATGTGACTTTTTTTTTTTAATTCAGGCAAATTGATGCGCGTTAAGTCTTTCTGCTACAAACAAAACAATGTTAATAAATTGACACTTTTTAAGTTGATCTCTGTTATTTTCTCTAATAGAAAAAAAGGACACACTATGAGGCAGAGGCGTACTAATAATAGTAATATTATAGACAAATTATACCATTTATACTGGCGGCAGAGTTTGGGGGGGTGCGAAACATTTACGTCTTCCTTGGGGGGGCGTAACAAAAAATAATTGAGAAGCACTGATTTAATGCATTGAGGGATCCAAATCAAGTGCCATGTCCTGTAAATAGTTGCGCCTGTTGCCAAAGTTGGTTTAAAGTACCAAAGACCAACTCCACTCTCCGCTCCTTGTGTTCGAACCGACACCCCGAGGCGACCATAAAACATTGAATCCAGAACCGCATACAGTCCAAAGCTAGCCTCTCGAACACGCACATTTAAAATCTAACACAAAGTTTTAACATATTAGGTTAAGAATAACTTGTAGCTTTTACCTGAAAGTTTCCATGAATTGGAGCTTTAAAGTGGTCGGAGTTGGGATTCCATTTATGTCAAACTCACAAAATGTGAATAATGTGACCAAAAAGGGTTATTTTAGCATGAATCTTTTGTTTTGCCCTGTTTGTGGGCTGAAGTGTGTACGTGTGTGTGTGCGTGTGAGTGTGTTGCAATAATAACACGCAACTCTCATCTTGGCTTCTGGTGCTTGGTGATATGCTGTCAGGCTTCTGCATTATACAGAGGGCTTGTACAACTACATTTTAATCCACTTGTGTTTCTGGCCTGATAAAAGGATTCTCTCCATCTCTTTCTGTTTAATTCACACCATCATCAATCAAAAGTGCCCCCCCACACACCACCTCCACTCCCCCCTGGGCTTTGGGGTCTGCTGCATGGAGGTTGCGGGTCCCCCCAGGGGGGTTAGGGACACGACGGACTGGTCACAGATGCTATAGGAAATTAAAATGCAAGCGACTACGCAAGGTGTTACATTTCTCAGACATGCTCATTTGCAGCGATATATGAGCAACATAAGGAGGCTTATCTCGGATCGGGAATGCGACTCTCGCAGGATTATGTGAATATGATTTTAAAAACAAGACATGGTGTGGCTGCAAAGTGTGGAACATTCTCAGCGTACTGGGTGCGCACTGTTTTTTGTCTTCCGCCATTGTCTGCACATGACAGTCGCCACAGGCTACTTAGTAATGAATGTGTGCTTGTAGCATGTGTTGTGTGTGGAGGCTATGAATAGAGTAAATATGCACATCTCTGCACAACAGGTCAGATTCTCAGCGCACATAGAAGAGAATATCATCAACAGCACAATGAGTGGCTGAAAGTACAAAGGAATTATGTATAAACAAGTGCTCGGTGTGACTGAGGTGTCATGCAATGATGTCTGATATACCAGCAAAGCTTTTTTTTTCTAAATAAGGCTACTTCTCTTCTTTCTTTTGTCCTGCAGATCTCCATAAACCTCTGATTGCAGCTCTTTATGTGGCACATGAAAACACTCTCCTACTGACAGGTAGCCCAGGTAAAAATAACTCGTTTGTAAAAAGCCTATGCGGAAATATTTAACCACATATTCTCAAAGGAACGTGATCACCACTGAAGTATTGTGTTTATCTAGGTGGGGGCCGGGAGGGAGGGGACATATCGTTACGAAAACAAGGAGCAATCGCTTCACAGAAATAGAACGTCAAAAAAATGATATTGCCAATATGGCCAAAAAACATATATTTCACTTTTTATGTGCTCATTTGGGATGCTCATTTAATATTCGGAAATTGCTAGCCATTTAGGAGCATTTTGACTGATCTTTCTAGATACACAGAATACTCTGGTCTATGACAATGTATGCACCTCAACCTATAAAGAGTCGACTTTCTTCTTTCGCTGCAAAAGTTTCTTTCAAGCTCTTTCCTTTCCTTAGTAATCAGCAGTAGAACATTCCTTGGTGTGACCCAAAATACAAGTGACACAAAGCAACATATCAATCAAAATAGTGACTTTGTCTTTTGATTTTATGTTAAATCAACAAAAACAAGATGGAGATAAGACTTTTGATGGCAAAATCATAATTAAATTACGCATAACTTAGAGTTGAACATTTTTACAGGTGACTTGACATGAAACGTACCTAATGAAGCTGTCTTAAAAGCAAAATATGTTACAGTGAGGGAAATTAATATTTGAACACCCTGTGATTTTGCAAGTTCTCCCACTTGGAAATGATGGGCGGGTTTGAAATTTTCATGGTAGGTGCTTGTCCACTGTGAGAGACATTCTTAAAAAATTACAGAAATCACAGGGTATGATTTTTTACAATTTGTTTTTATTTACTGCTGCAAACAGGTATTTGAACACCTGAGAAAATCAATGTCAATATTTGGTACAGTGACCTTTGTTTACTGCAGACTGGCTAGGCCCCTCCAGAACCGTGTTATGCTTTTTACGAAGCCACTCCTTGGTCATTCTGGCTGTCTACTTTGGGCCATTGTCATGTTGGAAGACCCAGTCACGACCCATTTTCAATGCTCTAACTGGGGAAAGGGGGTGATTCCCTGAAATTTCACAATACATGGCCCTGGACATCCTCTCCTTAATACAGTGCAGTCGTCCGTTTCCATGTGCAGAAAAACACCCCAAAGCATGATGCTACCACCCCCATGCTTCACAGTAGGGATGGTGTTCTTGGGATGGTACTCATTATTATTCTTCCTCCAAACACCATGAGTGGAACTAAGATTATAAAGTTCCATTTTAATCTCATATGACCACATGACTTTCTCCCATGACTCCTCTGGATCATCCAAATGGTCATTGGCAAACTTAGAACAGGCCTGGACATATGCTGGTTTAAGAAGGGGAACCTTCCGTGCTATGCATGATTTTAAACCACGGCGTCTTAGTGTATTACCAACAGCAACCTTGAAAATGGTGGTCCCAGCTCCTTTCAGTTCATTGAACAGCTCCCCCTGTGTAGTTCTTGGCTGATTGTTCACAATTGTTAGTATCACTGAGATCCTACGAGGTAGATCTTGCATGCAGCCCCACTCCAAGGGAGATTGACAGTTATATTTAGCTTACAGTGATCCCTCGCTACTTCGCGCTTCAAACTTCGTGCCCTCAGTGCATAGCGGATTTTTTTTCAATTAAAAAAAAATAATAATAATAAGCCAATCCCAAGCCAATCACATAGTCTCACTCTTGCTCCCTCCTTCCCTCCCTCCTGCTGCTCTTTGTTCGTAATACGCATCACTGGAGTTGCCTTTTAAAGTTAACGATGTTGACAGATGTGTGTGTTTGGTCTTGCCAGTGTCACGGACTTCAAAAGCACTGCATGCGTCAATCATTGTTTAACTTGTTAAACTGTTGCTGTGGCAACTTATTGTGTAAAAGTGAGCAGCTTAAAAGGATTGAGTAGACTCACTATGAAGCATTTAATAAAGCCAAGCATTTTCCAACTACTTTATTCTTGTTTAAAAATAATTTGGAGGGACAGTTACATGTGTAAAACTTATAATTATTACATTTAAAGTGCTTAAAAAACACTTATTAATATAAATATATACATATATATAACGGGCGGTAATTTTTTTCAATCAATCGCATTAAAATATTTGACACAATTAACGCATGCACGGAATGACCCGTTCATGTGTTGCCTCAATCAGTTTACAATGATGCCGTTTTACCACATTGAGAGCGAAAAGGCAAGCGAAAAGGCAGAGAAATGCGAGTGGACACAGGCGATCTTTGGACCACGCCTTTTATTGGCTTAAGCTTTGGCAACTCTTTCACAACAAATATAAGTATTGTGGCGAACGACGTGGGGGAAGAATGACAGAAGACAATCTTTTTTTAACACGCTTAATTGAACACAACGCAAAACTTACTGTATACCATTTGCAGGCAACACCGACAGTCATGGTTGCCCAACTTTCCATCATGCATTTGGGCGGAACAGTTAAGTCGCTACAGTTTCATTTAGTGAAAGCACAACAATAATAATATTCCTATCTCTCAAAAAAATAATGGTCACAAAAAGAAAAGCGCTCAATTCAAAGAGAACTGGCATTCCCAATCAAAATAGCAATGCAAAATACTCATAAAACTTACTCAGACTTTGCCTTGGCTCGATCTCTAATTAAGAATTTAACAGAAAGAATGTTAATAATGTTAATGCCATCTTGCGGATTTATTGTTATAATAAACAAATACAGTACTTATGTACAGTATAGTGAATGTTTATGTCCGTCTTGTGTCTTATCTTTGCATTCCAACGATAATTTACAGAAAAATATGGCATATTTTAGATATGGTTTGAATTGCGATTAATTACAATTAGTTCATTTTTAAGATGTGATTAACTCGATTTAACATTTTAATCGTTTGACAGCCTTAATATATATTTTTTCACCTATCGCGGGGGAGGGTGCGCTACTTCGCAGTTTCTCACTTATCGCGGCGGGTTCTGGTCCCCATTAACTGCGAAAAACGATCACTGAACGGATCACTGTATTCCACTTTCTAATAATTGCTCCAACGGTGGATCTTATATCACCAAGCTGCTTTGCAATTGGCCCATAACTCTTTCCAGCCTTGTAGAGGTCTATAATTCTGTCTCTGGTGTCTTTCAACAGCTCTTTGGGGTGCATGGTGTGGAAAGGTGTTTATATGCAGCTAAATGCCTCAAACAGGTCAAAAAGTCAGACTTAAAAGTCCACCTCCACTCCATTTATTTAGGAGAATAATGGAGTGGAGCTGGACTTTTTAAAGGCAACTAACAGGTCTTTGAGGCTTACAATTCTAGCTAATTTATTGGTGTTCAAATGCTCATTTACAGCAGTATAATACAAATAAATTGTTTTTAAAAATCATACACTGTGATTTCTGGATTTTTTTTTTTGTAGATTGTCTCTCATAGTGGACAAGCACCAACCATGAAAATTTCAAAACCACCCATTTCTAAGTGGGAGAAAATGCAAAATCACAGCGTGTTCAAATACTTATCTTCCTCACTGTATAATGTATTTGATATGATATCTTAATGAAACCAAAACTTAATCTCAAAGATTCATATATTAATATGCTTCTTTCATTTAAAAAGATTTTGTGTTCTATAACTGTTAAATATTGTAAAAATGACTCGTTGTTCCATTACAAAAGGCTAGTAAAGAGCAAAAAATCAAATTATATAATTATTCAAAAATATTAATGAAGAACCTCAAACGCTATTTCACATATGAAGCATTTTTTTTAATTGTTTTTTCTTGTTTTATTATTTGGGGTAGAAATAATTATTTCATTGCTGTCAACTGCGATATAAACATGCGGAAGTGACATCGTTTTCAGGAAGTGACATCATCCGCCTCTTTGCATGATACTGGCAAAAGCAAAAGTAAGTGCTGCTGTCTTTGATTCTTTGACCTGTGGAGATGCTCAAGTTGATATACTTGACCACAACATCGTGTATGAAATATTTAAATTCTTAAAATGAAAATGTTCAATGAGGACAGTTTAACCTCTCCAAAATTACAATTTGGATTTTCCAATATTTTTATGTTGACGTTCACTTTACATTATAAATGTGACTTTCCATATGAACTCAAACAATCAGATACATGTCATCCTCTTCCATGATTACCCATTGAAAAACCTACTTCAATGAATGAGGTAAATGTGCAAATTGTAACTGCCAACATTTACGTCGGCCTATCTGAACAACAAGGATATAACCACGCAAGATGGCATTTGAGTCGGTAGTGAAAAGCTCCCCCGAGCAAGCGAGATTCTCTATTTGTGCGGGCTGCTTCTCAACATGGCAGCTTTCTAATAAGATGAATAAGATGGTATTTGGCAGGTGGAAGCAGACAAGAGCGATCATCTTGTCCTCCCTCCTTCTTTGAACAGGCCAATTTGAACAAAGGATTAAGTGTCCACCATTAATCATGGGCTAATCTTTGTAGATTTAGGCAAGTGCTTCCCAAAAGTAAACTCAGCTGTAATTTAATCAGTGAGTGTCATCATAGTTGAAATGGAGAGTTTACAGATGAGGCTTTGTACAATTACTCTGTGTAAAAATAGATTGTCAGGATTGTAAACTGACTAAAAAAGATTTCACTTATTTTCAACAGCAAAACTGTGGCTTCCATGCTTATTTCAGAACTGAGACCCAAGCACAGAGACACTAGAAATAAAAATTAAGCGGTCATTTTGAGGCTTTTGTTGTTGTTGTTGCCAGAAAAGATTTTTTAATTACCGTATTTTTCAGACTATAAGTCGCACCTGAATATAGGTCGCACCAGCCATAAAATGCCCAATGAAGAGGAAAAAAACATATAAGTCGCACTGGAGTATATGTCGCATTTTTGGGGGAAATTTACTTGATAAAATCCAGCACACAGAACAGATATTTCATCTTGAAAGGCAATTTAAAATAAAAAATACAATATAGAACAAAATGCTAAATAAGTGTACAGTATGATAATGTTACATGATGCATGAACAACAAAATGCGAACATGGCCAGTATGTTAACGTAACATAGCTATTAAGAGTTATTCAGATAACTATAGCATAAAGAACATGCTAACAAGTTTAGCAAACCATCAGTGTCACTCCAAAAAAACAAAATAACATTTGAATTGATATAAAAATGTGTTAATAATTTCACACATAAGTCGCTCCTGAGTATAAGTCGCACCCCCAGCCAAATTATGAAAAAAACTGCGGCTTATAGTCTGAAAATACGGTATTCAGCAATAGACATCCAATTGAACTGGCCACAGTTCACAGTTAAAATGGACTGGACATCTATCGCCGTCAATGGCTAAAAATGAGTTAATACAGTACAGATATTTCATCTTGAAAGGCAATTTAAAATAAAAATACAATATAGAACAACATGCTGAATAAAGGCCGAGTTATACTTCCTCGTCAGACCTACGCCGTCAAGGAAGAACCGAGTTACGACCCTACGCCGTAGCCTGACGCGCGCCTCTCGAATTTTCTAACCTTCGCGTCCCGTAGACGTGTATGACGTGGCGAAAACGGACTGTGATTGGTCCGCTCAGACCGTTGTTTCCGGTTTAGCGCCAAATCACCGCCATTGTAGAATAGAATTAAACATTATTTTCTACACGCAAAAATGGACCAAGCCGACGGGAGTATCATCGAAGAGCAAGTCTCGTCAAGACATTATTGTGATTGCCAAATGGCAAGGTCGGCGATTGAAAAAAAAAAAATGGAAGAACCACCGAGACGTGTGTTCGGAATCGAGTGGCCACACGAAGCGGTGACCCAGTCGGCCAAAAACTGCCGACTTTTTATCACTTTATGTCGTATTTTTGGTTGGTGCACTTCATCATTTATTGTGTACATATGTTTGCTGTGAGTCTGTGACTTATTTACGCGTCACACTTCAAGTATATGAAGAATAAAGCACAGATTTGGTGTCAAAAGAGTTGTTTTGATCTTTAATTTTCAATAACACAGTTGACACACGATACATCATCACTGATTGAGAGTGCCTCGGTGCTATTTATGATAACGTTAAAATCAAGGCTCCCAACGCAGTTTGGGAAGTTCCATAGACGCCAGAAATCTGCTATGGCTTCCCACTGGCTGGTTGTAGGACACGGCAAACAAATCGGGCTGGAGGGCTTTGCGGACCTTGAACGCAGTGTTCGACGCCAGTTTGAAGCTAGCCGCCACAGCTAGCTCTCTCCACCCGAGTCTAAAACTCTCTGTGTGGCATCAAAAGTCGGCCAGACCGCCTCGAAACAGTCTTCTGCGTCGCCTGCCCCTCAACATTCGTATGTTCAATATTTATCCAGTGTTGATGAGCAGAATATTTACTTTAAAGTGTTCCATCTTGCATTGTTTATTTTTTCTCCGACTAGCGGAAGTCAACGAGCATGCCCCAAAACCGTACAAACATAACGCCACATCCCTCTAGTGGCTTGGCGGTGAATTACAGAGCAACGCGTCCCCTCACCGGAGAACTATTGAATGTCGAATGACGCCGTAGTCGCTGCGCCATCACCGCAACGCGGGAGTATAACTCAGGCTTTAGTGTACAGTATGATAATGTTACATGATGCATGAACAACTAAATGCGCACATGGCCAGTATGTTAACGTAACATAGCTACTGAGTTATTCAGATAACTATAGCACAAAGAACATGCTAACAAGTTTAGCAAACAATCAGTGTCACTCCAAAACACCAAAATAACATGTGAATTGATATAAAAATGTGTTAATAATTTCACACATAAGTCGCTCCTGAGTATAAGTCGCACCCCCAGTCAAACTATGAAAAAAACTGCGACTTATAGTCCGAAAAATACGGTATTCAGCAATAGACATCCAATTGAACTGGCCACAGTTCACAGTTAAAATGGACTGGACATCTATCGCTGTCAATGGCTAAAAATGAGTTAATACAGTACAGTTCCATTTTCAAGTACTGTAAGTGTTTTTACTGGTTCAGACAGCAGCCTCGTTTCACTCTGTTATTCAGGAAGGACCCGAAAAAAAGTTTGATTCACATGCGCACTGTGTTTGTCATTGTACAGCAGCAGTCTTACTTCTCAGTTGTATTTAGTGGTTTGTGGGACAAAAGTATAAATATTTGATGGTGATTCAATAATTTACCACCTGCCTGTGTGGGTGGCGAACAGCGCTGATCCAGTCGCTTGAAGACATCTTTTGTGGATGGAGAGCCCTTCAGCCTAAATGACACTTAGCCAAATAGCACTTAAGTACATGCTCAATATTTTAACAGGTCCATGCAAGGAAGCTGTGGAGTGCTTTAGCTGCTCTTGTAAAGGAGAACAGGTGGATTTTGTGTGTGTGCGTAGAAGCGGACCATAATGCTTTTACAAGAGGCTCCATAGTGTCTTTGCTCAGGTTTAAAACAAATAGGACCAGATCCTTGTATGATCCTCATACATGGAGCCTATTGCCAATGTGAATGAAGGTGTGCTTTTGTAGTTTGGGTACTAGAAATCTGAAGCTGTAATCTACTGTTTGTGCCTTGAGAGCCTACAGGATGAAAGTTTTTTTTTCAAACACAGAAATTTTGGGTAGGATGTGATCAAAGGACGGATGAAGTCAAGGTCACGTGTAAATCCAGGGTGTGCTTATTTTAAAGTTGTTGACGTTGACTCAGGAAATAATATTTTTGAGGCAATACTTTTCTTATTCATCCAGAGGCCATCACAAAATACCGTAATTTCCCGACTATAAGGCGCACCCGTGTACAATGCGCACCCCAAATTTACTTGTAAAATATAGGTAAAATTATTGTACCCGTTTATAACACGCACCCTAATTTTAGCACCAATAAATAGAAGAATACAAGAAAACAGAGCTCGTGTACAGATACAGAAATGTCATTTTACTGACTGGTGAAACACAGCACAAGCATAGCACATTGGTAGCTCAAAACATTACCATAAACTGACAATATTTACGGTAATAATATGATTTGACAACTTCTCCAAATTACCAGAATCTAGGAGAAAACAAAACAGATGTGACTTTTCTTTTAAAGGCTGCTGTATAACTTCGTTTCATCATGATGAATAAATGTTTCTTCCAAGGATTGATACGGTAAAATGAAAGTGAGAACTTAAGTCGGAAATCCGTGAGAACTCATCGCTGTCGACACAACAGTAACAATAGGAACTATTGTTATTTGGGTTTGAGTTTCCCGAGGGACAGATATAGCTGACGGACACAGGAAGTCTGTGTGCTTACGTTTGTTATGGTCCGAGTTGCGGAGTTGCAATAAACGTTGACTCAAATGAGTTCAAGAAACTAAATTCTGTGCTTTATGAAGAGTGAAAAAAAGCAGAATATAACACAGACGAAATCATTCGGCCGATTAGAGTGAAGTATTACTGAAACAAAATGGTGACATCACGTACCGTAATGGTCGGCAATGGATCGCCGCATACGTTTCTTCATCACAACGTGGCTGTGTCAATAAAAAAAAAAAATCGGTTTAAATATATATATAATATAAATATATTTCTGTCTCCATCCATGTACCCGTTTATAATGTGCACCATAATTTTACAAGTTGATTTTGGGGAAAAAAAGTGTGCGTTATATTCGGCAAATCACGGTAAATTCATTTTATATGCTGCAAGACTGCGTTGCATTAATAAAACGTGGTATTTTCCAAACAAAGCCCAGATTTTCTAAGTTTTAATTGCTGTTACGGATCAAACCAGTAACTCACTCCTAATCAAATTATGTCTATGATGTTTGTACACTGTCAATTTGGGGGGGGGGGGGGGGTCCGTTTTGAATAAAGAGTTGATTTTATCTTTATAAAGTGTGCTTTTTTTTGTTCATCCAAGTTATTAATCCATTTTTAAAAAGTATTGATAGAATAATTGATTACACGAGGCAACACCCTTTTTATTGATTCTGGTTAGACACCTGTTAATAGTTTTTCTCAATCATGTCAAGTTTTTGCTGCGTACATCTTTGTTTTATGTAAAATAATAATGTTGCAATAATGACTGCAATGTTTGTGTTTTATACAAAGGATATAGCTTGTCATGTACATATAATAACAACATAGTAAGTGGGTCGAATGTATCCGGGGGAGGGGGGGTACTTGACAGAGAAAAGTTTTAATCAGTTTAGGATTCTGCACCCAAACATTAATGAGAAACAGCAGTCAGATCTAAAGCAAGTGAAATTTCGTTTTAAAGTTTTGCCCAATGTTACTAAAATTATTATTTACAGCTCTAAACAAAATACTTGAATTTATGGTAAAGGCAGATATGAGTTTTTCAAGGAAAACTAGATATTCTACTTGCAAAACCCCAATTTAATGAAATGCGCCTTTTGGATTTTGTTTGACAGGTCAGTTGTGCAGAGCCAAAACATATCAAGGTTCAGACTTTTGCTCTGAGAAAACCTTTGAAACTAGAACCCCTCTGATTTTAACTGAAGATCACTGATCGAACGTGTTTAGTTTCTCACTTTCAAATCGGTCAGCCTTATTTCTAACACCTTCCTGACAAAAATCTCAAGCTCATCCAATGATTTTATTTTCCTGCAAGTCTAATTGACCCAGCTCACTCTGAACCATCCCCGGCCAGCTAGGTGTTGAAATAGTGACTGCGGAAGCTTCAGTTAATGCACTGTTGATGAGAAAATTAACTTATATACACTTCATTATAAAGTGGGCAGACCTCGAGGACCCAGACTTTTATGACGCCGGGACCAGATGCCATCCAGCCACAGCCCCAATTAATCTCCGAGCCTTGTAACACGCCCCTAGAAACAAAACAACAAAAAAATGCTGATGGTCGCGCAGGGCCGAGGCGGCGAGCGGAAAGCGAGGGTGAGAGATGCTATCCGGGGAGCAGCCGGCCCTGGCGAGCCTGCAGAGTGTGAGATAAGAAGAGAGGGAGGGGTCTCGTAGAGGAGGCTGAGGTTATTCATTGCTTTGCTGTGAAAGCTTGAGAAGATTACCCTGAGCCTGCTGGCTGTGATACAAGGGGGGACAGGACAGGCGGGGGCCCCTCTCACCTCTTTGTTCCCCATCCATCTGCTTCACTCTCACAATGGCTCATCAGGACCAAGTGGGGCGGAGAGGGGCGGAGCTGACGACTCCGGCAGAATGAGAGGAAGCTGGGCCCGAGCAACCTGTAAGACTTAAAGGACGAGAGATAGCGACCCAGAGCTGTTCAGGATCGCATCGAGGAAGGCTGCCGTTGAGGCTGTTTACATTGTCATCTTGTGGGAGGCGTCTGGCTGCCAGCTCCTCTTCACTCTGAATAATCGCTCCTTTGCTCAGACTCAGACGCCACTTGAAAGCGTGATGAATGCGGCACTCCAAACACACACAGGCCAAAGGACAGCGCTCATCTCCAAATGCCTTGACCACTGTGTTTATCTTGTTGAGGAATGATCGGATGAAGGAGGACTTTTTAAACGGACCGACAAGAGCTTTATCATGTGAATGCAAGTGGAAAGAATCTTATTTAATAAACTGAAGAAACACACAATTTCATTTTTTTTCTGATGTGTAATCAGTGGTTAAAAAAATGTAAATAAAAGCCACTGTTTCCATTAAGTGGTATAGATGTATGAGGGGCATTCAAAAAGTAATGCACTCAAGTGCATTGCTCATACAGGATTTTACCAATCCTCTTTATATTGGGCACAAACATGATAGGACACACCTTTATGCGATTGTTATATGCGTTTTTCTTATTTTCAGATTTTTAAAGCTTAAACTAACTCATCAGCATAAGTTTTGTTGTCAGGATTGACAGAGGTGGATGGGCGACCACTACGGAGTTTATCGGCTATGCTGGCTTTACCCACCTCTTCATGGTCTTCAGTACTGTTTTTAAATAGCAGTACCCAACTTTTTACTGTACTAAAGACTAGAGATGTCGGGATGCCGATCGATCGGGTCCGATCACGTCATTTTTAAAGTATCGGAATCGGCCATGCCTTTTTTTAATATATATATATATTTATATATATATATATATATATTTTTTTTTTTTATTAAATCGTTTTCTAATCGTATTTAACGTTACAGACATAATATGTTTCACTCATCCAGAGTCTTTAGTTTAGGCTTAAGGTAGGGTTATCAAAAATATCCCGATAACGGCGGCAATTAATTAATTAAAAAATGTGCCACGTTAAAATATTTAACGCAATTAATGTATGCGCTGCACGACCCTCTCACTCATTGTTGCGCTTATTCTGTAATGACGCCGTTTTACCTATATAGAGAAATAAAAGGCAGCGCAATATGAGTAGAGTGAATTTTGGCAGCCTTTGGAGCCTTTTTTTAATTGGCTAAAGCCTTTCAATCCCTCTCCCTCTGAATAGAAATATCATCGGAAGCAATTTGGGGAAGCAAGGTGGCAATTGATCTTTGTCTTAACACCTTAAGTTATTTCACAACGCAGAGAAAATATATCAATTGCTAGCATGATGCACAGTCATGGTTCCACTTCCCATCATGCATTTGGGATGGCCACAGTATCATTTACTGAAAGCTCAACAAATACATTAGATACAATATTTAGTCACAATATACAAAGTCACAAGTCTTTCTATCCGTGGATCCCTGTCACAGAAAGAATGTTAATAATGTAAATGCCATCTTGAGGATTTATTGTCATAATAAACAAATACAGTACTTATGTACTGTATGTTGAATGTATATATTCGTCCGAGGTTTATTCATTTTTTTTCTTAATGCATTGCCAAAATGTATTTGATCGGGAAAATTTATCGGGAATGATTGGAATTGAATCGGGAGCAAAAAAAAAAAGCAATCAGGAAATATCGGGAAATATCGGGATTGGCAGATACTCAAACTAAAACGATCAGGATCGGATCGGGAGCAAAAAAAAAACATGATCGGAACAACCCTACTATAGACATTTGTAGGCATTTTCCAGCCGGTTGTGAATCCTCAGAGGGGTTACTCCCTCTGCAACAAGGAATTCGATTACAGCTCTTTGTTTCTGACGAGCTTCAAGAGGGGCAGCAATTTTGAAAGCTAATTTAAGCTTTAGAAATCTGAAAATAAGAAAAACACATATAACAATCGCAAAAAGGTGTGTCCTATCATGTTTGTGCCAAATATAAACAAGATTGGTAAAATCCTGTACGAGCTATGCACTTGAGTGCATTACTTTTTGAATGCCCCTCGTACTAACCCTAAGCTGAGCCATTTTGTTGTGTTTAAACTAGGGCTTTCAAAATTGTCGCGTTAACGCGCAGTAATTAATTTTTTTAATTAATCACGTTAAAATATTTGACGCAATTAACGCACATGTCCCGCTCAGACAGTATTCTGCCATTTGGTAAGTTTTACAGCAAGGTTTTTTGTGCTAACAGCGAACTCTTGTGGTCGCTTTGCGACATGGTTTATTGCTTTCTTGCCAGTTCAATATGGCTGCACGACGTCTCGGGCTGACGCCTACGTTGTAATGTTGTGCTTATATGATCCTTGGACAAGATTTGTCCGTAAGTATGGTTGTTGTAAAGAATGTACATATTATGTTAGTAAGCGAAATGTTATATTTTTTTTGTATGAGACGCTTTTTGTTTATGTTTAGTGAACCTGTATATCGTGCTAAGCTAACGTTGTTGCTAATGCAATGCTTGTGTACTTTTTTTTTGTAGTTTCACTACAGTCTAAAGAGGACAGTGGTTTGAGGCCATTTTATTAATAAATCAGATGAAAAAGGAAGAAGTCTGATTATTAAGGCGTCGTTCACTAGCTGTCTAGCTTTGAAAAAAGTAGACGCTTCGGAGTGAGGACAGCTTAGACAGATTTAAATGACAGTAGAGTGAAATGCCCACTACAGTCCTTATGTACCGTATGTTGAATGTATATATCCATCTTGTGTCTTATCTTTCCATTCCAACAAATTATTTTACAGAATATATATATAATTTACAGAAAAATATGGCATATTTTATAGATGGTTTGAATTGCGATTAGTTGCGATTAATTACGATTAATTAATTTTTAACCTGTAATTAACTCGATTAACAATTTTAATCGTTTGACAGCCCTAGTTTAAACACTTTCTCCATGGTCCTAGGTCTAAAAATGGGTGATTAGTGTAATTTAAATACTGCCAGCAACCATATTTCACATGAAGGTCATTTATACCCAGTGTTGTCAATCCTTTATGGCTTTCACTATTTTCACATTCAAAGTTCCACAGGTAATTTTGCCAAAGTAGAGTCATGCTCAGCCACAGAAAAGTCTGCCGTTCTGATTCAAAGCAGCCATTTTAGGCTAATTTCTAGGTATCCTTGAGATTTTGCCAAATTTATGCCATTTACTGTGCATTTAACAACATGTTCCCAAGCTTTTATTAGTACAGTACATACAGTATATTTTACTAGAAAGACACCACAGTACACCACCAAACAATGCAGTGCAATCAAATTGTGATGATTTTTTTTCCCACACTTACATAGTTTGTCCCATTTGGATCGATGAATAGCAACAGGTGGACACAAAGCTTAAGAGAAGAAAAAAGTTACTCATTTGCTGCCATTGACAGCGACTGGCGTCTAATCCATTTCAATTAGAGAGGGCTGGCAACAATCATTCGATGCCACTCTTTCCCAATTGACATGTACAAGATCCCATTCGCTGTCAATGGCACTGAAACAGGATCATCCATTGCCAACCTACCCTGTTACATTCCAACACTGATGCAATTCTGTTTTAACTAATTTTTTCCCTTTTTTTTTTTTAAAGCATCTTTTTTGCATAATGCGACTTGTCGGCATTGCACTCTCTACTTGTTGATGCTTAAATCTATTTATTTATTCAGTATGATGACTACTCAGCGCAGCTGCATGTAACTGATGAATCACTGCATACATTTGGGACTGCTGCAGGAAAAAAGGGCAGATTTTCTTATTCAAAGTGAAGCAGGTGCTATTTGTGGCGCTTTGTCAGCATGGTGATGTTAACACACGTTATATCTGAGATCCTGTTATACAATACAAATATTCAAAGAATTTATTTTTTATTTTTTTTCTACAAATATGTATAAAATGTTAGTCATCAAGAATCTCCCAAAATACAACAACTGACTTAAATTTAAAGAAATTAGCAATTGAGCTGTTTTGTTTTGTTTTTGTTGTTGTTGTTGTTTGTTTGGTTTTTATCCCTGTGGCTTTTTTTTGCCCACTGAAGTAGTATATCAGTAATGGATTTTACTGTTTTTTGTTAGTAAATCTGCAGTTCTCACTTTTGATTTTTTTTTTTTAATTCTAAAATGCATAATGTCAGACACTGATCACCTTCGTTAATCAATTGTACCGTGCCAAGTCTGATTTTGTCACCATGTAGCTCTTCATGAAAAAAAATAGTGTCTTCTTCAGTCAAAGTAGTTCATGTGTGACTGTATGAATAGCTCCAGGACATATTTGCTACAGAGTATGAATAGCAGTGCAATTACTGTACTTTGGCCCAGATGAAGCTTTAGCTTCCTCAAAGAACATTTTTGCATGAACAGTATATATATTTAAAAAAAAAAAATTAAATGAAGACACGCCCACTTCTACATACAACACATACAAAATGACATACCATGCCTCCTTTAATTAAACAGAGCAAACCTGAGTGAATGTATGACAAAGCACAGTGTATTTCTCAAGATCTCAAAAGACGCCGAGTTCCTGGTGCTCACACAGCCAATGAACATATGGTCAATCTCCCTTCGTCTGTTGCACTGTTTACGGCTCGCTTGCCCATCATTTGTTTTGCTTCTCACAAGCCAGTGAGACACCTGTTTGAACTCTCAATAAAACATGTTTTTATTCATAGGAGAAGACTCATGTCAGCTGATCTCTTTGTCATCCAACTATTCAATTTTGTCTAACGGTACAGTTTGCTGGAAAAATCTACATGTTTTAAAGGGGGAAAAAAACATTACATTTATGGTAAAACAATGCCAGAATTTTACTCTAATACAAAAAAAGAAACCCAGAAAATACACGAAAACACAGTATAGTGCTTTTTTTTAAAACCTTTTAACACTTGGGCCTATTTTGTCTGAATTTGCATGCCTTTGATGTTCCCCTTATATTTAAAAAAAAAAAAAATGATCACAATGGCCTGGTTGGCTCTCTTTTTCAGGACACAATAACCTTCATGTCCAAACTGTTGTTCTCTTCACTGACCAATTATAATCAACATTTTGGACCCAAAAAACAGAAAAAAAATCCCAAAATATTTGGTCAAAATGTGTAATATTTATGTCCAATTGACAGCCAAACATGGTCAACAAAACAGTTTTGAGCATGGTATTTATTCAACTTGTTAGGATAAACATTCAACAGAAAAAATGAGACTGAATAGTTTTATATTTGATAATTCAACAAAAACAGTAGGTATGGTCATAAGAGTTTTTGTCCTTTCTACATACTGTGGTCAAAACAGGTTATATACAGTAGACCAACAGTGCAAAATAGTGAACATATACAGTATATACATATATACCATCTGACACAAAAAGGGTTTAGAGGATATCTTTTTGTGAGGTTAGGTCATAGACTTCATCATGTATTGACGTGACATATTTGCCATTCACTGCCTTCCCAAAGGGAGCCGTCCCACACTTCATTTATTAGCAGTCAGTCACATACAGCGATGTAACAGGGATGTAAGCATTTATTCACAATAATTTTCAACGGAAAAAGCTATTTGTCTGTGTTTCCACTCGGTCAGCTTTGACAGCCACGCAAACAATGCTGGCTACTACGCCAACCTCGAGCTCCCCGAGGGCACCTGATCCTACACCAACCCCCACGCCTACGGCAACAAGCAGATCTTCGTCTACTTTGACCCCGTGCACCTTTGGAAGAACATCTACAGCAGCTTCCACAACAACGGCTGTAAGGTGCCGCCCATGTGTCCTGGGGATGAAGTAAGTGGGCATCATTATTCACTTTATAAAAAAGATGAATCAAAACACCTATCTTTCGGGCCGGGCGGTCCTGAAGCGTCCATCTCTCCCCATGGCGTCCTTCGGAATGTCGCTGTGGGACTCCCTGATGTGCAGGTAGCACAAGAAGGAGCACAGGGTTCGGTTCCTCTCCCTTATCATGCACCACAGTGACGGCTTCAGGCACCTGCTGGAGTTCCTGGCGGTCCCTCGTCAACTGTTTTGGTGCAAACTTCTCCAAGGATGTGACTTCAGAAGCGAGGAAGAACAAGGCCCTGAAGTGGCCCACCGGCAGGAAGAGGAGCAGAGTCGAGAAGGGCAAAAAGGAGACGGCGAGGAACAGGGACTTGTACAAGTTGAGGAAGCTGGCCAAGAAATGCAAGGCATAGAAAGAGGCTATGTGATTGTTGAAAGACGAGGCTCATATCCTAATAACATCACATCGATTATTTGCACTGCCTGAATTATAGGACATATGCATTTTATATTTATGTTTATTTAGATTTCATACTTTATACTTTCAAGTCACTTTTGAGATTTTATCTTATCCTGCACTGTAAAAGGGAGACGCTCCACAATTTCATTGTACAACTGTATAATGACAATAAAGGGCTATTCTGTTCTATAATAAATTATGATTGTATATATAATTTATTAATCATCTATTTATATATTATTTACAATTGATTCTGCATGTTTTCCTCAGTTCTGATGTGAAAATTGAGTGATTTATTAGCTGTTGAAAACTTGCAGTAAATAAAAAGAAAATTTAAGTTGCTATTTTGGGCAAAAAACTTATGATATGTTAAATATTGCTATTGATCCTGAAAATATAGGTGATTGTGTCTGCATTTGGTGAGTTTTGTGCATTTATTGTAAAATCTGAGAATGTTATAGCCATTTTAAGTTTTGTTATACTTCTATAAAAAAAAATGTCGGGATTTTATAAGGGAACGACTGAATATTTTGATGCCACTGCTCATGGAGACTCATATATGCTTACGCTAGGTGCCTGTTTTGGTGTTAGGTCGGTAGCAGCTTTGGTTTTGAAAATATCTGAATTTAAGTTTTTGAAAAAAGGCCCCCTACGGATCGGCCCTGCGCCCCGTGTCATGTCAATATATTATAAAGTCTATGGTTAGGTATTGCACCCATAACCTTATCAAAGCATTGTACATACATTCAGGTTTCTGGAACACACATATTTATATACAAATTGAAAAGATCGATTGTTAAAAAATATAACATTGAAAAAAAATATTTTAAAAAATATTTACAATAAACCATTTCAGTTCAATTTCTTGAGGCATGCCACTCAGTTTCATCTTGGAACAAGACACGATGCTACGTTACACAGCTCACACTTCTAGGGGGTGTCATTTATTCTTCCGCTTTTTGCGTTCTTTTTTTTTTTTTTTTTTTTTTTTTTCCCCCATGCTTTTTGCGTTTTGCTGTAACTCTTCTCACTCGCCGACTTATCCAAAGAAAACAACGACAAATCTGGCCAATGCTCTTCCTCGAGTTGATGAAATAACACATTTGCGTGTCCTAAATTTAGTTTTTTTATTCATCCTGCATGTTTCACAAAGTCGATCGCTCAATCCAACCGGCCGTCGAACGCTACCTAGGCTCCCTCTCTTTAGATAGCGCCTCGCTTGGCAATTTATTAAAAATTTTCGCATTATGTCCTTCCTTTGTGAACTCACAATGGCTCCTGGGATATGTATAGTTTTTCGTGATGCTTTCCGTTTTGAAAAAGGACAAGAAATGATGGAAATATGGACATAAACACATGGTCCGTGCAGCGTTTTAATGTTTATGTAAAAGGGAAATAAAACTATAAAACTAATTTGACATTATCTCCCGTTTTACTTGGTCGATTGACTTCAAGTAAAAACAAGCGTAGACCTCAACTTCCGCACTTTCAAACGAGACCAACCAGTGGCACGTGAGTGACGGGATTACAGCATGACGAGGCTTCAAAGATGATATGCGTAAACGTGTCACCACCGACACTCCCGTGTTAAAGGGTTAAAAACTGCAAATTCTGGTAGCAAGAATTCATTATTAACATTTTTGTACACTGCCATCCATTTGTAATCAGTTTTTAGCCATCCATATGTAATCAGTTTTTTGATGGGGGGGGGGGGGGTGACATCACTGCGCTCCATTTTTAGTTATTTCTCCTGTCAACCAGGATTTGAATTCACAATGTCAATAATGCAGTCAAGAGTGCTGACTACTTAGCTACTGAGGGCAGATTGGTACAAGTGCTGTGCGTTTAGGAGTCTGGCAGTACATCATTCCCTGAGAAGTTATAAGAGCATGCTGGCTATTAGCTCAGTGGTCAGCACCCTTGACTCCTGGAGTGGTGGTACTGGTTTGAGAGGGTTGAGTAGGCAGGGCAGTAACATCATCACCACCATCAGATTAGTTAGACACACATACTTTTTATTGTTATTTGCTGTAAAACTATGGTAGTTTGACGTTAATCTGAAGGTAAACTTTTAACGATTTATTCATTTTATAACGGTAAATTTCTAGCAGCCATAGCTGCCAGTATTTCTCCGCGATTTTAAAGTTTTTGTTTTTTTGATCCTTTTTTTATAGTGTAAATGTGAAGATGTTTTTACATTAAAGCTGGCAGTGAAGGATCATGTTTCAGTGCCATCGACAGAGATAGCCATCCAATCCATTCTAAAAGTCAAAATGGTTTGGATGCCTAACCCCGTCAATAGCAGCGAATGATTTTATAAATTAGCTAGAAACTGAAAAATATGCCTGTTTTTTTCTCTGATTCAGATTGGAAGGCCAAACTGTATTGAAGGGAGCAGGTGAAAATAATCGTGTCATGCTCACAAGCATAAATCAACTTCAGCATTTATTTAAAGTCCGGCTTCTGCTGTGTAGATGATTGTGCGTCCCGATATTCAATCGGAGCCCTAATTCCACCCCCCAACACCCCAGGGGAATCTATATTCGCCAGCTGGTCTCATAGGTCATCAGGGAGCTTTTTCACTTCCTGTCCCTACCCGAAAATTAAGCTGAGTATGGCTGACTTCAGAAACTAATATAGTGTTGCAGGAGAAATATGGCAGTTCTTTGATTTTCTAATTTTCTTGACGTTATATTGTGTGAGAAATGATCTCGAAATAATCGAATACTAATCTTAAAAGACAAAACTGTTTATTGTAATCCATTGTGATCAATTGTCACTTGTTGAGTGTAACGTTCTCTCTCTGGCGCACTCGGCTTTGAGGTTTTTCAAAACCGGAGATGCATCGATCCGACGTCATAACCTCCCTGAAATGAATCATCCTTGACCTCACACTTACATGTCTAATCAATAACAGGAAAACAGTCCTCAGTTTCCCTTTGGTGTGTTTGTAAAGATCCTTATCTTCATCCCTTTGACAGCACATCTTAGTTGTGGGATCAAGGTTTGCCGCCAGTGGAAAAAACATATGTTTGCTTAAAACCCTGTGAACCAGAGGAGGCAAAGGCCTAGCACACCAAGGGTTTATGTATCCTGGATGCCAGTTCATCCTTTTGTAACTGTCCCCAAATGCCAACTGTCTCTGTGAGAGGAATATGGGAGACAATTGCAGACAGCAATTATTTCATCAAGAGAAAGGAAAAATAAGTAATTAGATGTGTATTACACAGAGAGATTCTTCAAACAGTGGCTTAATTTGTGAGGATGTTGACTCTAAGGAATGGTTTCAATAAAAAAAAAATAATAATAATAATAATTAAAAAAAGACCAACGATTGGCCCAATGGTGTTCATCCAATCAACGCTGTGTACCAGTACTACTGGTAGCAAAGCATTCGTTAGACAGGAATTTTATTTGAATTCTCTTGAGTTTGGACAAGAAGTAGATATGAAAAACATTTTATAACACATTGGACAACCATGAAGGAGGAATGTGACAGTTAGCCGTAATTTTTGTTGATTTTTCTAAATATATATATATGGCGGAAAATACTCAGGTGACTTGAGGTTCCGCTCTGAGACGCCCAGTTTGGCCAATTTTCAAAGTTGTCCGATATGCATGTGTGATACATCATTGGAAAGCTTAAAATCTCAATTTTCTGGGGGAAGAAATTTTTTTAACAGGAGGGTTATTTATTTTATTTTTTTTATGTTTTTTAAACAGCAAAACCCTATCTGGAGGTGAGAGCACGTGAGAGCAGAATTACAGACGCCATGACTTTAACGAGATATTATCGCGTACTTACCTTGTTTCAATCTAAAAACCCCATGTAGCATGTATCACTGAGTGTCAAGACACAGCTGTTAATAGCCACAGCCGGGTTTTGGGGGGATTTTATAGGTGAAACATGGTAATAATAACAAGGGACGCGATGCAGAAATCGCAGACATCAAGGAATGGTCGAGATTTTCTTTTTCATATATTTACCCTTTTAAACGTTTTTGGTTTTTTTTTTTTTTTTTTCAAATTTTCATTGTTTGGATCGATTATTTATCATTTAAGATATCGGAGAAAACGTGACAGAAACAAAAAAAATACAATTAACCGATAGTTATGAGGTAGATATCCGTGACTTTTTTACAGACGCCATTTTTTCCATTGTGAAATAATTTGTTTAAAAGTGTAAAATATGTGAGTGAATATTTTTTTTAATGAAATATGAGACATCAATTAATGATTCTAAGCTAAAAACAACAGATATTTTGAACAATAAATATAATTAATTACCTTCGTTTTATGGCTTGGTTGAAACAAAAGCGGTTGCGCGACGTCTTTAAACGGGGTTTCAGAGTAAAACGGACATAAGAAAAAGAAAAAAAGTCAATCATCAGTTTTAGATACACCGTTTTGTTCATGGTTGTGGTTTTGTTCATGGTCACAGAAGACGCCCGTTAAGTTATAAACAAAAACACATTCTCTGATAATTCAATTGGGTGACTACATGTATCAAATGTTTTGGCCAAATTTTAAACTGTGGGGGGAGTGTTCCTCCCTCATGCTAAATTCAGCATTGTAGAAGCTTCGCAGGCCGCAGGATGCTTTGTTTAGCTTTTCTTTAGTGTCACCCTTTGGCCAAAGAGTGCTGAGTCAGTTGCTGATGACAAGGTCTCCTCGCACTGCTTTTTCACCCTGACAGCTGAATTATTCATTAAAGCAGCGAAAAGCACAGAGGACCTTGTTAATTTCTCAATGGGATTGTTGGCCGTCCTCGCGCTCGACCGTCCGGCGGAAAAACACAACTGGAAATGATGTGTGAATATTAGACAACGTACCTTTACGAAATGGACATGGGCAGCTATCCGCACTAATAAACTTACTTTGAATAACCCGTTTGTGGCGGAGCGAATAGATTTTGAGTTTCCTGCATTACCCGCACACTCTGTGGTATTGAACGAGTCTGAATCAGACACTCACCGATTTATTGAGTGCGCTCTAACCGTCCGATAAGTCCAGCAGGGGCGGATGAAGTTGTTTTAGAGGTTGAAGTCTTTGCCAGTAGTCGTCATCACAGGGAATGCGTCTGTGTCCTTCCATCGCTGGCCAACAGCCAGCGAGGCAAGCAGAGGTTAACTTAGCATATGACATTCTCAGTAGCACCGGATCCCTGTAATGAAGTAAATCGTGATAAAGTGGGAGTGAACAAGGAGAAAGGGCAGATGACTGTTTCATCTGCTGTTATTGCATTCTGAGAGTGCCAGTTAGTGATGAGAGGGATCAATAGTAAGTATGAGATCATTACATCAATCATGCTTCTACTCCTTGTATCTGCTGAAGTCATTTTATTAGCAAAGAAAATGTCGCAGAGTTGCCACAAACAAACATCAAATTTAACCTTTTAAAAACAAACGATGAGCGCATCAGAGACTTTTTCTCCTCATCAATTATTGAAGTACTGATATATATATCAAATATGACCAATCGAACCAACTAGGCTCAGATTATAAGAAAGTTCAACATTTACAAGGTCAAAAATTCATTTAAAATAAATC
Source organism: Corythoichthys intestinalis (assembly GCF_030265065.1). NCBI lineage: Eukaryota > Metazoa > Chordata > Actinopteri > Syngnathiformes > Syngnathidae > Corythoichthys > Corythoichthys intestinalis. Next base: position 33,838,963 of record NC_080396.1, read on the forward strand.
CCTGAGATGTTAAGACCAGATGTGTCTTGGGCCATAACCTTCAGTCGCTTCGCTTGAAAAGGACGTAACGGCTGGTGTAAAAACTGTTGACTTGTATTAAAACATTTTTATTTCCGTAGCTGATAAATGCTTCATCTGCGTGCCGGTTAACCCACAGTCTTCAGCTTTTATGTCTTTGGCCACTTTGTCCAATTTAATGTGTTTACAATGTGTGTTTATTGCATAATGTACGATCTTGTTATTCAGCGACTAGAACAAATTTGCCTCAGATGCATTAAAGTGAAGTATGACTGTTGAGGATGCGTTTTTCACTCTGAGCGATGCCAAAGACTCTTCGGGGGAGGCCGAGAAGCATTTTCATCACGGCTTAGTCATGTTTCTCCAGCATGTTTTTCAAATTGGCTTTGACAAAAATAAATGATGTTGTGCGTGGCCATTTGCTTTCCACGACGCCATCAACAACTCTCCAAGAAGAGAAGGCAGCGATGTGCAAACTCAGCATTATCTTATCACAATATGCTTGCAAGGCTGCAGATTCTGTCCTTTTTACCTCCCATTTCTGCATATCTTTACATCTGGGAATAGATGGAGGAACAGGAATGTATAGATCTTAGTGCCGCCTTCCAGCAGTATTTTATCCATTTGTGTTAATTATGCTATCTGCATAAATTTCCCACCTCTTTGCAATTGAAATTTATTATTCTACTATGGCAGAGAGGAAACAGGTGTCTTCAAGCTCCAAATCTGACAGTTTTTTTCATGACTTTGTTCCAAAAGTCTGACTGAAAACATACCAAATGAAAACGAAAGGGGTATTGATCAATTCAATATGTTGCAGGCATCCAAAAAATATTAGCAAATAATACAACTTTTATTTAATCGTTATTTACAGTGGCATGAAACAGTATCTGAACCTTTTGGATTTTCCCACATTTCTGCATAAAATCACCATCAAATGTGATCTGATCGTTGTCAAAATCACACAGATGAAAAAACCAGTGTCTGCTTTAATTAAAACCACCCAAACATTAATAGGTTTTCATATTATAATGAGGATATTATGCAAACAATGACAGAAGGGGGAAAAATAAGCAAGTGAACCATCACATTTAATATTTTGTGGCTCACCCTTTGGCAGCAATAACTTCCTATAGCTGCAGATCAGTCTGGCACATCGATCAGGACTAATCTTGGCCCATTCTTCTCAACAAAACTGCTGGACTTCAGTCAGATTCCTGGGATGTCTGGCATGAATCGCTGTCTAGGAATTCATGTGATTCAAGTCTGGACTTTGACTTTCCATTTGCCATTCCAGAACGTGTATTTTGTTCTTCTGAAACCATTTTTAAGTTGATTTACTTCTGTGTTTTGGATCATTGTCTTGTGGCAGCATCCATCCTCTTTTTTACTTCAACTGTCCAACAAACAGCCTCAGGTTTTCCTGCAAAACATCCTGATAAACCTTTGAATTCATTCTTCCATTAATGATTGCAAGTTGTCCTGGCCCTGAGGTAGCAAAACAGCCCCAAATCCAACAAGCTTCACGGTGGGGATGAGGTGTTGATATTGGTGAGCTGTTCCATTTATCCTCCACACATGACGCTGTGTCTTACTCCCAAATAATTCAACTTTGGTTTGATCAGTCCACAAAATATTTTGCCAAAACCTCTGTAGAGTGTCCAAGTGCCTTCTTTTGTGAACATTAAACGAGCAACAATGTTTTTTTTTCTTTTTAGACAGCAGTGGCTTCCTCCGTGGAGTCCTCCCATGAACACAACTCTTGGCCATTGTTTTACATATAGTTGATGTGTACACAGAGATATTGGACTGTGCCAGTGATTTCTGTAAGTCTTTAGCAGACATTCTAGGGCTCTTTTTTTACCTCTCTCAGTATTCTGCGCTCAACTCTTGGCGTCATCTTTGGTGGACGGCCACTCCTTGAGAGAGAAGCAACAGTGCCAAACTCTCTCCATTTGTAGACAACTTCTCTGATTATCAATTGATAAACATCCAAACTTTTAGAGATGGTTTTGTATCTTTTCCCAGCTTTATACAAATCAACAATCCTTGATTGCAGGACTTCAGACAGCTCTTTTGACCGAGCCATGATGCGCTTTAGACAATGCTTCTCATCAAGACCATTTTTACCTGGTGTGTGTTTTATCGTGGGCAGGGCAGCTTCAAACCACTCATCAGTGATTGGGCACACACCTGACTTAAAATGTTTGGGAAAAATTGGTTTCAATTGCTCTTTAAGTCTCCTTAGGCAGAGGGTTGACTTACTTATTTTACCCCCTTCTTTCATGGTGTGCATGCTACCCTCATTAAAATATGAAAACCTCTAAATGTTTGGGTGGTTTTAGTCAAAGCAGGCACTGTATTTTCATCTGTGTGATTCTGACAAGATCAGATCATATTTGATGGTGATTTTATGCAGAAATGTGAGAAATTCCAAAAGGTTCAGATACTTTTTCATACCACTGTACATCTCTCGACATGGAGTTTTTCTGACTTTTTTTCTTTCAAACAAATGCTTCCACGATGCGAGTATTATTTAACTCTCGGCTGCTCAGCAACATTCGGAGACATTGGAGCAACATGTGAAGATAATACAACTTAAACTTCTTATTTTGCAGAAGCACTTCAACTATTTTGTAGTAATTTATTTAGTGCAATTGCTAAGACATCATGGAGGCAAATAAAGTGAGACGAGGCTGTGATTTTATTTTGAAGGTCTGACTTTTTGCAGGATGTGTTACACTAATGTTGCCAAGCAGTGGCGGACTTGGCAATTTTGGGGCCTTAGGCGAACATATCCAGGGGCCCTCTTCATGGGTCAGGGGTTAAAAAGGTGAGAAGGGTGTGGAGGAAATATGATCTGGTACACTAGGGCTGTTCTAATCAACAAATTTTCTCCTGATTAGTCAGCCGACTAGTTTTGCGATTAATCAACTAATAATTTTCTTTTTTTTTTTACTAATTTAGCAATGAAATTTTTGTTGACGCTTATTAATTCACAAAACTATTCTGGAACACTTACATTCTTTATTAAAGTACAAATAATCATGTAAATAACTAATTAATCACAAATAATCAATGAGGTTAAATGCTGATAGCATTTACTAGTGCAAAAGAATGGAAAGTAAACAGATTCAGAACACTGACTTTGCCTTTTCAACATTATTCAAAACAATTCTTTAAAAAAAAAATTCTAGAAATATTATTATAGTATACAACTATGTATAATAGTGTATAATAATCATAATAATTATTCATTGCCAATCATATTTTTCATTAAGAGTGTCATTTGAAATCTATTCTTAGTGTAGAATCTGTAATATGTAGTATTTAGTCAACATATTATAATATTAATTCTGAAGTATGTGGGATTAACTCCAGAAATCATTATTTATATGACGAACATGACGTGCTTTTGCTGTTAACCAGCTGCTGAGTGTTATTGTATGACTGATTGGAACTGTACTACATTGTTTCGCCACAGGGTGTGCTGTCGTGTATTTTATGAAGAAGAAGAAGAAAGTTAAAAGAGTCATTAGAGGTCTGTTCTAAAGTTCTCCCTCACTGCACTTTGGCTCTCATGGAGAGCACGTTCGCTCATGTGTTCAAAATAAACGATAGCCGACATGCAAAGTAGCAAATGAGCTGTAAAAATAGCGAGCTCAGTGGCGTGAAAACCGCAGGAGAGCTAAGTGAAGCTAACGAACAGCTAATAGGGAATGGGACGTACTACGTCATTGTTTGGACCCGCCTCCATGCTGGCAATATAATTCACTTCCGGGCCGGCAGAGTCAATGCGGATTGTAACGTGTGATAGTGCTAAGCTAACTCTTTCGGTGTTTTAGAAAGAAAATATGGGTGCTTTATTGTTGCGTTACCGGGTGCAACAGCGTTTCCTACGACAAAAAAAGGGGTGAGGAAAAATGGACTCACTTTTCACCGTTTTCCTGCATGGAGGACCAAATATCAGATCACGAAGGTACGACGGATGGCTGGATTGCAGCGGTTCGTCGGAAAAGCATTTCTTATGATCATATTTCTGCTGGAATGAGAGTGTGTTCCTGTCATCTCTACTCTTGTAAGTTGAACGATTTATCCACTTTTGGTTTCAATACGTTTTTGTTTTTTTACACCGTTGTGTAAATCTGCCTCGGTAGCAATGCTCGCCTACTACGACTCCCCTACCTGTTGTGTTCCTAGGTAAACCTGCAGACAACACATCCCGATTGGTCACCATCTCTCTTCTTGGATCATTTGACAAAGAAAATTTGTTCAATGGAGTGGTTCCATTTGTCCTGTGTCGGACTCAAACAAGCCCCTGCAGCAGACGCCATCTGGGTCTGCCCTTCTCGTCGATGAACTGCGGGCTTTTAACTTGTGAAAATGCAAGAACTTTAATGCACATATTTATTCTGCCTGGCTATTTAACTATGGCCAGTGACGTTTTTTTTTTTTTTTTTTTTTTAACCACTTTGACAAAGACACCTTTCATTGTAATGTTGAATTTATATATTCTATTATTATTTTTAAATTATAATATTCTTATTTGCACTTATGTAGACTTCAGACTGTCAATTCAAATAGTGTTGGAAAAGTTGCAATACCTAAAATAGAAATGCAAGAACTGTAAAGTACATATTTATACACCTTTATTTACCTAAGGCCACTGGATGTTTTTTAACTGCTTTGAAAAATACAGGTTTTGTTGTGATCTTGTATTTATATAGTATATAGCTTTTTATAATGTATTATGTATTATAATATTTGCTGCCCCCTGCCAGAGTGTGGGCCATTTTGTACTAAAATGATTTTAAACTGTCAGTTCAAATACTGTGTTGGAGACTAGTACTTGCAATACTTAAAATGGAAATGCAAGAACTTTAAAGCACATATTTATCCTGTCTGGCAATTTACCCAAGGCCAGTAAATAGTGTTTTAAACTGCTTTGACAAAGACACGTTTATTGTGATCTTGTATTTGTGTATTACTTATATAATATTTGCTGCCACCGTCAGAGGGTGGGCCTTGTTTGCACTAATTTAAAGATTTTAAACTGTCAATTCAAATATCGTATTGGAGAAATTGCATTACTTGAAATATATTGCAACTTATCAGTCCCAGTTCTTGTCTACAACACTGTCCAAAAATTGTCAATGCATATTCCAAATAGAATAACAAAATTAAGTCACCTGACTTTGTAATTATTACACCTGTTTATTATGAAGACCTGAAGTAAACAACAAGCAGTTACAGTTTGTCAAGAAGTTGTTCAAGTCATGTTTTGGTATTCATATTTTATTGACTTTTCATAACACTTGGGATCGTGTTTGTAAGAGCAGAGCAAACTGAAGTTTCAGCGTGCACTCTTCGCCTTTCCAACCTCTCAACGCTCCGATGTGGTGCGCTTGACCTCAGAATAACCCAAGAAGAGATATGGTGACCAATCGGGATGTGTTGTCAGCATTTCATATGCAGGTTTTCCTAGTAACACAACAGGTAGGTGATGAGGAGGAGTAGGTTAGCATTGCTACCGAGGCAGATTTACACAACAGTAAAGAAAAAAACAAAAACAAAAAACGTATTGAAACCAAAACGGATAAATCGTTCAACTTACAAGAGTAGAGATGAGGGGAATACACTCTCATTCCAGCAGAAATATGATCATAAGAAATGCTTTTCCGACGAACCGCTGCAATCCAGCCATCCGTCGTACCTTCGTGATCTGATATTTGGTCCTCCATGCAGGAAAACGGTGAAAAGTGAGTCCATTTTTCCTCACCCCTTTTTTTGTCGTAGGAGACGCTGTTGCACCCGGTAACGCAACAATAAGCACCCATATTTTCTTTCTAAAACACCGAAAGAGTTAGCTTAGCACTACCACACGTTACAATCCGCATTGACTCTGCCGGCCCGGAAGTGAATTATATTGCCAGCATGGAGGCGGGTCCAAACAATGACGTAGTACGTCCCATTCCCTATCGTAGCTAAGCGATGCTAAATGAAGGCAAGCGACTGATACGCAGTCCGTCGTCGCGGAACAGTCCATTGTAGTGCGTGTGTGGGGGGGGGGATAATATAAATGCAGCATTCAAATGGCTTTCTTTTTTGTTTTCTTATTTGTTTGTTTGGTATGTTGACATGACGTACATACATGACGAATAGTTAGGGGTGCTGTAGGCTCCTGTGGCCCAAGCTGTTAACCCTTTAATGCCAGCAATATGAAGCAATTATCAGAGAATCCCAAAATTTGAAAAATAAGGTCCTAATGAAACCTTTTCTTCAAATTTGTAAAAAGAAACGTCAAAATAAATATGTGTAAAAAGCGTTCAGATATCTATAACCCTTGCTATCTCCTGTTTATTTTTTTTCATGGAACCTGCAGATGCATGTGTTGACTTGCATCTGCATCCATCTTTTTTTTTTTCAAAAAGAAATGTCAAAACTCTGAATTAGTCTCAAAATCATGAAATTTTAGGTGTATCAAATGTGATACATACGGCAATATAGGGTTCGTTGCTCGTTGGGGCAAGGGCAGCTGGTTGGGGGCCCCCTACTGGTTGGGGGCCTAAAGGGATCGTCTACTTTGCCTGAATAGTAGATCCGCCTATGTTGCCAAGTAGAACGAAGGATTTGTTGAACATGCGTTGTTGTGCAAAAATCCTCAAAATGGAAACTAAATTAGCACCAAAAAATGAGTCAAAAAGTAAATGGTTTGAAAACTAGGGCATCCGAAAAGCGAGGTTCTGCTCACCATTCTTGCTTCTCTGTGTTGACCGGCACACGTGGATCTGTAGCCACACACGAAAAGCAACAGATGGGCGGCCTCGAGGCAGCGCCTGAGAGATTTTGCGAGGGTCGAGCGACCGTGTGATCGCCGCAATCAGGTGTGTGTCTCCACAAAGGCCCTGGCTGCTCTTTTCAAGTATCAGGGTCGCTGTGGCCTCGGGACAATTACAGACACAAAACAACAGCGGCATCTGTGGCAGGTAATGATCCCCTCTTCAGAAATCTGCCTAATGATGCCGCTCCACCATTTGTCGCAGTTAAAATCACTGTTGCCCATTGACGCTTTGTCCTCGAGCAACATGTGCCAAACGAGTTACGGCCGCAGATAGACGGTGGAGCAGGTTGACGTGACACCGATGTGGCTTTTATTTACCACAAAGCTGCCACAGAATTGCCACGCAAGGTCAGCTGTGAGTTGCAACATAGTTATCACAGAAGACAAGAAGAACAGTGCCTTCACATTTGCTGCCACTGACAGTGGTAAACTCTCCAGGCACCGTTATAATCTCTTTGTGTAGCTTTTTTCATTGACCCCAATGAGCAAGGGTTCCCACTTTCTCAATGTAGACCTATCACCTCGAATCCCAACATCCCACTTGTTGAAGTGTCGAAAATGAATCTGCACGGTGCTCCAAGTGATCCCCTATTGCGCCTCATATTCTGATCCGGGGGGGACTTTTATCATGACGCTCATAGTGGGCGGCCTCTGTGTTAACATTGTGACCGACAAAGGCCATCATGCCCCTTCAAAGGATGATGGCTCTCTAAAGTGGGCTCTCTCGGTAGCAGCCATTTTCCACTTGACTGGTCCCACACACAAGGGGGGACCGGTAGCCAGCAGCTGGGCCCGACCGGCCGCTGGGGGTGGGGAGAAAGAGATGAATGGGTAGCGGACTAATGGTGACCGTGGAAGGACGTCTGTTTGCGTCAAGAGGTGTTGTCCTTAAGTTTACCCTTGAAAAGACCACTAGTGACACAGCCACTTTGTCAAACTAACCACAATTGTAGCCACGATTGACAAAACCTCCACCAGAAGCTTTTGTTTGTATCCTAACGTGACAGATAATGTAACTGTGTGCTTGGGTCTATCTCAGGATACATTTTCATAAATCACTTCTTGACATCACATCAAGCCGACTGCAGTCTGTAAATTGCCTCCGCGGTGACAACACAAAAGAGGCCCACTGGGATCGAAGGAATTCAGTCTCTATTTGCGGCAGCAAAATTAGCTTGACCTTTTCCCAAAACGTGATCGCGGCGGCCTCCGCGCGAACCCGACAAAGTGCCAACGCAAACAATTTGACGTAACGCCATATCCGCTCACCAAGAACATTTCGTGGGCCCAGCAATAATTAGCTGGCTGAGGCGGGGTAACATTTTTGCACCCCGTCCTGCTGTGAAGCTCTGTAATTGGCCCCCTCATATGGCTCAATCGGGCCCTAGAACAAAGAGTTTCCCGAGGGGAGATCCAGGCTGACCCATGCTAAAACCCCCACAACAATGACAGACGGGAAGCATTTACATATGCTGACAGACTTGTCTCTTCCTCGGGTGAAGTGGTAGGCACTTCATTAAAGCAACATCAATACCTGCTGATGGAAAACGAGGAGCGAGCCCGCTCACGTCACTGTCGGCTCGGCGTTGAAATGACAGCGGCCTGTCACATTCAATTTCAGATAAATGGACAGCGTTTATGAAAGGGAGAGTGTCCGACCCACAAGATGTTTACATTTCACAATTCTTATTACATTCCACCACTAATTACTCCTCAACGTATTTGCTACCATGCATACTTACTATACCAAACCATCCCCTGCCATTCTTCCTATTTTAAATAGATTGGACGTTTATCACAGCCAATGGCAGTGAATATGTTAAAAGGGCAGACAACACCTTTATCTTGTGCATCCCAATGGAAAGACTCTTGTTTAATAAGTTGGAAAAAACACAATTTATTTTTCTGGTGTGTGAATAATGTAATGTCATGTAAATAAAAAACATTTTTAGAGGAAATTGCTAACCTTAGTTTATCTGGTTTAACCAGTCAAATGTGACCATCTCAGTTGTCTGCCCTACATCGTGACATCATTAATACCCGTTATCGCGTGCATCTATGCTCAAGTCTATCAGTGTCACAAAATGGCTACGATCACACACGGTGTCTTTTTTGTGTGTTTAAACATTTTCTCTTTTACCAGAAAATCACAATTTGCATACTTCAATTATTTGAGCAACTAGCTTTAAAATGAATGTCATTTATACTAGGTGTTGTTCTTCCCTTTAAATAAGGTGCCGTAGTTGAAAAGAATGTTGTCTAAAACTAAAAATTTGAAGTAAAAATCTAATTAAAAAAAGCTATTCAAGCAAATAATGACATCCCCTGGTATAAACCTTTCCAATGGGTGAGGAAAAATTTTTTAAAAATTTAAAAATTAAAATTATAATACAGTGGTGCCACAACATTCGAACGCATCGACACAGCTTTCAACATCCGACGTAAAATTTGTCATTTGTCTCAACGACCACATGCTCGAAATACGACGATTTACGACGGCGTCACAATTTGATTGTTTTCTAGCCAGACGGTAGCACAGCGAATTTCCTTGAGAGAAATCAACATGGATGCCAAGGAGGTTAAAAAATAAAATATATATATATATACGCAGTTAAAAACACTGCAATTTTTTTTGGGTAGTGAGTAATCTAATTAATTTTACCATCTTTGCAATGCCATTATCGTTACTGAGGATGTAAAGGGCCATGTTTGTGCGTTACTACAATTTGGTTGAATGACGCTTACATTGTCTGACTTGACACTTCACTTCACAACACTTTCTGCCTCCCTGCCCTGGGAAGGGGGAGGACGGAAGGGTGTGGTGACGCCGCTGCAAACGCGATAATGTTTGGTTAGGTGACTCGGAGCATTGGCAGAGCATTTGCGTTCTTGTTAGCGTTAGCATTTAGCATGATGAGAGTCAAACTCTTGGGCAGCTTTTTTTTTTTTTTACATACAGTTCGTGGTGTCCAGTCGGGTACAATTTATTGAAAATAATGTACGGTTTTCCTGCTGAGTATGCATTATCATCACCAAGTTGTCGTTGTACTTGTAGACGCTACAATATAATAATTTTTAAATTACCAAATATAGTTACTTGCTCTAAACTTTTCTTCAATAACGTATCCATTAACCTTTTGTGATGTTTTTTAATCAAACAACTAGAGCTAAGGCAGCATATTGAAAAATACATACTGAAGGGAAAATAAACCGTCATCGCACACACCATATAATTGTTTGCATTAGTCTAACACATTCATCTGACTATTGTTTAAGCAGACTCCACTACATGCCCTTTGACACAGTAAGGTGAATCACCTTATACCGGGCTAATGAGCGGGAGATGAGAAAAATGGTACAGTTTCTCGTAGGCACCGTCTAACTGTTTGCATTACTCTAACACACGTAATATAAATAATCGGGAAATAGTATCATTTTCATATTTACGGTAGGACTGCACTACTAATATAAAAGAAATAGCACACCATAGTTAAATGAGAAGAAAGAGAAGAGATACACAATGCCGTCTTATCACAGAAGCCCAACACGTGCATCACGAACAAGATTGACGCACCAACTCTTGCAATCAGCTCTCCCAGCAAACTCCAAGGACAAAGCGCTTTGTCCTAAAACAAGTAGAGATAGCCCGGACAACAAAGTTGATAGCGGGCGTCCCATCCGCGCACGAACCTAAGCCGCCCAAAACCGGCCACAGAGGGGAAGACCCAAAAGCAATGCCCAGACACACCTTCGGACACACCTTCGACACGGCCTGCTCCACCAAGCACTTTAAAAAGACTGGACACTGAGATAACACAAATTTTGCTGCTCGGAAACATGTAGCCTTGTTTTGGATCCAGAATTGTCCCTCCGTCGTCTGTTTTTTGCCTTGTTTTTGACCATTGTCGACGAATAAATTGTCAACCTGCTTTTGGCGAGTCTTTTTCAAACTTTTGGAACATGGAGTCAGTACAAAGGGTTAATATCAGAGGTGGACGCACGAAGTTCTGCCTTCCTGGTTGGTGCGCGCGGGGGCAGCATCGGCCGAGCGGCACTTGTTTTGGCTGTCGCTGTTTCCGTGCGTCTTGGCCGGGGGGGGGGGCGAATTTCAACAATACATACAAATTAGGGGTGTGACGATACACACAAGTCACGGTTCAGTACGTACCTTGATATGGGGGTCACGGTTCGGTGTGGGATCAGAACAACAGGAAAAACAAAAAGGCTTTTTATCCTCATAATAATTGAAAGTTTGTATACCGTTACACTCTTATATCGGTGATTTTTTTTTTTTTTTTTTTTTTTTGAGGGGGAGGGAATGAAAAAAAAACAGTTCTTTTGAGGGGGAGGGAATGGGGAAAAAAAACAATTCAATCAGTTAATATACACATCTTTTATGTGAAAGACGTTATAAAATGTATAATGTAATAACGTGTAGAGCATGAAAAGTTACTTTGCTGAGTATCTAATTACTCTTACAATGAGGTAACTGAGTTACTAACTCAATTACTTTTTGGGAGAACTAATTTGTAACTGTAACTATTATTTTAAAGTATGATTAAAACACTGCTTACTGGTGAGGACATATCAAGGCTATTGACAAGAGGCTCCGGGTGCTTTTCAAGTCACTCACAGGTGGAGCATCTGTCGATTCAGCGATGCAAGCTCCAGTAGCTCCGGCTCTCACACGATTCTTGGTCTGCATTGACGGAGTCGTGTTATCCAGTTAGAAGCAGATTTTCCGTCCCGTATCACTCATTTAACAGAGAGGCGCTGGCAGACTTAAGAAGAGGGATGTCGTTGTGTGTGTGTGTGTGGAGGGGGGGTGCTTGTATGTGTGTGCATGCACGGCGGGGGTCCCCACTCTTCATGAGGTACCATCCCGACCAGATGGACCTCTCAGCGGCGTAGTATGCGAAACACTCGCATGGCAGAGGAGATCGCAGGATCGGCATCCAGGTGGCTGCAGCCCCTCCTGACCAGCTGGACAAGCGATGAGACCATCTGACACTCACGGCAAAATGATACACTTTTCTTCACTGCATTGTTGTTTTGTCTGAGCGCAAAGGCCCTGAGCTAATCAAGGAATGGAGCTGATGAAGCTTCAAGACAAAATCCTTTTGACTGCTAAAACAGCAGAAGCGCATTCAAGGTCATGGAATGAAAAGGAGGAGTGTATCATAATCCTAGTAGCATAACGGCTTCAAGTGTCATTTCGGATTTATTCACTGCCATTGACTAGTACAGTATACTCAACAATTATGTTTTGGGTGGGGGAGCATCTGACGCAGCTTCACTGTGAAATTAAAGATCAGAAACACTTCCTGCCCATAATTGCTGTCATAGGCTCCAGTTCGTCCACGACCCTCGTAAGGATAAGTGGTACAAAATATGAATGAATACAACAATTTTACTGATGCGCAGCCACCTGCAGGTGGCAAACACACACTATTTTAAATGTAAGATTATCCCAGTTTTGAGATGAAATTTTCATTTAACTTAGCTAAATTGCCATTTGGTAGATTCAGTTTGTACAGTATATTTTCACAGCACAGAATATTTAGTGAATCATGGAAGATTAGTCAAAATGCTCCAAAATGGCCAGAAATTAATTAATCTTTCAGTGTGGAAATGAGAATTTCGGTGCAGGCTGGAGTGTCAAAAGGACCACACCGTAGTTATTTTTTTTCCTGCATATTTCCGGCCATTATCTTTGTAAACCCATATAAATGTATAATTGCCTCATGTTACTACATGAAGACAAATTGAATTGTACCTGATTTTAATGAGGCACCAGGATAACTTTTCCTTTTCCTAACTATTCCTTTTTTAAGAGGGATTGATAACAAATTAATGTTAGCAATATATTAATGTTTTTAAAAGCAGTTTTGGTATTTTGGCAAGAAACATTTGCTTTTTTCAGGCCACACAAAATGATGTGGCCTTAGTTTGGCACTATAGTGGTGTCAGCTGTCAGTCATCTAAGTCATGGTACAGTGTATCACATAAGTGAGTACACCCCTCGCATTTCTGCAGATATTTAACTATATCTTTTCATGGGACAACACTGACAAAATGACAATTTCACACAATGAAAAGTAGTCTGTGTGCAGCTTATATAATAGAGTTAATTTATTTTCCCCTGAAAATAACTAAAAAATAGTCATTAATATCTAAACCCCTGGCAACAAAAGTGAGTACACCCCTTAGAAACTATGTACATCTCTAAATGTCCAAATTGATTACTGCTGGTCATTTTCCCTCCAAAATGTCATGTGACTCGTTACAGGAGTGCTGTCAGCATTGCTGCAGAGATTGAAGAGTTGTGGGTCAGCCTGTTAGTGCTCAGACCATACGCCGCACTCTACATCAAATTAGTGTGCATGGCTGTCACCCCAGGAGGAAGCCTCTTCTGAAGACGGTACACAAGAAAGCAGACCATAGGACATCGTTCCAGTAACCCATGTGCTTTGTTTACATGTCGTCAGCAAACTGTTTGCGGGCTTATCACATAGCGGCAACCCGCCCGGCAGCGAGCCAGTTACCGCTCGTTCTGCTGCTACGGACAGGAGAGCTCGCCGGGGAAGCAGCTGGAGAGTACCGCCAGACAAAACAGCCAACATCTGAGGAGCGTGTAGCTGCCACATGGTCAAAACGAATATGGTGTAAAATAATGCTTTACCACACGATGAAGACGTAAACAAAGAGCGGTGTGCAGTTGTTGTGCAGCTAACATGGCAGGATGTGGCTGAAGAGAACTTTTCTCTACATGTCTGTTCATGATCAAACGTAAGTAAATATTCCTTTATTTAAATTTGCAGTGTTTACTTTATAATCGCTGTATTCGCGGCCATTTTTAACACAAAGTTGCAATTTCTGATACGGTTGAAAATTTGACAGAACACCGGGCACACGAAGAGGACAATAAGCTGAGTATAGCGCTCTCCCGGCGGGGGGGTTGTGCGACAAACCGCCGAACATCGGCCAAGTGGCATTTTCGGTAGATAATCAGCCACAAAATGCAATCCACCTCCGTATTAAAACGTGTACCATGATCCCAGTATTTGACATAATACAAAATACAATGTTTACTCATTTCCTACTAAGTCCATTGGTCCCACTGTAGTAGGGCTTGTTTTGGACAATATCTGCAGTGAACGGGAATCTTTTGAAACCCGAAAAAGGCTCACACGCCTCTCCCTGGTGGAGCAACAATTTTCTGCAGCTGTTTGGCTGGCGTAATGCGAAAAATAAACGAATTAATCCGCAAAATCAGCTAAATCCGCAGTCCATCTGCATGCTATAAAGAAATGCTGTATTGTGAGATGCTGACCCGGGTAACGTCACATTCGCATTCATCCCAAACCCGAGACTAAAGCCGGAAGTCACTAATTTTCAATGAAAATTAGAATATAGAATATACAGTATAAAACGAATGCTTCCACACGCGTCCATTTCAATCAGGAGCATAAAACACTGCATGAAAAATGAAATAAATATGTTTTTTGGTGTCATACGCAGTTTAAGGTTTCATTTCAGGTTTTTAAGCCAAAGTTCATGTTTCATCATTACGTTTCAAACTTGACAGACTTAGAAGGAAGTATGGTTTGTGGAGGATTCTGTGGATGCGTTGCCATGATTTATGAGCATCCTTGGAAAAAGTGGCATGAAGACTCAACATATCCGAGTGAGAAGGTCCCATCTGTGTTTTTCCTCAGGGGCTGAGCAGGGCCAATTTGGGCCCAATTTGCCTTCCTTATCTTTCTGTTTTTACTCAGTGTCGGGGTCAGGGAAGCTCCCAAGTGACCAGCGGCAGAAGCAACAGCCACAACGGCCCCTGCTGAGCAGCAGTAATTAGAGCCCCCCCCTGCACTCCCCCGGCCCTTTGCGAAGGGCATAGGAGGAGGTGAAGCAGCTGCCGATAGGGAAACCTTCTCTGTTATGCATTGCCGCTTGGTGTCCTTTCATCGTATTCAGTATCTTTTCTCACAGATTTGGTTTCCACATGCCAACAAGTGGGGTGCTGAGATTGGTGATGAGGTTGGCACTCCATTGAGAAACAGTCAACCCCCATTTATCCACCTGTCATGGGTGGAAATCAGATAACACAAAACACTCGAATCTCTCTTTGCCTTTGAAAATATGTACACGGAAATTGAATTATAATTTCCAGTCCCCCGAACCTGCAAAACTTTATAAAGGAAGAAGCAACATATAATAACACAGATTAATAGAGAGCAGCCAATATACTGTATTGACAGCCGTTTTGGAGCATTTTCACTGATTTTTCAAGATCCATAGAATGTTGTGTTGAACTGCACGAAATGAAAGAACAGAATTCTTCTGGAAAAATGTTTGCTTTTTCTGTTCTTTAGTAATCCGCAAAATAACATGGGTTGGTTTTATCCAAATGCTGTCCTTTATCCCAGATGCCTTCTTTTGTCATTACAAACTGGCCTGATCTCAGATTTATCACGGAGCATCGCATCGCTGCAATCTACTGTGGGTTGTGCAGCATTAAAATTGTTTCCAAGTTTTGAAATCCACAGTGAAAGCTGTATGTAGATTCCCCCCATACCACCCGCACCCCAGGTGAAGTGGTTAACACATTTGCTTTGCATTGGTAATTTTCAAGGTTCACATCTGGACTCCGGCCTCCCTGCGTAATGAGTTATTCATATCCCAGCTTGTGTGGGCTTTCTCCCATCTTGAATACTCAACACTGCACTGACTTGTCTAGATGGCACTTTTCTCAACTGCTTATAAATGCATAACCTGTGTGAGTGAAATGTCGCCATACGTGGAACAAGCTTGAACAGCAGCTTAAGGTCTTTGGAATCAAAATCTCTGCTCATCAAATCCAGTCACGCTCAAACCAGAAACACACCGAGTTTTGTAAAGCGCAAACGAAAGAAAAAGAGGTTTTTGTTGGATTTTCCGTGACATCCTTTAGAGGTGAGCCTACGCCATCTAGTGCTCAAAAGAAACATTGCTGCTGTTTTTGGTTTTGTAAATTGATCTTGACTGAAGGTATCACTGAAAAAAAAATACTGATGTCAATTTATTGCACACAGTTTCAAGTGTCGAGCAACCTGAATGTTTGTATTTCACCCCAGCCCTCCCCCAAAATGTGAATCAACCTTTTAAAAGGCTTTAACATGAGCTAATGAAATGTTGATACCAAATATTAAGTGGTTAAAATGAAAATGTTCTCAACAGCAAAACGGAACAAGTAAAAGGCATAAATGACAGTTTTACAGTTCCATTGCAGTATGGTAGAATGAATTTTACCCACACTATTGGTCTTTAACACAAAAATATTAGGGGTAAACAGTGGCGGTTCGAGGATTTTTCTGAAACGGGGCAAGAGAGGGCCACGTGTAACCCTCAGGGCCGAAATGTCACTGCCATCTTTGTTCAGTGTTTGTTTTGGTCAACAAGGCAATATGCAGATTAACCTGCATGTGGCAGTAAAAACCAGTAAGAACTAGTAAAATTTGTAATAATTTGTATTTAATCACACTGTGTGCAAGTAAGGATCCAATACATGGAACAATAATTTTAATTTGTATTCATGGCGGAAAACACTCAGGTGACTTGAAGTTCCGCTCTGAGACCCCCAATTTGCCCAACTTTCAGAATTGTCCGATATGCATGTGTGATACATCATTGGAAAGCTTAAAATCTCAATTTTCTGGGGGAAGAAAAAATTTGAACTGGAGGGCGTTTTAAAAATTTTTTTTTTTTAATTTAAACAGCAAAACCCTATCTGGAGACGAGACCACGCGAGAGCAGAATTACAGATGCCATGAGTTTAAGGAGATATTATTGTGTACTTTACTTGTTTCGATCCAAAAACTCCATGTAGCATATATCACTGAGTGTCAAGACACAGCTGTGAATGGCCACAGCTGGATTTTGGGGGGATTTTATGGATGAAACATGGTTATATAACAAGGGTCGCGATGCAGAAATTGCAGACATCAAGGAGTGGTCGAGATTTTATTTTTCATACATGTACCCTTTTAAATGTTTTTTTTTTTTTTTTTTTTCCTTTGTTTGGGTTGATTATTTATCATCTAACATATCAGACAAAATTCGACAGTAACAAAAAAATACAATTAAGCAATAGTTATGAGATAAATATCCGTGATTTTTTTTTTACGGACGCCATTTTTTTTTCATGGTGACATAATTTTTTTATAACGTTTAAAATATGTGAGTAAACAATTTTTTTAAGGTTTTTTTTTTTTTTTTTTTTTTTACAAAAAATGAGACATTGACTAACAGTGTTGTGCACGTTACTTTAAAAAAGTAATTAGTTACATTACTCACTACTTCTTCCAAAAAGTAACTGAGTTAGTAACTCAATTACTCTATAGTAAAAGTAACTAGTTACCAGGGAAAGTAACTATTTCCGTTACTTTAAAAAGAACTTGTTGTATGTCGAAGAATTTGAAATTTTCTGAGCAGCATTCGAGTCAGCGGAATAGAGAAGAACAGACAGGTAGTTAACTTGTTAGGTGCTTCAGCAGATTTGAATTGCTTACCACAGATGTCGACAAAAGCTTTGCCCCGGGACATAAATTACACATTACATGCAGGTTCTTTCCTTTAATATCGACAAACTAGAAATAGTGTCTATATCTCCACCTCTTAAAGGACAATTTTTCTTCTGAATGCTCTGCCATCCTGACCCTGAGCATCTGTTTTGCATGTGTGTGTTTGCTGCACGCGCTGTTCCGGGTTGCTTGTGAAATCCCCGGCTCTGATTGGCTTACCAAGACACATGACTCTAACCCTCAGCCAATCACAATCACTTCCATCGCATCTCTCGAGGGGCTGCATTCAGGTAGGCCCGTTTCCTGACAATTCACGTCACCTTCAAAGCATCTTCCGTCCTCAAGATGGAAGCAGAATAATTGCTGGCTGACAGTGGGAGATGGGAACGAGGCTAGCATCAGGTGTAGCAAACACAGAAACGTTACCAAACTTTGGAAAGCATTGTCTAATTGAATGAGCAGGGACAAAAAGCTTGGAGTCAGAAGTACGTGCGCTATTCTCGAACCTGAACGCACCCCAAGTCTTGGATGACAAATCAACAGAGCAGAGTCTCGACTCGACACGGCTGGTAGTTTCTTTAATATATTCAGAGTAAGTAACGCACCGCTTTTGACCGTCAGTAACGGTAACAGCGTTGTAACAGCGGAAAAAGTAATTAGATTACCCCGTTACTGAAAAAATAACGCCGTTACGTAACGGCGTTATTTATAACGGCGTTACTCCCAACACTGTTGATGAATGATTCTAACCTAAAAACGCCAGACATTTTGAATAATAAATATAATTAATTACCTTCGTTTTATGGCTGGGTTAAAACAAAAGCAGGGTAAAACGGACAAATTAAAAATAGTATATATACAGTGCCTTGCAAAAGTATTCGACCCCCTTAAATTTTTCAACCTTTCGCCACATTTCAGGCTTCAAACATAAAGATATGAAATTTATTTTTTTTTGTCAAGAATCAACAACAAGTGGGACACAATCGTGAAGTGGAACAACATTTATTGGATAATTTAGACTTTTTTAACAAATAAAAAACTGAAAAGTGGGGCGTGCAATATTATTCGGCCCCTTTACTTTCAGTGCAGCAAACTCACTCCAGAAGTTCAGTGAGGATCTCTGAATGATCCAACGTTGTCCTAAATGACCGATGATGATAAACAGAATCCACCTGTGTGTAATCAAGTCTCCGTATAAATGCACCTCCTCTGTGATAGTCTCAGGGTTCTGTTTAAAGTGCAGAGAGCATTATGAAAACCAAGGAACACACCAGGCAGGTCCGAGATACTGTTGTGGAGAAGTTTAAAGCCGGATTTGGATACAAAAAGATTTCCCAAGCTTTAAACATCTCAAGGAGCACTGTGCAAGCCATCATATTGAAATGGAAGGAGCATCAGACCACTGCAAATCTACCAAGACCCGGCCGTCCTTCCAAACTTTCTTCTCAAACAAGGAGAAAACTGATCAGAGATGCAGCCAAGAGGCCCATGATCACTCTGGATGAACTGCAGAGATCTACAGCTGAGGTGGGAGAGTCTGTCCATAGGACAACAATCAGTCATACACTGCACAAATCTGGCCTTTATGGAAGAGTGGCAAGAAGAAAGCCATTTCTCAAAGATATCTATAAAAAGTCTCGTTTAAAGTTTGCCACAAGCCACCTGGGAGACACACCAAACAAGTGGAAGAAGGTGCTCTGGTCAGATGAAACCAAAATTGAACTTTTTGGCCACAATGCAAAACGATATATTTGGCGTAAAAGCAACACAGCTCATCACCCTGAACACACCATCCCCACTGTCAAACATGGTGGTGGCAGCATCATGGTTTGGGCCTGCTTTTCTTCAGCAGGGACAGGGAAGATGGTTAAAATTGACAGGACGATGGATGCAGCCAAATACAGGAACATTCTGGAAGAAAACCTGTTGGTATCTGCACAAGACCTGAGACTGGGACGGAGATTTATCTTCCAACTTGACAATGATCCAAAAGCCAAATCTACAATGGAATGGTTAAAAAATAAACGTATCCAGGTGTTAGAATGGCCAAGTCAAAGTCCATACCTGAATTCAATCGAGAATCTGTGGAAAGAGCTGAAGACTGCTGTTCACAAACACTCTCCATCCAACCTCACTGAGCTCGAACTGTTTTGCAAGGAAGAATGGGCAAGAATGTCAGTCTCTCGATGTGCAAAACTGATAGAAACATACCCCAAGCGACTTGCAGCTGTAATTGGAGCAAAAGGTGGCGCTACAAAGTATTAACGCAAGGGGGCCGAATAGTATTGCACGCCCCACTTTTCAGTTTTTTATTTGTTAAAAAAGTTTAAATTATCCAATAAATTTTGTTCCACTTCACGATTGTGTCCCACTTGTTGTTGATTCTTGACAAAAAATTAAAATTTTATATCTTTATGTTTGAAGCCTGAAATGTGGCGAAAGGTTGCAAGGTTCAAGGGGGCCGAATACTTTTGCAAGGCACTGTATATATATATATATATATATATATATATATATATATATATATATATATCAGAGGTTGCGCTAGACTTTTTCGTTGTCTGTCATTTTGACTGACAGGGTCATAAAAATCCGGTCATAATCTATTTTTACCCGTCACTTAAATTTTTAAAATGATGATAATGACATTGTGCTGACCCTTTGTTTGGCATAATTCACCTCACGTACTTGTGTGTCCATTTGGCCGAGCGCGTTAGCGGCTACGACACAGTCACGTGACAGAGACACTTAAGAGTCGCGCGCGTTCCGGCTTGAATAGAGAGTTCACAGAGAGCAGCAGAGCTACAGCGGCTGGACACAGCAATTCGAGCTAACAAGACTCTTAACATTGCATACCGCTTCAACATATTCAATAGTATTTAGTTTTCATTCATTTTAAATTAATATTCTGTCTGAACAAGCTTAACAGAGAATCCACACCATGCCATCACACATCAAGCAGATGAATATGTAACTTTTTCTCCGCAGTGACAAAAATAGCTGACTGTGGCCCCAGTAGGTAGGCTACATTATGGAACAATGAAATTAACAGTTCACCTGCTGTAGCCTGAACGGAGTCTTACACCTTCCTCCTGGTGCGCATGGACTTGAATTGCGTGCCCGCTTGTGCAGTCCCTGTTTTTTCACCTCTTTTATCAACACCATCGTCGTTTTGGGGCTTTTTGAAGAAACTTCGGACACTCAGTTGCCTTGACATTTTTCAGAGTAAGGCCAACGACGTCATGCATCAAGAGAGACAATAGCTAATTAATATGCTCACTCGCCACCCTGTGGTCTGGGGTGTGAATTGCAACCTGTCAAAATGACAGGTGGACTTCAGTTTTTTCCGTCACCGTTTGAAAAAATCGGTCAACCACGGAAAATATTCGGTTAACGCGACCCCTGATATAAGTGCTGAGAACAATTTTTACTGTTTGTAAAGTGGGTCACACTGTTGATTGCTGCAGCTCTCTTAGCAGCTATATTTAAACATCCTATTTGTGGTCCGAGTCCATCCGTAACATGTACTGAATTAACAGTATTTGCAGCATTATCTATAGTCACTGGTATGGGTTGATTTGGCCTTGCCTGGCACGGCCAGACTGTTCTCCCTGTATTTTTCAAACACTGAGAGAAAAGTCTGGGAGCCAGCCCATTAACGGCCTCTCGAGCAGGTACAAAATCAATCGACAAATCAGATTCTTTTATTTGCGTGACGTATTCTTTACGAGCAACGTCACTCTTGCGCATCGGAAGTCGTCTCCACAACAACACAGATGGTGAACAGGAGAGCCGAGAATATGTTCCAATCCACGGTAAACTCAGTTTTAAATTACTAAAAACACATCGACACGAGTCATTGACAACAGTCTGTCTCGCGCTAGCCATGTTGAATAAACTCCGCTCTCCTCTTATGTTTACTTCCGCGCGCAAGTCCCTCGTCCTGCCTCACGTCTGCCCGTCGCTGATTGGTCCACTCCGCTGTCTGTTTGCTGTGGCTTGCTCCGCCCTGGAAATTGTATCCGCTGAATGGTGGCCAGACTCAATAGCTGGAACAGCGGTGCGTCTGGTGTACCAGGCAAGATTTGGCCTGCTTAACTGTCATTCAGTCATGGCGGTTGCTATTTAATCAATGTAGTCTATGGACTACGCGTCGCTCTGGGCTCACGCAGCTAATGGCATGGGATCTAATGTAGTACATCTAGGTTGCTATTTCATGATATGTAGTGTGTGCGCGCGAGAGTTGGCATGGGATCTAACATAGGACATCTAGATTGCTATTTGATGATATCTAGTGTGCGTGCTGCGCCGCTGGAGTGTTTTCTGGCCACAGAAGTCACTTCTGCTCATTACTGCACAACACCAGCATATTACAATCGACTTTCATAAACAGGACGAGTTTGAAGTACGGCGCTCTTAATTTGCTACTCATTGTTCATCATGAAACCATGAGTTTGCTGAGTCTCCCACGGTCTTAACCTTTCTGATCCCACCGGCGCTACAACAGCAAGCGTTAGCTTATGCATGCTAATCGTTTGTGAATACCATGTTAAATGAGCAGCGTAACATCGCGGATATGCGTTGTAGTGTACATCCGCAATATTGAAGACGAAGGTGTAAATTTCGTGTGGTAATTTCGAGACAAAGACATACAGAGGTAATGATTTGGAAAGTTAGCTCACGTTGGGAGGACAGTATATTTGCTTTCAAATGATGCCAGTAGATGGTATCGGCGCCCTAAATGTTGGTACTCGTCGATACCGATACCACCAATTCGGGCCGGATCGGATCCCTGCCAATACTAGTATCGGTATCGGTGCAACTTTAATATATATATGTGTGTGTGTGTGTGTGTGTGTGTGTGTGTGTGTGTGTGTGTGTGTGTGTGTGTGTGTGTGTGTGTGTGTGTGTGTGTGTATTTTAAGCCAAAACAACTGTTGTGTTTGATAGAACAATATGTCTATATGCTGCTATAGGAGTTTCATGTTGCATTAAGCCCCCGAACTATTTTTAATTTGTCCGTTTTACCCTGGAACCCCAGTTTACAGACATCGCGCAAACGCTTTTGTTTCAACCTCGCCATAAAGAGGAGGTAAGTAATTATATTTATTATTCAAAATGTCGGTCATTTTTAGCTTAGAATCATTAATTGATGTCTAAATTTTAGTTTAAAAAAAACAAAATGACGTTAAAAAATTATTCACTTGCATATTTTAAACTTTTAAACGAATTAGGTCACAATGAAAAATTTGGCGTCTGTAAAAAAGTCACGGATATCTAATAACTATCGCTTAATTGTATTTTTTTTTTGTTACTGTCGCATTTTCCCCGATATGTTAGATGATAAATAATCGATCCAAACAAAAAAAGTTTGGAAAAATAACGTTTAAAAGAGTAACTATATGAAAAAGAAAATCTCAACCACTCCTCTTTGTCTGCGATTTCTGCATCGCAACCCTTGTTATATCACCATGTTCCACCCATAAAATAAAAGTCCGGCTGTTGCCATTCACAGCTGTGTCTTGACACTCGGTGATACACGCTACGTGGAGTTTTTGGATCAAAACAAGGTAAGTACACTCGTTAAAATTGTGGCATCTTTAATTCTGCTCTTGCGTGCTCTCGCCTCCAATTAGGGTTTTGCTGTTTAATTTTTTTTTCTTTAAATGCCTCCTGTTCAATTTTTTTTTTTTTTTCAAAATTGAGATTTTAAGCTTTCCAAGGATTTATCACACATGCATTTCGGACAATTTTGAAAGCTGGCTAAATTGAGGGTCTCAGAGCGGAACTTTCAGTCACCTGAGTGCTTTCCGCCATATATATATACTGTATATGTATATTATAATTTTTTTTAAGCCATTTTCAACATGAAAAGCAGCATCAATATTTAACATACTCAAGAAACAACAATACAGTATCTCATTAGCTCTCACTTCAAAAAAGAATGATTCGCCGATTGCCATGCTTTGTGCTATTCAAGGTGGGGCCAGTGCCCCTGTGGCCACACCTCTAAAACCGCCACTGGAGGCAAAGGGTAAGTGCCTTGAGATAGCAAGCATAAAACTGCGACAAGGATTAAGTCGACAAAAGGAGGGTGGCGGACACAGCCTACCATTGGTCCTCAGCTATTCCCTATCTTCTGGATCGAATCAACTGAATTAACTAACTACTGAATTATGAACCAATCCACTGGATCTAATCAACATAACGAGCACATTGCCACGATCGGCAATGTACTATTGAGAAAATGAACAATCAGAGGGGATGGTTACTATTAAAAAAAAAAAAAAATTTTTTTTTAAAACTTGTAATCACTACGAAATCTGAATGTCAAAAATTAATATTCGATATTTTCTGCGTCCTATATGGTATACTGGGGACGGGTTTCAATAAGCTTCGGCTTCTGCCGTCAGCCCTTTTCTTTTCGGGTTGAATTAATTGTAAACACATATAAATGCTGTATGTTTGTTTGGATTTGTCATGCCTGAAGGGGAAAAAAATAAATAAATCCTATCCTATGCTATATCCTGCTCATATCTCAAGATAGGAGCTTTCTTTTTTTTTCTTTTTTTTTAATTAATTTATTTATTTGATAAAAATAAAACTTTGACTTGCAAGTAAGTAACCTGACTGTCCAGACTTCTCCATTTAGATGGGAAAAATATCACTTTTGCTATGACACTGTAATCTGCGGATGAAAAAAAAAAAAGTTAAGTGTTCCAAAATTCAAATCTGTCATCTACTTTTGTGAAAATATCATTTGCCTCCTACCTGCCTTGAAAGTATCTGTTCTCCAACGTTTTTTTAAGCCAATTTTGAAAAGCAGAAGCATGAATTTAGCTGAGGAAAGCTGTCGCATGGTTGCTAATAACTGCAACAGAAAAGGAGGTGGCACTTACACATTTCAACAGACATGCCAACACGCAAGCAAAGCTTTCCGGGACTTGTAGTCTTAGGTGTGAATGGACCAAGCTACACATTTGATATAATTTCTTTGTAGGCCAGATTGAGTTTGATGTATGTGCTCTAATCATTCTCTATTTAATATGGAATCGTTACTGAGATCCCAAACAGTCTTTTAAGCAACACAAGCATTGTCAGTGTGGACATTTTGTATTACAGAAGTCCCCGGCCTGAAAGAGTGTCAGGACATTAACTAGCGGAAACATGATCACCGAGCCCAGCAGCGAGCCCGCCTGTGCTGCGGCTCCACACCAAACCAGGGCACTGTGACTACGGTCACGCAGGATCACGCCCACCATCACTTTGACGTAAGACAAGGTCCCAGTGAACGAGAGCCACGACAGAACCTGGGTAAGGAAGAAAGCAAAACATTGGACAAAGCCAGTAAATCAAAATCAATACAGTAATGTTTCTCTATTTACCAGGAAAGTCAAGCTTTTTTCCATTCTTAAGTAATCAGTAGTAGAACAAGAAGCGTAGTGGTTTGAAATTTTTAATTTTACAGACAAACTGGGCGAAACCTTCTCTCACGCTTACCCATTGAAAAACCTTCTAGACAAATATGAGTTTTGTTGGCATTAAACAGTTGCCAATTGGAAACTTTCACGGCATTCAGTGAGTTGAACAGTGAGTTTGCATAGGGACGGTAGGGACATAACACCAGCAACTTTTCAGGATGCTGAAGGAATTTGGACCTCCCGGCCCAGAAGCGCACGGGGAGGCCGGCAACAGAACGGAAATGTGCTCCGCCACCCGACCCCTCCGAGCGGAGCCAGGCCAGGAGGAAGCCAAACTCCGCGCGTTCCTGTGTTAACCCTTTGTTCTGACTCCAAGCTCCAAAAAGTCTAAAGAAGGCTCACCGGAAAACAGGTTGACAATTTAATGATTCACAGAGGTCTAAAGAACAAGGCAAAAACAGACGACGGAGGTACAGAGGCTGGATCCAGGGTCGTGTCACAACGGTTACATAGGAAATGTTTCCGAGGAGCGACAAATTGTTATCAGTGTTCAGTCTTTTTAACGTCTTTGCTGACGCGGGTCTTGTCGAAGGCGTTTCTGGGCGTTGCTTTGGGGCCGCCCCCGCTGTGGCCGGCCCTGGGCGGTTTAGGTTCGTGCGCGGATTTGGGACGCCCGCTATCCACTTCGCTGTCCGGGCTGGTGGTGCTTGTTCCAGGACAAAACGCTTTGTCCTTGGAGTTTGCTGAGAGCAGATTCCCCGAGTATGTGCGTCACTCATGATAAGACGGCATTGTGTATCTCTATTTCTTCTCATTAAACTATGGTGTGCTATTTATTTTATATTAGTAGTGTAGTCCTACCGCAAATATGAAAATGATACACATTTCCTGATTAATTATATTACGTGTGTTAGCCTAATGCAAACAGTTAGACGGTGCCTACGAAAACCTGTACCATATGTATGTGTTAGACTATATATGTGTTAGACTAATGCAAACAGTTATATGGTGTGTGCGATGACGATATCGTTTCCCCTTCAATGCTCAAATTGTCCCCACCAACTTTTAAGCAACTTTTTTTGCATTATGTAATTACTTCAGTTATATATGTAATTTATATTGTCTTCCAATATGTTGTTAGGATAGAATTGGCCCTACCATTATTAAGTGAATTACAGTACTTTCATTATGTTCAGACTAACATTGACCCCTTTTTCACTTGCCGAATGTGCCAGTCCATTTTTTCCCCTCAAAAGCACGTTTGATTGGCTGATGACATGATCCACCCCCCCCCACACACACACACACACACACACAATCACAGCCTGAGTCCCGACACAAATACTGTACAACATGCCTCCTCCGCCCCCTTCGAAGACGGGAATATTAGAATTTTTTTCCACTCGCAGCAGCCACTGTAAGTAACCATTAATTTCCCTACTGAAAGTCCGACCTGCATCAGAGTTAGCATAACATTAATCTGTAGGAATTTCCCAAACTCGAGTAGGAAGCTGCTTTGAGAGAAATATCCTCCTGTATGTGTTTTCTTCTGTTAGCCTTAATTAAACTATGAGAAATGTAGTGTAGCGAGGTTTACCGCCTTCTCACCGATTTTCATTTTTATTTTATTTATGTGGTGTTAAAGCAGCCCAAAGAATCTTTCATTTTTTGTTAAATTGCTGTGCTTGTGGACAAAAGCAGTAGTGTTTACCTGAAGGAAGGCTCCATTTCTGTTTATTTTTGTTATACACCAAGAAGTTTTTTTCAGTTATATTTATTTATTTAGACAGACAGACAATGTTGAGTGGTCTTAAAACAAATGTTTATTTTTTTTCATTCCTGGATCATTAAGAGATTATTAACAGGTTTATATTTATTGTGTCTGTTAATATAATTTAAATTGTTGAAATATTGCAATTTAAATTATCTTAAGTTAAATTAGATTATCTTAAATTGAATTACATTTTCAAAGTGTTTTTGTAGTAGTTTTTGAAAACAAAGGTTTCAATCAAACGGCGTATCATATGAACCAACACATATGCACTGCAAAAGCACACCTCGTTAAAACGAGTTAAATTCCAAGAAATAAGTTAAATGATCTGCCAGTGTTTCAAGTAAATATTACTCACATTTCTTGAAATAAGAAAAATGTTTCATCTTAAAAAAATAAATAAATAAATAAATAAATACATAAAAACAGCTTGTTCGTCAGAAATGTTCATAATTCAAGAATAGATATTGTTCAAACATTATCTGAAAGAAAATTGTTCTGGATTTAGGTGAATAATGAACAACTTTTTGATCTATGGCCCAAATAAGAACACATAGTAATATTTACTTAATTTTAAGTGTAATAATCTGACGTATTAATCTGTTAACTAGTATAACACTCAAAACAGGATGCCGAAAATTATTCGACTAGATTTAAGAAAAATTATCAGATTAAGACGTTATAAATTTGCAGTGTGAAATTTAGAATAAATCAATACAGATTTATTTTTGCATTGATCATTTAGCCTATCATTTAATTAGATTGATATTCGTGAGAAATGTAGCCCTGACCCCCGTTCAACTAATCTGTTTGGGCATATTAAATATCGTACCAGCAAAAAATGTTCATGCATGTAATGCAGTTATATCGTCCCTACCAATATTGAGACCAAACATAACCTTTGGTAAAACCATTGGTCAAAACAAAACCAAGTGATTCTTTCTGGTTCAGGTCACTGGCAGAACTATATGGACCTGAGGTACTTTGTGTGTCTTTTCATATCTTAAACACTTGTCCTTATGTTTTTGCAGTATAATAGAAGAGCATTTCAGTCATTAGACAGCTGGTAATTTTGTTTCACAAGACACTAAAAGGACTCCGCCATTGACCTGAACTGTAAGTCAAACTTAACCAAATTACATGATACTGTATCTTATCGCATTTAAATATGATAACTTATCATGCTATTTACTCACGTTTTAATGGGGGAAATTTGACTTCTGGTTCTATATCGATCAGACTTACTAGCTACTTAAATATGCTGCTTTTCTAAAAAAAAAAATTTTTTTTTAATAAGTCAGATACCACTCATTCAAAATGACTGACGCTGACCTCAACCGGAAAGAGTTGCTTTTTTGTTTTTTTCTGAATGCAGAAGTCAAACTTACCATATTTAAATGTGATAACTGATAACTTTACATTTTGTACCGTGACAGTAAAATTCTTTATTTTTTAGGAGCAATAAAAGGGTTTTCGTAATGTCAATTTTACCTCACTTCTTTTCAAAACAAACAATGTAAACAGCAGTCATTTCATAAAAGTACTATGAACAGAATTACTCAACATTGTTTTGTTAAGACGCTGAACTTTGTCGTTTCCTGGAATAAGCCACCACCAGATCTTATATCATGCTAACTTTACGCAACATGTTTGTGTGTAACTCACAATAATGACTTCTCCTGCCACGGAGCCCTGAAGTAAAGGACAGGGACTCAGAGCGGCCATAGCCATGTTATAGCTGCCAAAGCCTGTCCCCAACAACGTCAGCACCCCCAAAATTACAAGAGATCTGAAAGCACAAGCAGAACTGCACTTACACTTGACGTTATTACACAAATATTGTACAAGTTC
Organism: Corythoichthys intestinalis; assembly: GCF_030265065.1. Lineage (NCBI taxonomy): Eukaryota > Metazoa > Chordata > Actinopteri > Syngnathiformes > Syngnathidae > Corythoichthys > Corythoichthys intestinalis. Next base: position 33,867,427 of record NC_080396.1, read on the forward strand.
TATCCAAAATATCTCCATCTAAAAAAATCTTCATACGTAGTTCACAGTCACCGTCTATTAGATAAATCTTGTCACATATCATTAGAAGACATTACATTAAAATCTCTAAGATCCCACTTTAAAGTTCTGTGCCTTCTATGCTATGATGTACTGAGACTAAAAGCGAAAAACAAGACATATGATTTAAGAAACCCTAACCCTATATCAAAGGAAGGGAGAAGCTTCGCAGCTGTAATGATACCTGTTTTGGAAGAACACGGCAACAGTGCAAGCCACAGGGTTGGCCACTGAAGCCAATGACGCCGAGAGGTGGTAGGCCAGGTTGCCGTAGGGCATGCAGGAGTACGTCTGCACGGAGGGCAGCACGCCGTTGGTGGCGCCATTGACCCAAACCACCAGGAAGTAGATGAAGGTCAGCTGATACACAGAATGATCAGGTTCCTCAGGCAAATGGTTCTCCTCTTCGTTTTGCCATTTGAGTTCCTGAGGGTCAACGTCCACCGCGGGGTTGTCCAGGCCAGAGCAGACCGAAGCTACCGAGCTCGCCATCAAGTTTTCGTGAGTTGGCAGTCGGAGCCTGTTGAGCGCGATGAAAGCGGCCAGACTGATGCACATCATGACCGTCAGGAAGAAGAAGAATACTTCTGTGGAAAAGTTGGGTGGCAAATACTCGGTCTGAAGATTTCCACCCGTTTGGTTTCTGGACATCGCCTGAGTGGCGTTAACGCACTTTGCTACGCCAACACCTTGAGCCAGAGCGACCACGGCTGGGATGAAGCCGCTCAGTCCTTCCCCAATAAAGTACGTGGTGATGTACTTGGCGGGCAGCTGCATCATGAAAGGCAGGAAGGTGACCGAGGAGGTGCAGTCCACCAGAGAGAGGAAGAAGGTGATGACAAAGAAGGCAGTGCTGTGCGACGCGCCGGCCACGACACTGGTTCGATCCCAGAAGAAGGCGAGCAGAATGCAAGACAGGACACCCACGGAGAGGACGGTGTAGATGACAGCCCTCTCATTCAGTAGGCCCGGCCGGGCTTTATGCATGAGCGTAATGAGCAGAGGTCCCAGGTTTGCCGTCTGGATGATGACGGTTAGGTAAGAGGGGAGCTCCCAGCCTTCAGGCAGAGTGTTCACGATGAGTGGCAGCTCTACCCACAGGCCGTTGACAGCCACCCACGAGCCCAGCCCAAAGGCGCATGCCAGCATGTGGACCGTCAGCGCCATTGCACTCAGGTCCGAGTAGGACGAACCGCTTCTTGTGCTGATTAACACACCTGCGTGATGTAAACAAACCAAAATTATACCTACAAAATCAGCACTTCTTTGAAGAACCACATTTTTGACAAATTTTTGCAGGAGTCCAGAACTTCTAAAGGGTTGATACACTTTTCCCCCCCACTTTATGTTTGAGTAAAAGGAACATTTTGGGGTCCCTTCAAATTCAAAGGGGCTGTGCAGTGTGCAGTCATTTTGATTTGTTTATACACTGTAAAAAAATAAATAAATAAAACATTCAAAAAGTTATGCTTACTTCAGGTTTTAAGTAAACTAAACATTAAGTTTTCGTCATGAACTTATTTATTTTTTCTTTATTTATTAGTATTTGTAACTCATCATCTTAACACCGTCAACTTTATAAAAATGAGTTATGCTAACTTCAATGATCATGTTTTGGAACAACTGTGCGTAAGCTGAGCTTGAAAATGGTAACTTGTGCTAACTTGAAATGTACAGTGGGGCAAATAAGTATTTAGTCAACCACTAATTGTGCAAGTTCTCCCACTTGAAAATATTAGAGAGGCGTGTAATTGTCAACATGGGTAAACCTCAACCATGAGAGACAGAATGTGGGAAAAAAAACAGAAAATTACATTGTTTGATTTTTAAAGAATTTATTTGCAAATCATGCTGGAAAATAAGTATTTGGTCAATACCAAAAGTTCATCTCAATACTTTGTTATGTACGCTTTGTTGGCAATAACGAAGGCCAAACGTTTTCTGTAACTCTTCACAAGCTTTTCACACACTGTTTCTGGTATTTTGGTCCATTCGTCCATGCAGATCTCCTCTAGAGCAGTGATGTTTTGGGGCTGTCGTTGGGCAACACGGACATTCAACTCCCTCCTCAACCCGTGGCATCAAAATGATAACAAGAACGGGGAGCAAAAATCCCAGAACCACACAGGGGGACCTAGTGAATGACCTACAGAGAGCTGGGACCAGAGTAACAAAGGCTACTATCAGTAACACAATGCGCCGCCAGGGACTCAAATCCTGCACTGCCAGACGTGTCCCCCTGCTGAAGAAAGTACGGGCGGTCTGCGGTTTGCTATAGAGTATTTGGATAATCCAGAAGAGGACTGGAAGAATGTGTTATTGTCAGATGAAACCAAAATGGAACTTTTTGGTAGAAACACAGGTTCTCGTGTTTGGAGGAGAAAGAATACTGAATTACATCCGAAGAACACCATACCCACTGTGAAGCATGGGCGTGGAAACATCATACTTTGGGGCTGTTTTTCTGCAAAGGAACTAAGGACGACTGATCTGTGTCAAGGAAAGAATGAATGGGGCCATGTATCGAGAGATTTTGAGTCAAAATCTCCTTCCATCAGCAAGAGCATTTAAGATGAGACGTGGCTGGGTCTTTCAGCATGGCAATGATCCCAAACACACAGCCAGGGCAACAAAGGAGTGGCTTCGTAAGAAGCATTTCAAGGTCCTGGAGTGGCCTGGCCAGTCTCCAGGTCTCAACCCCATAGAAAATCTGCAGAGGGAGTTGAAAGTCCGTGTTGCCCAACGACAGCCCCAAAACATCACTGCTCTCGAGGAGATCTGCATGGAGGAATGGGCCAAAATACCAGCAACAGTGTGTGAAAAGCTTGTGAAGAGTTACAGAAAACGTTTGGCCTCCGTTATTGCCAACAAAGGGTACAAAACAAAGTACTGAGATGAACTTTTGGCATTGACCAAACACTTATTTTCCACCATGATTTGCAAATAAATTCTTTAAAAATCAAACAATGTGATATTCTGTTTTTTTTTTCCACATTCTGTCTCTCATGGTTGAGGTTTACCCCACTGTAAGTTGTGCATTGTTGAAATTTTAAGATGAGTAAACCTAGCCCTAGCCTCACTCATGATACCTTAAAATTGTGCCCTGGCATCATTGTAGTCAGCCAGACCATGTAAGTCGTTTCATTATGCATTGTCCTGTCATTAAGGAGCTCAATGTTCAAATCCAGGTTGGCTTGCTTTTATTCATATGTAGTTAAATTTAAGTCCTGTTTACTTAAAATTTTGAGTTCTGCTTACATACCATAAATTCTGCCCACCTAAAATTTTAAAAACCTTTTTTACCCAAAAAAGTTATGTTTACTTGAAAATTTTTCGGCGATAATTTTCCACCAAAACTTCCAAAAGCAAGTGAAACAGGCTGAATTGAAATTTCAAAGTTCTACTACTTTTTTTTTTTTTTTTTTTTTTTTTACAGTGTAAATACATGAAATATGTGCTGATAACGGGCACATCCAGTGAGCAATTTAGTGCTGAATTACTAAACTACAGAAAGACATTTTTTTGGGTGGCCTAAACAGGGTCCCAGGTGACGTCAGCTCGAACCATGCTTTTTGGCCAGCCTCTACTCTGTATACAGTGTATCACAAAAGTGAGTACACCCCTCACATTTCTGCAGATATTTAAGTATATCTTTCATGGGACAACACTGACAAAATGACACTTTGACACAATGAAAAGTAGTCTGTCTGCAGCTCATATAACAGAGTTGATTTATTTTCCCCTCAAAATAACTCAAAATATAGCCGTTAATATCTAAACCCCTGGCAACAAAAGTGAGTACACTCTTTAGAAACTACATCCCTAAATGTCCAAATTGAGTACTGCTTGTCATTTTCCCTCCAAAATGTCATGTGACTCATTAGTATTACTAGGTCCAGGTGTGCATAGGGAGCAGGTGTGTTCAAATTTGTAATACAGCTTTCACAATCAGCCGATTCCTGATGTCTAAGGCTGATTTTGTATGCCGATATATAAGGCCAACATTCTTTAAACTTGAGCACATTGATTATGAAAGGCAATTGAAACACTCATTGTATAAATGTATACATTAGAAGTTATTTTTTTATTGGTAAATGGTAAATGGTGTTATACACTTATATAGCGCTTTTCCACCTTTCAAGGCGCTCAAAGCGCTTTACACTATCTCGCCGTCCATCTACTCTGCTACTCACTTTTGTAACACCCATAACTAGGTGGAACAAAATGACAATTAACAAAGATCAGTACCCAAAAGATCAGTACCCAAACAGTGAATGTAACAGTTATCATATACAGACAAGTTTCCCAGGTACTTCTGCTTTACTTCCTTATGTCTACAAGCAACTTGTGTTTTACAATTTCTCCATCCAAAATAACAGTAAAATTACTTATCAAAATCGCTTAAAAAAAGACAATTTGGAAATATCACATCCGTCTGCCATCATCACGACAGGGGACGACAACATGTTCATGAAGGAAGATGTGGAACCAAGCTCGTGCCACCACAAAGACCGAGTCAACCCCGAGATCCAATTAAAGCTTTTTAACTGCAGCAACTTTAAGATACGCTATTGGAGCTGGAATTACCGAGGACAGCGGGAGAAAGCCCATCTAGAGGCCATAATGTCGGGTGAAAGTTTGGCGAGGCTCCGGAGCTCTGCTGTCTGATATCACATTCTTGTATGCTTTTTTCCAATAATTTTATAAGTGTGATTTATTGATCTGTTTTGCACATGCACCCTTCGTTTTAAATACAACAAAAAAATGGAATCATGCTGTCCAAATGTTTCATTGAGATCAATATCTGCGATAAAAAAGTATGACATACTATTTTTGTTTATCTGTACATACCTTGTGGTATTTACTTGTAACAACAAAATCTGTCAGCCCTTCTGGATTCGGCAAATGTAATATAATTTATTAATTTCACCTCATTTTGTTCACTCAAGTGGCCGGCGTATCAGTCTATACCTCACGTCAACACAGGCTGACAGGTTGTTATAATTTTGTCCACGAATGGTCACGAAGTGATAAGAACAATTATTCATTCTCATCTACATCGTGCTGAATCCATTTTGGGAGATTCCGTGGGTTCCACTGGCTTGATTTTGCAGTTTAACTTTGGCAACACACTGCTTACTTCAGCAGCAATTCATGTTATACTTTCTCAAACCTGAAGTTCAGAGCAGACATTTTCCAAGATGGCGACGCCCATATTTCGCTCAGGAAACTTGTCTATACAGTATATTGTATGTACTGCACATTATATTGGCTGATATTGGTCAATCTTGGATTTAAAAAAAAAATTTTTTAAAAAGTCCATGTATCTGCCCAATATATCGGCCAACCGATACTAATAATCTTTATTATATTTTTTATATTATTTTTATATGATGATAAATACATTTATGAATTGAGAAAGAAAAAATTTTAAAAACTAAATTATTTAGATTAAAATCAATAAAAACAAACTCCAAGTAAGACTTTTTTTTAACAGCAATTTACTGATTGCATGCCCATCTTTCAGTACCATTGCTGATCATTCGCCCCTCCTAATAAAAATGAATTGGACGTCTAGCGCTGTCAATGGAACCCAATGAGTTAAATGAGTGCTCTGTAGGCGCTGAAAAAAAATCATGCTTCATGAATGATAGAGTTAATATGAGCTTTATCATTGCGACAGACAGAAAACGAGCTGAGATAACCATTCAAGCTGAAGCGGAAAGAATGTCAGTAACACAAATCATGCTGATCTCGTGAAGATGGACATCACATGCTTGTTCCTCTTTCAAAAACACGCCCCAGTGACTCACATTAAGCAGGCAAGCTCTCTTCGCGTCCCCAAAATACTTACACGTTGCCTCTGATGTCCCCGCAGGCCCCCCACACGACTTGCTGTCATCACGCAAACAAGTGAGTGAATGAAGAAGTGAGGAGATGCGACCTTTTGCTGTGCAGTGTGGGTTGAATCACATGGTTGTCGGGTGGGTCAGAGTCCAGTCCAGCACTGTGTAACAGTGGAAACGTCTCATAATTAGGTCAGGTCACACTTTGGAGGCATGACAACACTTACCATTTTTTCCCCAGAGTTCCTGTCTTTTTTGCACGAGGCTGGACAACATGATCCAGTGACGTGAATTCAGAGATTTGTTTGAAGATATTTGCTGAAAACAGACGGAAAACTGTGTAGTAATAAGTTATGGAAATATTGCGGTCCACTGTTTTTCAAGCATGTCCCATATTGCATTGGACATAAAAATATATTACAAAATAGATAGTCATAGAAAATGTGCTTTATTTGTATTCATTTTGTAATAATTGGTCGTTTCATTTGAAATGATCAGGTGCTGAAATTGTTTGAAAACCACCACTATTACTGTTAGCCTTTTGCTAAGTAACTAACTGGAGCATTCTCTAAGCAAATTTGTGGGCTTGTTTTAAATATACACCGTTTAGTTTTGTCGGTGCCTTTTAAATTGGATACTTTTGATCATTACTTGAGCAACTGTGACATAACTCAAATCTTGTATCAAAAGATTGGATAACAACTTGACCTACTTGTAGTATGTGTTATTTTTAAGGCCCGGCAGTGTTTATCTTTTTTTGTAATCACGATTAATAGCATCCCTTGCTTAACACAAAGTCCAACAGAAAATTCAAAAGTAGTATATAGCAGGCTTTTAAAATACAGTAAAAGTCTGCCATATACCTTAATATGTAATGCAATGAGAATAAAAAATGCCATACAATTTTTAGGACAAATTTTATGCAGCGGCAGTTAGATTAAATATTCAGTGTAAACCTCAGTCCAATAAATTAAGCTATTTCTGAAGTAACAGAAATATACAGTATTGCTCTGTGCTGAAATATAACTAAATTGGGCCTACTCTTACCACTATATGTTTTACTTTAAGCAGAAAAAAGGCTTAAAGGTGCTATGAAATGCTATACAACTTGCGTCTTTAAAATGATGGCAGGCCATATTCTTGACATGAATTCATCCATAAAATTTGATAGGAAAGGCTTAATAATGTAAGTAAATTCTTCCTTTCTCAGCTGCCTTTTACGGTGGCCCTGAAGTGCCAAACAGCGGCAAATCAATAAACACAATGGCAAATTCAAAAACAAAAGATAAAATCACATAACAAAAAAACGAATTAAAAACACAATGGCAAATCAAATAACAAAACAAATTAAAAAACGACAAATTACATAAGAAAAAAAAATGACAAGTGGATTCGTCCAATCAGCAATGAGTTGATTTTTTTTTTTTTTTTACTGGTACCTACCTCTTCTGGTTCCTTGATGTAATTTCATTTTTTTAATTTATCTTTTATCTATTTTTCATGCTGTGTTTTTTTTTGGGGGGGGGGGGGTGTTATGTGATTTGTTTTCTTTGTTGTTATGTTATGTTGTTGTTGTTGTTTTTTTTTTGTTGTTTTTTTTGTTATGTGATTTGCCGTTTTGTTTTTTATTTTGCCGTCGTTTTTTCATTTGCTATTGTTTGTTTTCAATTTGCCGTTTTATTTCGATTTTTCGATTTGCTGTTGTGTTGGGTAATTCAGGGCCACCATTGCCTTTGCCTGGCCACTAAAAATATCTCCAAAAAGATGTCACATCCAGAATGAGCCGCAAATATTTAGTTTGCTAGCATGATATCCATAGGCTTTCTATTCTGTTGTTGCTATATGACCGTTCTGTCAATATGTAATAGCGCAGCACTAGAATGCTAGGAATGATCATGAATTATGGTTGTGATGTCACACCCAGAATTGCTGGGGGGAAACAGTGGGTGTTCCCTAATGCTTTATTTTGGATGAAAATAACTATGATATAAAAACTATAAAAATATTAAATGACAGCAAGATTAGAGTTTTTAAAAAATCATTTAACATGTAAAACTACATTTGTTCATTCACTTTTTACATGGTCACCATTTCATTCTTTGCGTTTTTGATTGAATGCACAATTAAAAGAATTGTTTGGTAAATTACCTAAAAGTTAACTCCCAAACTTACCCTGCCTTATTTTATTGCCAGTGTTTGTGCGCTGCTACCATTCACAATGCGGCTATAAAGCCTGAATGTCCTCACTACTGGCCTAATTAAGGCTCATTTACAGCACGCAGCTGAAAGCATTTAGAAAGACAATGTAAAGTACACTAGACTAACCACAGCGTTGCTCAACCATGCCACAGCCCGCAAAGTGTAATTCAATGACACAGAGAGGAGACTAACCAGTTGACAAGTCATCTAATTGATGTTTAAAGCAGACATGATTGGATTACAGCAGGCTGCTATGCACGGCATCACATACAATGGGGAGAACAAGTATTTGATACACTGGCGATTTTGCTGGTTTTGCAAAGCATGTAGAGGTCTGTAATTTGTATCATAAGTTATCTTCAACTGTGAGGGACGGAATCTAATACAAAAAAAAAAAAAAAACAGAAAATCACGTTGTATGATTTTTAAATAATAAATTTGCATTTAATTGTATGAAATAAGTATTTGATACATCAGAAAAATCGAACTTAATATTTGGTACAAAAACCTTTGTTTGCTATTACAGATACTAAACGTTTCCTGCCGTCCTTGACAAGGTTTGCACACACTGCAGCAGGGATTTTGGCCCACTCCTCCATGCAGATCTTCTCCAGAGCTTTCAGGTTTCAGGGCTGCTGCCGGGCAACACAGACTTTCAGCTCCCTCCATAGATTTTCTATCAGGTTCAGATCTGGTGACTGGCTAGGCCACTCCAGGACCTTAAGATGCTTCTTACGGAGCCACTCTTTAGTTGCCTTGGCTGTGTGCTTTGGGTCGTTGTCATGCTGGAAGACCCAGCCACGACCTATCTTTAGGGCTCTCACTGAAGGAAGGAGGTTGTCAGGCAAGATCTGGCGATACATAACCCCATCCATCCGCCCCTCAATACGGTGCAGTCGTCCTGTACCCTTGGCAGAGAAGCAGCCCCAAAAAATGTTTCCTCCTCCATGTTTCACGGTTGGGATGGTGTTCTTGGGGTTGTACTCATCCTTCTTTTGCCTCCAAACACGATGAGCCGAGTTTAGACCAAAAAGTTCAATTTTGGTCTCATCTGACCACATGACCTTCTCCCATTGCTCCTCTGGATCATCCAGATAGTCAGTGGCAAACTTCAGACGTGTCTGGACATGCACTGTCTTCAGCAGCAGGACCTTGCATGCGCTGTAGGATTTTAATCCATGACGCCGTAATGTGTACTTTCCGATGGTTTTCTTCGAGACTGTGGTTCCAGCTCTCTTCAGGTCATTGACCAGGTCCTGCATTGTAGTTCTGGGCTGATCCCTCACCTTCCTCATGATCAGTGATGCCCCACGAGGTGAGATCTTGCATGGAGCCCCAGAACGAGGCAGATTGACTGTCAACTTGAACTTCTTCCATTTTCTAATAATCGTTCCAACAGTTGTTACCTTCTCACCAAGCTGCTTGCTTATTTTCATGTAGCCCATCCCAGCCTTGTGCAGGTCTATTATTTTATCCCTGATGTCCTTACACAGCTCTTTGGTCTTGGCCATTGTGGAGAGGTTGGAGTTTGTTTGTTTGAGCAAGTGAACAGGTAACAAGTTCAAACAGGTGCAGTTACTTCCGGTAATGAGTGGAGAACAGGAGGAGTGGAGAACAGGAGGGGTTCTTAAATAAGAACTAAGAGCCGAAATATTTGCTAGTTGGTAATGTATCAAATACTTATTTCATGCAGTTAAATACGAATTTATTATTTAAAAATTATACAATGTGATTTTCTGGATTTTTGTATTAGATTCCGTCCCTCACAGTTGAAGAGAACTTATGATACAAATTACAGACCTCTACATGGCTTGCAAGTGGGAAAACCAGCAAAATCGGCAGTGTATTAAATAATTGTTCTCCCCACTGTATAATGAATGTATGTACTCTAACAATATGAAACAGTACACTTGTCAGAAAATTGTCACAGAGTGCGTCTGTTCAAGTACAGTTCTCCGTTACAAGAAAGCAACACACAACGAAGTACACTTCTTCAGGTTATTTATGTTATTGTACAATCTGCAATTTTCCACAAATCATAAAAAAAAGATGTACAGTATTCAAATGATCACAAGCGAGTGATCCGATGTTGGAAGAGAAAAGAAGTCACCCAGAATGACGAGCGTGTGCTCGTATCTTTTCAGCTCTGCTTTCAATCTCTCAACTGATGGAATGCGTAGGTGATGAAGGGAAGTTAGCCAACAAAGGAAGGGAGGAAGAAGGAATTGAATGGAGGCAAAAGTAGCAACGCGGGCTCAGTTGGTGTAGATTTGGCCCTCAGGTGGTTGAGGGAGCTTCATGTTCTCCTTGCAGGTCATGAGGCGCCGCAGCTCCAGCAGCACCGTCCTTATGTTGTACGAGTTCTGCCACTTGGCCAGTGCTGTCACTGCATGCATGTCCACCTAAAAAAAAAAAGAAAACTCCAAATAATGTTTAAAGACACTGTGTTGTGCTGACACTCGAAGGACTACGTACCACACCATTAGAAGTGTGCACGCCGTTAAGGTTTATCTTGGTCACAAATCTGACAAATGGTGGCGACTCAGGGTACCCTGGTCCGCATTCAACCTTCAGATTGTACATCCTGTTTTCATAGCTCGTCTGTAAAAGAGGTCATGTCAGACGCATCAAGGTTTATTGAGCGAACATTTTGGCAAAAAGAAGAGAAAATGAGCTTTAGGGGATTGTTAACGCCCCCGGTTGGCACTTACCCGTGGAGGGCCGAGGATGACACCTCGCCACCTGGTTAAGGTCATGTCCTCGTCGTCCTCTAGACCCCAGCTGACTGTCCCATCCCCCATGCCTTTTTGTCCCTCCTCCAGCTCTTCGAGTAGCCGGAAATTGCGAGGAACTTTAACTCCTGTGGGCATGCAAATCAACAGGGTTGGCAAAACTTTGTGCAGTAAAAAAGAAAAAAAGAATGGTACAAGCATTGATTAAACTCCCATATGTCTTGAAAACGGTCTTATTTTTTATTACAGGTCTAATGGACCTGTCAAGTTGAGGCACATGTTGCTGGGGGTGTGTACACTGTCATTTTTTATCTATTCTTCTGTTATTCCCAGAAAAAACGCAGAGAAAAAAAATAATTTCCCTATTTTATTCATGTAAATAATGCCCACTAAAATCAAAATTTTAAAAATTGAGAGATACAGCTAATTAGGGGTGGAACTCAGTCTATTTTTTCAAGAATGTATAAGTAGGACGATTACTACATGTTTATTCCGATTTTTTAAAAATGTATACAATGTTGGGTATTCAGTTGCTGGTTTGCGCCACAATTTAAAAAATAATGAAACTTTTTTTGTACAGTAAAAGCAAAATTTGCAAATGGCTCATTTTGAAAGCATTTGCTATGGAGAGGCTAACAATCTAAAGATTTGGATCATTTTAATTAAAACAATATCTACAAATGATCAATTGTCAAAACAGTTGTTAATTGGCTGGTATGTTACCGTTTACCTCCATAGCAAAGCAATGCGGTCCCACAGCTTTTTTAATCTTGTGAACTCTTATTAGAAGTTCAAAACTAACTACGACTGCCTGGCTCCATCTACCAGTTACCTCGGAAGTCAAACGCAACAATGACACAAGTCCACAGTTAATGAATGTAAATAATCAGCTCCGAAACAAAAAATTCAAAGGCGGACTCTGAGAATTGATGCGTATATAACCCTACAATACAGTATAACAAATTTAATTGTGATCAGTCCTTGAATAACAGAGGGTTAGGAGTTTTAAGACCGCAATTAATCTAATTAAACTGACCTGAAAATTTATAAAATGAGGATCAATGCACATACAAATAGAATGGAATATACCAACTATTTACTCTCATCCTTCCACAAATAACAGCGGAGCAACTAATTCCACAATTAGTTAATATTAGTTATCTGCCCTGAGACAAAATATCATGAATCAGGCTCTGGCATCCATACATATCGTTCCCAAAGTAAAGGATTACCAGCAATTTTAATTCCACAATGAAAAAATGTAATTAATAAGCCCCAAACAGGGCCAAGACAAAAAAAAAAATTTTTTTTTTAATCACAATTTGGGCTCTTAGGATCGATACGTATACATCTCTAGAATATAGCTACCAAACTTCATTCTGAATCGTCTACGAATAACGTAAGAGTTGCAATTTCGGCTATAGGCGGAGATTGACTTTTGGGCCAGGGGGGGCACAACATGTTGATGACCCCAAAACGCAGTGTCAGCAATTAAATTAACTTACGAGAATATTTACAATAACAAGTTGAAAATGCACGTTTTTTGTTTCCCATCATTCTTGAGGGGAATTCTAAATCAGGCTGCTTAGAAGATCGTCATCCATTGAATATGGTACGCCCACCGGTGTCGTGCCAATGTTGTTACCCCAGTCAAAAATTGTATCCCCTGGATTCATATGGAAGTAAATTTGTGTCCTTATTCGATCAAGAAAAATGTGTTTGAATGCAAAAATAAAATTGAAACAAAAAAAAATGCATTTGAAAGCTATTTTTCTTTGATTTTTTTTTTTTTTTTGATTGAAGTCATTTTTTTTTATTGAAGCAACTTTCTTGATTGAAGCAATGTTGTTTTGCTTTTGGGCCACATTTTGGCTAGGACATTTGTGTCTTTATTATTCAATCAAAAAATAAGATGCTTCAAACAAAAAATCTATTCAGACGAAAAATCACTTCAATCAAAAAAAAAAAAATTCTATCGTAGAAAAAAAGTTTTTGAATGCTAAAAGATATTTGAGATATTTGCATTTGAACACAATTTTTAATTTAAAAAGTTTTATTTTAGCAATCCTTTTTGTGTTCGGGCCATATTATGGGTAGGACGTTTGTGTCTAAATCATTCAATCCCCAAAAAAGTTGATACAAATAAAAAAAATTTCAAACAAAGAAAAAAATCTTTTGAAAAATAAAATTGCCCCCCCCCTTTTTTTTTTTTAAATAATACGCAAAGCAAATGACTGTCTAAGGTGCTAGTCACATGATCTATTTTTGACCCATTATAAAAAATCTTTTTTTGTTCATTTCATACATTTTTGTTGTTTACTTTATTGCTATATAGGAAAGTCAATTACATGCAATGACACTTTTCGGGGCGCCCCCCCCCTTAAACTCCGCTTATGATTCCGGCCAGTCTGGGGAAAAAAATAAAAATTAACTCACGATAGACACGTGATATGTGAATAATCGTTATTCCCGTGCCATTGATGGCAATAGATTCCAATTTAACCGGGAAAAGCTGGCAGTGAACTATGGCTGCTAGCCCTCCCGGTTTGATTGATTTGGACGTCTATCGTCGTCAATGGCAGCCAAGTAGTAAATGGAAAAAAATCAGTGGTGATCTGAAAAGTAAATACGTCAAATACTGTATGGTACAATTTTTGTGGCACTGGGAGGAAATGAGTGAAAAAATATGTTTAGAAGAATACAGTATATGGACACTGCATGCAGCGCATGGTTTGGCCTCTGCAGTGCCATTGAGATAGGACGGCTCTGCATGCATGCTGATTAAAAAGCAAGAGCCGGCCGGCTTTTCCTCGCTCTCCCATTTGGTCTCCACAGTAAGAGTTACACACCAGTTTTTAACATTCAGTCACCTGTCCCTTAAACTCGACCCCAGCAACAAAGTGGCTAGAAAGATTCACAGCTCAAAAGGCAATTTGGCCTTTGAGCTAACCACAGCTACGCCATGAATTGACGATTTCGAATAAACGCCATTCGGAAGGCAGATGGGGAGTTATACACGGGGGGTGGTCGTCCATAGTCCGGCTGTATTCAAGTCGGTCCAATTGTGTTTGGAAGCCGTCACACTAGTCCATCTTTAATTCAAACGGTACGTAGCTTATGAAGCTAATGCCGTTACTTTCAATTCATTCTCCGGCGACGTAAAAGCTTGTTGATTCAAATACAAAAACACATTAGACAATAGCTAACCTCCTCGTGTTGACTCGTAATTCGTTTAGGGGACCCAAATTGTTCTGATAAATGTCTGTTTTTCTAAACTTGGCGGTATCTATTTGTTCCGTTATCGAGTATTTACCTGATACGGCGGCGAGCGCCATGTTGATGGTGCACGACGGGGGCGCGCACGTAGCTGAAGCGTGTTGACGTCACGTGACCGCGCACGCTGCCGAGTTTGGGATACTCGCCCTCTTACGTCTTCGGGGACGGTTTTTCTTCTAGTCACGAAGTTATATTGATTCCATGTTTGTTAACAGTAATTTCAATATTTTTATTAATATTCGTGTTCAGTACGATCACATTAACTCGTTTACATGCGAGTCTTTACTTAAATAGTCGGATTTTGCTTGTGGGCGACAAAAAACGTCTTGAAGGGAAATGTTGTATTTTGTCCTACTCATTTTGCCGTAGCTTGGTTCTGTTTGAAGTTTCATACACTGATTTTTACGAAGTGTTGCCTGCTATGTGAAAGAATCAAGAGAAACTGGTATAAGTACTGAACTTTTATTTAGTTGAATTATAAACAGTTTAATACAATATACACATTGTACATCTCCCTAATGGGAGACAACAAAAAGGCATCAAGGTATATTATTGTGATATCCAAAACTTGCCTTGCCACAGACAAATGGCAAAATCAGTCATTAAAGTGTTTTACCATTTAGCTGACAGAAATTACAGTAAGTCTATTCAGGGCACAAATTAGGCAATTCAATACCCAAGCAACTTGACAAAAGTCTTATGAAGAAAGCATGTGAAAATATACCACTGATGATTGACCTATCTCCTAACAACAATTTAAACAAAATCCAGAGGGTGCACATGATTTAAACACAAAAAAAATAACACCCATCAAAGGCTCAATAACACGCTGCCTTAGAAGCGTGTCATTTTGAGACTAATTGTTCTCAAAGTGCTTGAAAGTTATCCAAAATCCTAACAACAACTGGCATCGAAAATCCCATTTTAAGTCAAATATGTGACAATGTTTTGTGATGTCATTAACCGTTAATGTTTGTAGCAGCATATTAACACCAAATTCCCTTCAAATGTCATCACAAAACAAAGCAATACACCTCTTAAGTGTTGAACCAAGCAACCAAAATACCATCAGCCCGAATGGCGCCGCATCACAAAATGAGCGCGAAGCACACATGGCATGAAGCGACGTCGTCTATTTACTGCACACAAAGCTGCTCCTCCTCACTTTACAAGCGTGACATATTATATAGTATGTTGTTTTTGCTGTTAACCTAATCTAAAGAATCAACATTAAACCTGTGTACTTTAAATATGGCCACTTATAAAGATTTCAAATACAAACTGAATGCTATTATGAATGGAAACATTTTCAATATAGTGATTCCAAACCACTGCGGCAGTTCTTATTAGTCTGACGTGAGAAATCAGGGTGCTGTGGCGATTTATAAAATTTCTTTTTTCCATCTTTTTAATGACAAACTTTGTCATTAAAATGTAATTGGCCAATATCAGGCTTTGCCCAAACCCCGGGATTTTTGCTGAGTATATTTTTTAACAGTACCAAATTACAACACAAGACAAAGATAATTACATTCAAAGAATTAAAAAAAAAAAAAATCTGCAGAAAAAAATAGTCCATTTCTTATTGCTTTCTGTTGTCTAGTTAAACAAATACTAAGGGACACAGTAAAGTAAAACCATCAAATGCTGAATAGGGAATTTTTTGTAAGCATGGCTATGCTCTTCCAATAATAACTACATTAGCCTACATTTCATACTGAGTAAGTAAATCAAGATAATTATTGCAGTGTTCCTCCTTTTTCTGGTAATGACCCTTTTCTTACCACCCCCCACCCCCCACCCCCAAAAAAAAAAAAGTTTGGGAAACCCTGTTTTAATAAATTGCAACCCTAAATTCAACATAATCAAGTATGAAGGATTCAAATAGTGGAATATGACATCTTATAAAAAGATGTTCCTATCTTTTTACAAGCAGAAGTGTCAGGACAATTACAGCTCGAGCTCCTTGGAATGAAGACGGCTGATGTAGGTAGTTCAATCCCTAGACATGCTTTTGGAAACACCGCCAATCGGATTCAACAAACGGCTTTATTTGACAAATTAAAGGGGAAGCATCCCTCTTCCATAACAGTGCCCAACTATTAACGCTTCATTCCGATAAAGAAAGGCATTTGAATCAGACGAGTTAAGACATGAAGTTACACTGCATAGTCATTTGCTTTACAACACGCTTACAAATTACTGACGAAAGCGTCACTAAAGAAACCGAACGAAAAAAGCTTCCCACCAGTGACGAAGCCCTTTTAAACGTCAGTGAGGTACTCCACACCGTACAAAAGGTGATGGCGACGGGAGCATCTGTGAGTAACACCAAGACTTTTTCAAGACTGAATGACGTCATAGTTCTGCGAAAGATACGAACGATGTGTAGCGTGTGTAAGGCAGCTTGACAAAATGGACGACGTACCTGACAGAACCTTGCACGCACAGGCCACTACATTAGGTACAATCGGATGCGACTCATCACGGCGGCTTGACGTCTCCTTGTTGAAAACAAGATTAATTTGTTCGTTTTTTTGTTAAATAAAAACATTTCATTGGCTCCTAATCACGCTGACAGAAATCCAATCCATTTAGCAGCCAATAAGTTAATCCTTTTTTTTTTCCCCTGATCTTGTCTCTGTGGCGCTGAATTGAGTTTTGTTTAAATGATTCACCTGTTTAAATATAAGACACAACTATTAATATAATGCACTCCAGTACAGCTTTCACTATTTTTCACACAAATGAATTTTTAAAAGTACACATTTAAATTTGATAAAGAAAAAAAATCCACTTTTGAGCAGCTGTGTTACATTTTACAAGGGGTCAGTCATCAGATTTGAAATTAGATTCTTCTGCAAATTCTAATTTTGTGTGGGAATGGAATTCTCATTGCAACAAAGAGGATTTCTCATTAAACCACACTTTGATTTTTTTCACGTTTTTGTTTTCTACCAGTTGTTAAGACTCTGGTGTTAACGGTTAATATGAATACTGTTCCGACACCAGACTGACATGTTAAAATGCTGTGCAGCTGTAATAGTGCCAGGTCAACAAATGTAACAGAAATTATTCATCACTTTGTTCTTTTGCTATCAAAGTTGCTTCAGGTTCAGTGTGCTGGTTTGTCTCCACCATAAACATTTGAATTTCGCACTTGAGCATCAAGTAGACCTCCTATTGGCTGCGACCCCATAAAAACTGATCAGCCGAGCCTGCAGAGGATAATTCTGGACACCCCCCCGTCCCTTTCTGCGATGAGCTCCATAGGAAGTAATCTGATCTTGTTTTTCACAAGTCCAAAAAAGTGAGCAGTTATTGTAGCTAAAATATATTGCAATTAAGAAATAGTGACCTCCATTGAAAATATTGGGGGGAAAAAAATGCTCTTGAAAAACTGAAAATGTGCAAGAGTTAAAGCTATGGCATCTGAATTTGTTAGTTTGCCTTTGTGTAGATTACGGAGAGGCAAAACAGTGTGGGTGAAGGGTTAAGGGGGTTCTTCTTGAGGTAGGGCGAAGTTAGCCTGCGGTATTACTTGACTTTATGAGCCCATTTGAGGTCATCAGCCCGGGGCTTCTCTCCAGTGACTCCCTGGATAAGATCTTCCAGGTTCTTCCAGAAGCCTAACTTCTCCAGGGGGTAGTTGAGCCAACCTGCATGACAATATAAACAATAATGCATTGGATTCAAATGGGGATTTTCATAACAGTCAAAGGTACTTTACATTGCGTTTTTCATTCACTTCATACTAAGTGGTGATAAGCTACTATTGTAGCCACAGCAGCCATGGGGAAGACTGACGGAAGCAAAGCAGTCGATTTGCACCATCTGGCCTCTGACCACCACCAACTACTCGTTCTCGCACTTCTAGCCAAGTCAATTAAGTGACAAATACAGTGGGGCAAATAAGTATTTAGTCAACCACTAATTGTGCAAGTTCTCCCACTTGAAAATATTAGAGGCCTGTAATTGTCAACATGGGTAAACCTCAACCATGAGAGACAGAATGTGAAAAAAAACAACAACAGAAAATCACATTGTTTGATTTTTAAACAATTTATTTGCAAATCATGGTGGAAAATAAGTATTTGGTCAATACCAAAAGTTCATCTCAATACTTTGTTATGTACCCTTTGTTGGCAATAACAGAGGCCAAACGTTTTCTGTAACTCTTCACAAGCTTTTCACACACTGTTGCTGGTATTTTGGCCCATTCCTCTTTGCAGATCTCCTCTAGAGCAGTGATATTTTGGGGCTGTCGTTGGGCAACATGGACTTTCAACTCCCTCCACAGATTTTCTATGGGGTTGAGATCTGGAGACTGGCTAAGCCACTCCATGACGTTGAAATGCTTCTTACGAAGCCACTCCTTTGTTGCCCTGGCTCTGTGTTTGGGATCATTGCCATGCTGAAAGACCCTCATCTTCAATGCCCTTGCTGATGGAAGGAGAGATTTTCACTCAAATCTCTGGCCCCATTCATTCTTTCCTTTACACAGATCAGTCGTCCTGGTCCCTTTGCAGAAAAACAGCTCCAAAGCATGATGTTTCCACCCCCATGCTTCACAGTGGGTATGGTGCAATTCAGTATTCTTTTTCCTCCAAACACGAGAACCTGCGTTTCTACCAAAAAGTTCTATTTTGGTTTCGTCTGACCATAACACATTTTACCAGTCCTCTTCTGGATCATCAAAATGCTCTCTAGCGAACCGCAGACGGGCCTGGACGTGTACTTTCTTCAGCAGGGGGACACGTCTGGCAGTGCAGGATTTGAGTCCCTGGCGGCACATTGTGTTACTGATAGTAGCCTTTGTTACTGTGGTCCCAGCTCTCTGGAGGTCATTCACTAGGTCCCCCCTGTGTGGTTCTGGAATTTTTGCTCACCGTTCTTGTTATCATTTTGACGCCACAGTGTGAGGAGGAAGTTGAAAGTCCGTGTTGCCCAACAACAGCCCCAAAACATCACTGCTCTAGAGGATATCTGCATGGAGGAATGGGCCAAAATGCCAGCAACAGTTTGTGAAAAGCTTGTGAAGAGTTACAGAAAACGTTTGGCCACCGCTATTGCCAACAAAGGGTACATAACAAAGTATTGAGATGAACTTTTGGTAATGACCAAATACTTATTTTCCACCATGATTTGCAAATAAATTCTTTAAAAATCAAACAATGTGATTTTCTGGGTTTTATTTTCCACATTCTGTCTCTCATGGTTGAGGTTTACCCATATTGACAATTACAGGCCTCTCTAATATGTTCAAGTGGGAGAACTTGCAAAATTAGTGGTTGACTAAATACTTATTTGCCCCACTGTACAAGTATCTTCACCATTACAAACTCATTTGTTGACACTGACGGTGCTGGACGTCCAATTCATTTTGATAGGGAGGGGAGCCAGCCTCTCCCTGTCAAAATGAATTGGACGTCAGTTGAAAGATAAAATGAGCACGAGAAGGCCAACCTGTGGTGATGCAGAAGTAGGTTTCATGAGGGGAGACGTGATGGATGCGGTGGTGCTTGCGTGGAAGGATGATGTGGCAGTCCTGCAGGAAGACCACCCAACGCGGGAGGCCAAAGTAGGTGTGGGACCATTTGTGGATTTGGTTGGTGAGGGTCACAAATATGCCCAGCGCAAACAGGTAGCAGTACCACGGGTACAGATGGTAGATCTCGGCTAAGATTAAAAGGGAGACGGAATAAGGTTCATTAAAGAAATAAATAGGCATAGGGCGATTATTGCTTTGAAGGTATACTGAGGTTTCAAAAAGTTATCATCTATTTCTTGTCTAGTTTTACACAACTCAGGTTGTTGTTCTTCTTATCGACACTAATCTTACTCTGCCATTCGTGAAATGATCATCTTGAAACTCTGTAGCTTCGTATCACGGGCCAATATCTACTGCTCCTCTGAGCCCAGTTATTCATATGTTTTTTCTTCTTTTGTATCAGGCTTGATTAATGAATTGCGGATATATTGGTGCCTGTAGGTTACTAGTTAACCAGTAGAGGCCATGCACGCACAGCACATGGAGTTATTGGTGCCCGTGTTGCCTGTAGGCCAGTGGTCTCCAACTGCTGGGCCGCGGACCGATACCGGTCCGTGGCGCATTTGGTACTGGGCCGCAAAAGAAATCATAATTAATTAACGACTGCATAATGGCCAAATTAACTTTAGCCTGTGCCCCTTAACACACCAGTATCCCTGTCTACTCTAGATATAATACTATAGGATGGAATGTCGTCATAGAAATCCATTTATTGGACTGCTAGCAGTACATCTTGTTTTGTATATTTATGTGCGCTTGTCCTCGACAATAATGTCTGACGTATGGCGGGCAAATCACATTTGTTCCCGGAAATAATTAGCCCCCACACTAGAACGACTGAAAAACAGACGTCTTTGGACAGATTTTTTATGGGTAAATGGGCACCTGACGAGTCAGAAGATGAGCCTACAACCTCGAAGAAAACAAAATCTACATTGCTTCCCAATCACTAAAGACCCACAAACTGCGAAGGAGTGGATTTGTGACCCGTTTGTGAATAAACCGAGTGATTTGAGCATGTAAGTGCAACAGGAGGATCAATTTGTAGAGATCACAAATGACGGCGACCTTAAACGTACATTTGAGACAACAACTCTACCGAGGTTCTGGATTAAAGTCATTCCGAAATATCCTGACATCGCTAAGAGGGCACTGAAAACCGTGCTACAATTTCCAACATTGCATCTTTGTGAAGCGGGCTTCTCTCACTTTACCATCACACATTGATGGGACCATCTCGTCTAAACAAAATAAGCTCAGGCCTCCCACTGATTCAGCGGGTGAGTTATATTTTCCCTGCACTTAACACAACGGGGCTGAAAACAAAAGTTATTTTATGTTTGCTGTACTTTTCTGCCGCACATTGCCGGTGTTCTGACAAATTTTGCATGCACGTAACGTTAAAAATGGCAGCAAATGCAGCGATTCCAAAGTACACACTACAAACTTTCTTTAAAGAAAGGAATACTAACTTACGTTTGCCATGTTAGCTGCACACAACAACTGCACGCAGCTCCCTCACTTAACATAGTTGCCGTGTCGTTAAGCATTAATTTACGCCATTTTCGTGTTGCACAAGTATGTTTATGATGTAAATAGTTTTTTAGCACCGTTGGATAACATTGAGAGTCCAACTGAATATAAAAGAGGGCTTTTTCACCTTCACAAAAGCTTTGGGAGCAAAATTTTATAAGGCTGCAAAATTTGACAGAACACCGGTCCGTGAAAAAAAAGGTTGGGGACCCCTGCTGTAGGCAACGACTTAGCCAGTAGAGGGCTGCGGCACACTTCTGCTGGTTTTACATCTGTAGAGCAGGGATTACCAACATGTTGCCTGCAGGCATCAGGTAGATTTTAAAAGACACCATAAATAATAAAAGTGCTTTTAAACACTGATTTTACACATTAATATATATTAAAACTTGAATTTCGGTTCTGTTATTATTTTCTAAAGGTTATTTTACACTCAGAATCTGATATCAGCCCACGCCTTGAAGTAAAGTTACCTGGGGAGAGGGTGAGAAAGTTAAAGGCCATGTTGGCAAGCGGGACGATGGTCAACATGCAGTTGTCGCCGTTGGTCTCAATGAAGTCATGACGGGTGATGGCCGTGGGGTCAATGTGGTGCTCTCTGAAGGGTCGGATAAAGGCCTATGTACAATATAACACGCTGCGTGTCAATACAGATTTTTAAAAAAATCTCCAGACGGGAAAAAAAACAATACTGTTGAGACTACCTTTCCAAATATGGGTAGATCCACCGATCCCCACGTGTCAGCCCCCCAGTGGACGAGCCCAGACGCAAAGTCTGCGGTTAGGATTCCTGCCGCTACACATTGGGGTTTGGAAAAATAAAAGTAATTTATTATGGTGTCACTTCCATGCACGCGTTTGCGAAATCAGTACTTACCAATACCCAACAGGATGGACCACAAATGTCCGAAGTGGAAATTGGCAAGGAGGTGAACGAAATTGAAGGCCATGAGAGAGAAGCAGAGGAGGACACTTGTCCATTCCTGGCATCTTTTGCCTTCAAGAACACAAAGTCAAACGGCAGGTCCGTTTAGAGCACTTTTGTGATACAAGGGGCTTTGCAACGGGAGATGAGGTCCTTTGTGACAATGCTTGGAACACAAACTAGCTGTCTTGAAGTGAGCCAAACATAGCTCTTATCTCAAATTGTCCAAACAACGGCTCATATATCGAAAAGTCCGAAGTCAGGCGCCGAGTATCTACAAGTGTTGCCTAACCGAACTTGACAACAATCCCTCCAAGTCATCAGCCAAAGGTTGGTAATAGAGCTGAAACAAATACTCGAGCAACTGTAGTACCTCGAGTTTAAAAACTGATCCGAGTAATTTTATTCACCTCGAGGAATCGTTTAAATTTGCCAGCTCCAAGCATCATGTTTTGAGCGGACTACTTTTAAAGCGGGACAACGTGCTGACGTCACGTGCGTTGAGGAAGAAGCAATCAAAAAAAAAAAAACCTTAGTGCAGCCGACAGCCGCTACAAACTACGCCGATGTTGCAAAAACTAGGCCCGCATGATGCTACGATGGTAGCAGGTAGCGTCTGATGCGTTTCATAGATATCACATGGATTTAGAACTAGATGTGAAATGACAGATTAGTTTGCCTGACAGAGGCGTTAGTAAACAGCCGGCATCTTAAAGCAGTAGACTTCTCAGCGCTAATAAATAAGATTAACGTTACTTTCACTCGCTCACGTCAGGTTAGCCCTGCATAGGGCTAGGTTTGTATTAATTATGACCACTGTCGATGCGTGGCTAACATGTCTTACATACAGGCTTTATTTAATCTGTGAAAACATAGTGCTCTAGAGAGATGAGGGTGTAAAATAAAAACAATAATGCTAACTGTAAATTTTAGCTCAGTAGTCATTACTGGGTAAAAAAAACAAATAGCACTGGTCCTTAATGTGCTACAATAGAGCAGGTATCCTACATTTATTTTGAAGACTGCAAAAACTCAAAATCCTCTCAGGACTTACAGTTTAGACCAGGGGTCGGCAACCTATGACACGCGTGTCAGCACTGGCACGCGAAGGGTTAACCAGTGACACGCGAGCGCATGGCTAAACAAAAACAAACCAAAAAAAATGCGTGTTATGTTTATTGTCAGTTGTATCTTTATCAGTTGCTGAAGCGCCCCATCTTGTGGCCGTTTTATTTATTGGTTCTAAAACAGTAGAAGAAAAATGCAAATAGGAAGTTCTTCAAATGTGATTCAGTGTGTTACATGGCAGCTCCACTCTCACAACTTCTGTGGCATTTGTGTTTGTTAGAGCAACGTCTGAGTATTTTGTTGTCAAATTGAGAATTTCACTCTTTATATTGTCTTTAGGTTGCATGTTTGAGGGGAAATGTGTTTGATATTTCTAATTAAGAACTACTGAATACAGGCTAATTGTGTTTGCATATATGGATGGCATTTTTGTTATTTGCAGCATTGTTGCTGATTGCATGTATTTTTTCATTGTTTTAGTCTCACAAAAAAGGAAAGAGAGACATTTTATAAATAAGTATAACACCATTTACCATTTACTGAAAACATCCGGAGTGTGAACCTTTTCATGTTTAGCTGCTTGGATAGCGGAAGCGAGCCCATTTACAATGCGCCTTTTTACCGGAAATCAAGGCATTTTCAGTTGCGCGCCCTGTTATTTAGGGGCTTTACGGGAGCGCCCCTCTCACCCACTCTGCCTGTGGCGTTTTATGCGAGCAATAATGGATTTTGAGCACACCTCCAGCTCTTCCTCTATTTCTCGATTCCTGCGCTTGTCGGATTTTTTCTCTGCGCGTTTAATTCAGCCCACGCTACTAACGTGTCACAAAGCCGACCAATCAGAGAGCTGGCGGAAGTACACAGTGTTACCAATTGCACTTTTTGGTAATTGCAGTGGTTTCAACTCTGCACCGTAGTGTGTAGTAGACAGGCGATTAACGTGGCTTGTTGTCGTCGATTCGCCCGGTGCTTACTTCAGAGAGGTGGTGATGTGTATAAAAACACAGTGACACGTTGGATTGCATTTTGCTGGAGACTTATTAACAAAACTAAAACCATCATGGGACACAGCCACTTTTCACTGCGCTCTTCGCACAACTCTCTCTCTCTCAACACCTTGTTTCGCTGCCTCTCTTTTGCTCACCCTTAACTAGTAAGCCGGTCATACTGTCGGGGACAGCGGCCCCTTGGGGATGCCGGTAACAACTGGTTGGCTGGTTACTTCCGCTAGCTCTGTGCATTATGCCTCAAGAGCGTTTTGTGTGTGTGTCACACAACAAGTGTCAAACGCCACTATGAGACAAAACAAGAAAATTCATGGAAAACAGGGCCAGGGATCACATTAAGGCATCTTTTGTATTTGTTATATAAAATCTAAAATTGTGCATAGAATTCACTGTTAGTGAACAAGACAAAGTAGTCGCCTGTTCTGACTTTGAAGGTTAAAACAGCCCGCTCTGTACTGTGAGAGACCTGCACTGAGAATCACGCTTGTTCCCGTTTTCTTGCTGGGTTGTGTGTGTGATATGTTTACATAAGATGATGCTCAAGTTTTGATATTTTCTACAATATACATTTATTTTTCAGTTATTTGATAAAGAATGGTAGTTGTAAGATTTCAACGTATGTTCACGTTGTTTTCTTTGGAGTAAAATTACAGCTCTGTTGGATATAAAAATTCAGATGTGCGTCATTAATCTTGGTGTGGCACACTGATTGACAAGAAAATTTGAAAGTGGCACGCCACACCAAAAAGGTTGCTGACACCTGGTTTAGACTAACTTAAAACCTAACTAGAACTTAAAAATAGCTTGACACAAATGGAAATTCAATTGAAACACGTGGAGAAAACACCTAAATTAAGTGATGTGTGTTCTCAAGCGTTATGACATTTTTAGGTAAGAAATATATATACATATATATTTTATTTTATAAGATCCATAAGTTTTTTGAGTGAAAACAGTGAATTTTCATTTATTTTAATTCATTTTAATTTTAATTAATCTTTTCTATTCTAGTCACATCTGAGATGCAATTGTTGGCTGTTTTCAACAATGTGCATTGAAAATAAAGACATTGACTGAAAATGGTTCAATACTGGATGAAATGTCTTGTTTTCTCATGTATATTTATAATTGCTCTTTACCTAAAAAAAAAAAAATTTCATCCGATTACTCAATTAATCGATAGAATTTTCAGTCAGTTACTCGATTATTAAAATATTCGATAGCTGCAGCCCTAGTTGGTAACCACTTCCAATCTCGACGTAATGACATAACGGTCATCTGTCTGGCCCCATGAGCGTCTGCTGGTTCAGAGTGACAAGCAGCCAATTAATAAGTGGCTCACGACGAGTTCAAACTGCAAAACGGAAATCAACATCAGATGCTCATCGAATTCCCGCAAGGCTTTTGGTGGACTTTGTGTCCTTACTTTACTCATGTGGTGTAACTACAGCTTATTCTTGTTTAAAATTCAAAGGCAACAAACGGCGACTCAAAACCATATTGCATGCCTCACGTGATTCTCATTGTGCAACGAACGAGCACTGCCATGTCGACGTCGGTCAGTATAACATCTACGGATCCGCTTATTTAGTCGTCTTCTTCGTGTTCATAGTACTCGACGCGTGACTCGGTAACTCCCGCAGAGTACATAAGACCCGGTGCTATGTTACAGTCCGGGTGGGCACTTGCACCGGAGCAACAACGCTAGTATTGAGGCGCAAGGAGGCGCACGGATCGACTTACTCACCTGGGGAATATAAAGTGGCCAATTCTCGTGCGCCGGCGTGCTGTGGCCCCCACCTGGCCGCGCCCCGGCCGGGTCCATGCCGCTCGGGGTTCTGTAATTCCTCTCCACAGCCGCTCCCGTCCACCATTCTCGCCATTTCTCCACTTTGGGCCCAGCCCCTTCAGTTGGGTTTGCGTGCTCCTCGTCAGGAACCAACGAAAACGTCAACTTCTCAGCCCACAACGAGACGAGCGATTTAAACCAATGAAGTGCGAGACACCGAGGCCGGCGGCCAATTGTCACGCGCAAGGGTGTCGGCATCTGACCAATGGCGTTACGAGAAGGGGAAAGTGC